>NC_081359.1:4347001-4653042 GCF_030684315.1 Stegostoma tigrinum | reverse complement strand
CAGATGCTGCCAGACCTACTGAACTTTTCCCGTTTTTGTTTCTTTTAGTTTTCATTTTGACTCTCTGAAACTCCTGTTTATATCTGTCAGACAGGGTTCCGTGATTGGCCCAGGCTAACAACCTCAATCAAGGATCTCATAATCAATGAGATCCAGTCACAATAGCCACATAATTACATTGAAACCTCCAACAAGACAGTGGACCAAAAAGATAATGCATTTGTTGAACAAAGAAGAGCAAAGGGGTTATTCCTAGTTTCTCAATCAATACCAGCAAAATAAATTAACTTTTTAATACTCCATTGTTATTCGTGAGGGCTTGATGTGCATGTGTAAGTTGTCTGCTACTCAATAGGTATGAAAAATGCTAATGGTGAGTTTTTCCAGTTTGCTGGCCATGAGATTCACTAAGTAACTGGTGTACGATTTTGCCTGCAGAGAAAATGAGTCAACAAGTGTGTGATTATGTGAGATAACAAGGCGTAGAGCTGGATGACAACAGTGGGCCAAGCAGCACCAGAGGAGCAGGAAGGCTGGCGTTTTGGGCCTAGACCCTTCTTCAGAAAGTGATAATGGGAACTGCAGATGCTGGAGAATCCAAGATAATAAAGTGTGGGCCTGGATGAACACAGCAGGCCCAGCAGCATCTCAGGAGCACAAAAGCTGACGTTTCGGGCCTAGACCCTTCATCAGAAAGGTCTTTTCTTCTTTCTTTTCTGAAGAAGGGCCTAGGCCCAAAACATCAGCTTTCCTGCTCCTCTGATGCTGCTTGGCCTGCTGTGTCCATCCAGCTCTACACCATGTTATCTCAGATTCTCCAATACCTGCAGTTCCTACCGTCCCTGTGATTATGTGAGATCATTTTTCCTAGGCATTGTCGGAAAGGACAACATCCAACAGGCTCAATGTCAAACTTCCAAATGGAAAATCTCAGACAAATGGTTGTTATTTTATTCTGATTTATTATCACCTTGTATGTAATTCTGCCAAATCATTTTCTGAAGGTGAACAATATTTTTATACATGATAAACAGTTTGTTCATAGTGGCAATGATTTGAAAAAAAACTGAGATTATTTCATTATGTTGAATCCTTTGGGTCAAATAAAACAAATTGCTCTGAATGATCATTTTGATGACAATATTAGAACAAACAATAGTGAAACAATTTTAAATTGTTTTCAAGAATAATATAATTACTTTATTTCAGGTCTCAATGGGACTAAACTACGAGGAATTATTTCATATCCCCTCACTGGTGCAAGTGAGATTTGGGCCTGGGAAGGGGAAGGGGTGGCACGTATAGCAAGATTTGATGGTTAATTCACCACTTTCCCTTTCACCCCTGAGCTGTCCCTCGTGTTACTGAAAAGTGTCAGCCAACTACTCTGATGAAGGGTCTAGGCCCGAAACGTCAGCTTTTGTGCTCCTGAGATGCTGCTGGGCCTGCTGTGTTCATCCAGCCTCACATTTTATTGTCTTGGATTCTCCAGTATCTGCAGTTCCCATTATCACCTTACTTTAGGCCTATTGTGGCCCTTAATTTGACAGTTAAAGGCCATTTAAAGACCTCTTTGTTCCTCTACTGCCCGAATATAATGGGTAAGAAAAATTGGAAGGAAGAGGGCTGGCTCACTACTTTCCCAGCTGGCGAAAGAAAGAATAGAAGGGGTCTGTGCTTTGGGGGAAGTGCTGTGCCTATCGATATAACACTCTGTACCTCCCTGCCCTCTCAAAATCACATCATTGTGTGTCCCTTCGCGTTACTGACCTCCCCAAACAAAACCCACAAACTTACCCTTCAGTTCCAACTTTGTGTTCCTTTGTAAATGCAGCAGTGGCCATCATTACATTCTGATGTTACTGAGACTATGCAAATACCAGTGGCTCTCGAGCATGAGGGTTCCTGTCCATGAAGGGCTGACATCCTGGTCTCAGCTTATTAAAATCAACTATAGCATAGTATCACAATTTTAAATGCACTGACCTGTCAAACAACATATCTACAGGGTAGGGATGGTAAATGACCCCAACATGACCCAAACGCTTTAAAATTAGCTCCTATATTCGACATGTATTCTGTACGGTCATTTGTATCTTTTCATTCTGCTTTGACAGAAAAAACCACACGAGGCAAAAGTCATTTTGCAAATGGAATTTTAAAAACTAATTCGCAATTTATGGGTGTATTGACAATGTTGAAATTTATTGTCTCTCCTGAGAAGTTAGTAATGGCATGGTTTTTTTCTCAAGCTGATGTAATTTGTTAGTAAAAATGATTCTTCAATTCTGTTAGGTATGCAGTTTCATGGTTTTGATTCAGTAACAACAAATAAAAAGCAAAATATATCCAAATCATGTCTACAAAAGGGGAAATCAGGGGTGGAGAGGGAGGGGGGTGCTGGACATAGAAATGATACAACTGCTTTCTTTGGTGACAGGGAAGTACTGCAAAAGACGTGCTCATTAGTTGTTGCTGACCTTTGCTGTAAACACAGTACACTACAATTAATAGACTAACAGAGAGGATGTGGATGGTTTGGCTGGTGGCTGGAATAGACATCAGGAGAAATGCAATAGGGCATTCTGCCCCTGTGCTGCTATTCTGTCATTCCATTAGGATGTAACAGATCTGCTATTTCATTGGAACAATGCTTTCAGAAAAAAAAATTGTGATTTTCGTCTTTCTTTTATTCATGCACATGATATAAAACTATTGTCATGACTTACTGGGGAAGTGTGCTGGGCAGTAGTTCTACTAACAGAAGAGTCATCACAAATGGAAAAAGGGTGGTCAAACTGTCCAATATCCCCAATTTACCGGACTGACAAGCTCAAGTTAAAACAAAACACTCATCAGGTTTCTGTACATAAGCAAGAAAATAAACCACTTGTTATGAAGAAATCACCTTTACCAATGACAATAGGAAAATGTGAGTTCCTGCTGCATCACTCTACAGCATAAACTCTATTGTTTCTAAAATGCCACGCTCCACAAACAGACAGCCCCTCAAGGATGGGCTAGACATGGAAATTACAGGTAGAGAAAGAAGCACAGTTCAATGGTGTCAATCTGGACCACAGGATTCGAAGAGCTATTTGTTTCTCTTGTTTCCAATTTCTTTTAGTTCTTTGCTGTTGACCCAACATTGTTTGTGCATCAATCTAGTGTTTCTGTTCAATGTTGTGAATTGTCATTTCACTGCCTGCCTCTAAAAGCTATCTATTCCTCATGCATCAGGAAATTTGTCATGAAAGATGCGTGGAAAGATGTCCATTATTACTGAATATTTTCTGGTGTCTCCACACAAAGAAGGAAAGTTTATTTTTAATGTTTCTGTTTTCAGTACAAGCAGTTTTCCTCTCACTGGCCACACACACATATCATACTCACCTGGTCAAGAGTCAATCAAGATGCTGCTGTCAAGTAATTATCCCCTCAGTTCAGAACACATTATTATCACTGTCTCTGTGGATCTTCCTGTTTTAGCCTATAGTCCAAAACTAGAGGAAATGAAAATAGGAAGTCTTTGCATTATTCCTTCCTGGCAGCAAAGACATAAGGGATAAGATTATGAAATCATTCTACCACCTGGAAGCCCTGCCCAAACAAACATTTAACAGAGATAACAAAGTGTGGAGCTGGATGAACACAGCAAACCAAGCAGCTTCTTAGGAGCACAAAATCTGTTCATCCGGCTCCACACTTTGTTATCTCGGACTCTCCAGCATCTGCAATTTCCATTATCTCCAAACATTTAACAGAGGTTTGAGTAAGTGGCCACAGTGATTTTTTTGTTTATTAATTTAAACAGTTAGAAAACAGGGAGGACCTGCACTCATCTCAATTTCTAAAATTTATTGAAGAAGGTGATTGAGTCACTCTGGAGTGAAGGCCTTAGACTGACTGTACATAGTTCAGAGAAACTAATATCATCCCTTGTGTTTTCCTTTTAACTTTATCTCCTCTTCTCCTGTAGTAGGGATTGGAATTGAGTGTGAATGCATAGGTACAGTTAACTCATATTACCCTGTTTTTGTGTGTGTGTGTGTGTGTGTGTGTGTGCGTGTGTGTGTGTGTGTGTGTGTGTGTGTGTGTGTGTGTGTGTGTGTGTGTGTGTGTTGTGTGTGTTGAGGGAGGGGGTGTGGAGGTGGGGGTAGAATCAGCAAATTATTTAAACAGGGTGAGGACAAACGTGTTCCTATTGGTACACATCTCAACCTCCATATTCCTGCACATCCTCACAATTTAATCACAAAAAAATTATCTCCATTCTTTTTTTTTGGAAAAATACATGTAAATATGCAAACAACATTAACATTGTGATGCAAATTTCTGCAATGTACATCTCAAAATTTTAGTTTTCCTTTCTAAGCATGCTGTGGATATTATCTTAACTTCATGTTCATTTACAGTAGACCCAACAGCCATTACAAGTGCTATAGCAAATGTTTTAACCACTTTGAGTGTGAGAAATTAATTGGACCATGAATCATAACAGTGAAAGTAAATTCACTTACTGGTGGAAATTTCCGAGAACAACAAAATCAATAGAGTCCGCTGACAGACTCCTGTTCCTTTTCTTCGACCTTGGGTTGTTAAGAATGCTGCAGAACAGCCTGTTCTGAAATATGTGGTTTTGGCTTGATTAAAACACTTTGAGATGCCTTTTATTTCAATCAGTTCTTTGTTCCCGTTCCAGTACTAAACAGCTGGAATGTTGAGTTCTAGTAACAAAAGTTCCACAATGCACTCTCATTTCTGCTTGTGCAAGTCACGAGTTTGAAGCTCACCTCATTTACTGCTATGCTACACAGTTGACCTCCAGCTGAAACGATGGGAGAAGATGAACTCTGTGACTCACTGACAGCAGTGGTTGACACTGTGTGAGAAACCTGGATATTTCAGCAGTGGTTTATTAGCTCAGCCATCCTGTCTGCATGTGACTTCATCATTCCTGACCAATTTAAGAAAATGGGCATGATAGCGACATGCATCAATCTCTCATCAGCTGCTCTTGTTAAAGGAACGCCAATAGAATGATGGTATGTGTCATATTACAAAGGCAGACCTGCACATACGTGAGGTCAATGCGGAAAGGCATTTAGCCATGCTTCTCAGATCCATCATTGAATATATTGCTGTGGACTGTAATGGCACAGAGTCACACTCTCTTTGAAATCCAACCTGGGTTGCAAATTGCTTCCTTCCCCCTTCTCTGACTATTGCTTTGGTCACTAAGGTTATGCCTGAGATGCAACTGTTAATCATTCCTTCTCTTGCTACCTTGTCTCCTGCAGTCACTTGATTCTGACCTCTCTGTCTCCAGTCATTATATACACAGGGAGGCACTATTAGAAATTCATTTGCTTATCAGGAAAATGCTTCTATCCAGCAAATCTCCACCATTGAGGCTTGAGTACAAATTCCCTACACACTTTCGACAGCTACAAACAAAGCTACACATGAGCAAGGAGAACCACTCTACATACTGATAGAAGGATTAATCATAGCAAATGAGAAAGTGATCAGCTGGAATTAGCAATTTGCATTTGCGAAATAAAAGTACATTTTTCACAAAGTCTTAGATAACTGGCAAGTGTGAAGTTTGATCCAAACAATGTAGGCAGCAGGTGTGAGAAGGTACTGTTACTGACATGCAGACAGCAGGTTAGCGAGTTTTGAGAAAATTTGTAGCTCAGGTTGAGGTTCTGGGTGTGAGTTTGCTCGCTGAGCTGGAATATTCGTTTTCAGACGTTGCGTCACCATTCTCGGTAACATCATCAGTGAGCCTCTGGTGAAGCGCTGGTGTTATGTCCAGCTTTCTATTTATCTGGTTAGGTTTCCTTGGGTTGGTGATGTCATTTCCTGTTCTTTTTCTCAGAAGTTCTTTTTCTCCCCTGAGAAAAAGAACAGGAAATGACATCACCAACCCAAGGAAACCTAACCAGATAAATAGAAAGCGGGACATAACACCGGCGCTTCACCAGAGGCTCAATGATGATGTTACCGAGAATGGTGACGCAACGTCTGAAAACGAACCTTCCAGCTCAGCGAGCAAACTCACATACAGACACAGCAGGTTCTATTACCCATGGATGGGACCCTATGATATTCAGGAGTTGATGCAAAGGTACCAGGCTAGAGGCCAGGTTATGGAAGAACTTTCCATAATAATTTACCAGCCAATGAAATTATCTGAGCTCTTGGACAGAGACGGGAGCCAGGGCATCTTTGATGACCCTCACTTTATCTTCTAATGGTGCAATCAGCCACATTACTCTATAACCCATGTTGTTCACTTGGTGGGGTGGGGTTGTTTGGCACATACATTTTCCCTCCTTAGGCATATGCTTGTCTCGGAAAAATTCCTTAGGACAATGTTCAAGTTCTCTAAGTGTTTCTTGTTAGATTTGCCTGTTACTACAAAGTCTTCTGGATAAATGGCAACATGGGGTAAACTTTGCAAAATGTTTCTTTTCTTCCGTTGGAAAATTGCACAGGCTAAAGATAACCCAAATGGCAGTCTTGTATATTAATACAAGCCCTTGCATTATTAATTCATCTGAATACCTGGGAATCCTCATTCAACTGCAATTGTAAGTATGCATGGCTCATGTCCAGCTTTGTGAAGGACATACCCCTTGCCAGCTTTGTGTATAATTCCTCTAAGCGAAGGATTGGGTATTTATCCAGCTGTGAAAAAGTGGTTTAACGTTCGTTGAAAATCCCCACAAAGGCAAACTGACCCTGTAGGCCTCACAATTGGTACGAGCCATGCTGCCGAGTCTGCAAACGGCGCTGTTTAGATGATTTGGTTTCACTTTCCAGCCTCCTGATTTCTCCCTTTTATTTTATTTGGTTCTGATTTGGATGTTGTAAGCAATTTAACTGTTCCAAACCAGATGTAGTGGGCTTTCCAGGGTAGGAGCTCTCCTGGATATCCTCATGGACACTGGCCTGTGAGTTATCTGACTCAGGTTCGGACTAATGGGGCTCATTTGCTGTCTCGAAGTCACATATTGGCAGCAACTACAATGATATGCCGGCCTGGATCCTGAAGAAAATTTTAACTGTCCAACCAAGGCTTGGCGTTATTTTGGCGTTTTGCTGTGGGCTGACCGAGAGTTCCTCTAATCAGGATATGTCCTGAGTGAGGCTGTGCAAATGCCTTCACTCAAGTGGTGCTCCCCAAGATTGATCGTACTGGCAAGGGTGCCTGCCTCCATCTGAATACCCTACAATTCAAATGTTGTACTGGCTGCATTTTCCAATGATAAAGTTATTTGTAGTGCCTTTCTCAAGTCCAGTTAGGCTTCAACTAGTATGTGGCTTTTGTGCATGGTTGCATCATTAATCTCACATACCAAATGGTCTCTAAGCATGGTATTAAGATTTAAACCAAACCCAGAGGAAGGATCACCGGACCTGAAACGTTAACTCTGATATTTTCTTCACAGATGCTGCCAGGCCTGCTGAGATTTTCCAGCAACTTCTGTTCTTGTTCCTGATTTACAGCATCTGCAGTTTCTTTCGGTTTACATTAAGTGATCAATATCCCTAGGATCTCTTTGCCTTTCATCAGTCATCTACTGATGAAAAATGTACATTGTCTTTGTAAAAAGTTTTTATACTTCGCTCTCAATCTGCCATTCTGCTGTAACCATCTTCATTTGGATCATTTTTTATTCTGTTGCATTATCTCTCACTTGCACTCTCATCCCTCCTTCTATCATTCAGTCCTGCCGTCCACATATTCACTGACCTTTCATTTTATTCTTTAATAATGACCCCATTATCCCTGGTTCTGGTTTTGTTTGAAAGACTTTCATTTCTGGCATCTTACTCTGATGAAAGTTTGCCAAACTGAAATCTCAACTCCCTGCTTCTTTCTCCACAAGCATCTGAATTTCTGAGGGTTTTCTGCATTTTCTTAATTTAGGCCACATAACTATTGTAAACATGACAGATATGTCCAACTGCATGTTCCACTGTTGTGTGAAATATGAAGCAAATTACAGAAAAGCGGTGGGTCTGGTTTGAACGACAAATAAAGTGAATGACCACAGCTTGAGTTATGACAAATGCTGAACAACTTCAGAATTGAAGAACTTGTGTAATGAGCAAAACCATCCAGACCACTAACCTGACCAAATCTATTTGAAAATGGTTCAGCCAGATGATCCATACTGTTCATTAGTACCTGCCTGCCTGGGTCACACTTGACTGATTGTTGAATTTTATTATATTGTAATATTGCAGGTTCAGTTCAATTCAGATTATCCTGCAAAGGATGACCTGGGTATAACATGCAGGGATTTAAACACAGTGAGGCTTCATTTCATGGCTGTACTTTACGATGCATAATGGCTTCAGCTTTAAAGCTTTTTGTCAACTTCCCTTCTATTCTATGACATGATTTCCATCTTTACCCTTCCTCACTTAGCCAGAGCAAAGATTTTCCAAAATTCAGCCCCATCTTTGAAATAAGTAGCATGCCAGAAATGGACATTTAATAAAGTCTGGATTTGATCATTTTCATCCATATGTCCCATTATGGTCTCACACCTCACTATCTTATTAACTCCTCCAGGCATAAAACCCTCCAAAAAACAAAAACAAAGTTTTTGGAAAAGCTCAGCAGGTCTGGCAGCATCTGTGAAGGGAAAAACAGAGTTGATGTTTTGGGTCTGGTGACCCTTCCTCAGAACTGATGGTGGCTGGGGAAACGCCAGTTTATGTGCAGAAAATAGGGAGGGGGAATGGGTTGGGGGTAAATCCTAAAGAGATAGACAAGTATTTGGATAGACAAAGAATTGATAACAATCAGGCTGGGAGGGTAAATAGTCATTAATGGGGGCTATTAGTGACTAATAATAGGTAGTGTGTAATAGCAGGCTATGTGGTAACAAGGCCTGGTGTGTGGGTTGGGGAGCTGGGACATGGGAGAGATTAGGCCCTAAAATTATTGAACTCGATTTTGAGTCCGGAGGGCTGTAGGGTCCCCAGTTGGAAAATGAGGTGTTGTTCTTCCAGCTTGCATTGAGCTTCGCTAGAACACTGCAGCAAGCCGGAGACAGAGATGTTAGCCAGGGAGCAGGGTGGTGCATGAAAGTGTCAGGCAACATGTAATTCAGTGTCTTTTTTGCAAGTAGAAGGTAGAGGTTCTGCAAAGTGGTCGTCAAGTCTATGCTGCATTTCCCTAATGTAGAGGACACCACACTGTGTGCAGCAGATGCAGTAGATTAGATTCTAGGCAGTGCAGATGAAGTGTTGCTTCACCCGGAAGGTATGTTTGGGCCCTTCAATACTGGGGAGGGAGGAGGTAAATGGTCAGGTGTTGCATCTTTTCCAGTTACCAGAGAAGGTGCTGTAGGGCTATGGGCAGGAGTTGGGGGTGAAGGAGGTATGGACCAGGGTGTCCCGGAGGGAATGGTCCCTGCAGAAGGCGGACAAGAGAGGGGAGGGGAATATGTGTCTGGTGGTGGCATCTTGCTGCAGGTGGCGGAAATCGCATCTGATGATCTGATGGATGTGGATGATGGTGGGATGGTAGGTGAGGACAAGGGGGGCCCTATCGCTGTTGTGAGAGGGAAGAGAAGGGGTGAGGGTGCAGGTGTGGGAAATGGATAGGACCCGATTGAGGGCCCTGTCAACAGTGGAGCTGGGGAATCCTCGGTTGAGGAAGAATGTGGATGTTTCGGAGGCTCCCTTGTTGAAGTTGGTCTCATCTGAACATGTGCAATGGAGACGGAGGAACTGAGAGAATGGGATGGAGTCTTTATAGGAAGTGGGGTGTGAGGATGTATAGCCCAGGTAGCTCTGGGAGTCTGTGGTTTTGTAATTGATATTAGTGGGCAGTCACTTCCCAGAAATGGAAACAGAAATGTCAAGGAAGGGAAGGGAAGGGAGGAGTCAGAGGTAGACCAGGTGAAAGTGAGGGCAGGGTGGAAATTGGAGGTGAAATTGATGAAGTATTCCAATTCCAGACGAGAGAGGGAAAGAGCACTGATGTATTGGAGAAAGAGTTGTGGGTGGGTGGGACCAGAACAGGACTGGAACAAGGAATGTTCCACATACCCATGAAGAGACAGGCTTAATTAGGGCCCATGTGGGTACCCATGGCCACCCATCTTAGCTCTAAGGAAATTGTTTCTCTCAGCCTGGCCTCAATTTAAGTCATGCAAATCATATTAAACTTTGTAAGTGATCCCAAACTGGTGGATGTAGATAAGACTGAGAATAAACTCAGCATGGCCATAGAATGACAGAATTATAGAATGTTGAAGCATGGGAAGAGGCTTTCCAGCCTACTGAACCTGCACAGGTTCTTTGGAAGAACATTTACATAATCCTATTCCTGAGCTATTTCCTTCTAAGCATTTTTTTTTTCTTTTCTAGAGTTTATCCAATTTTCTTTTGAAAACCACAATTAAATCTGCCCCCGTATTCCTCCCAGGCAATATCCGATCCTAACCCACTCACTGCATTCAGAAATTGTTTTTTTTCTCATTCTGTAGTTGGTTCTTTTACCAATTAACCTCACACCCAGGTCCTCTGCTTCTCACTCCCTCTACCAAAAATAAATTATCTGCATGCATCTGGATCCGACATGATTTTTGACATCTCCAACAAACCACCTTTGAGCCGTTTCTTTTCTGAGGAAAACAGCCCTAACTTCTCCAAATCTATCCCAGAGGCTAAAGACCCTCCTCTCTGGAGTTATTCTCATAGTTTTTCCCCAAATTCTCCCTGGTTTTCATACAATTTAGACCCAGTAATAATGAAGGAACAGCAATGGGGTTCCGAGTGAAGATGATGTATGCATTGGAAAGGATCATGAAAGCAGTGGCATTCCCGAAATCTGTTATCTTTGTCTTTATTCCCTTCATATCCAGAGATGTTAATATCATTGATCGCAAAGGGAAATAGTTTGATTTCCTCTTACTGATCATTGTCTAACTCATGTGTATTTTGAAGCTGATCAGCCCGAGCTGCAGGTTTTTCTACTAATGGACATTACCTGCTGAAGTATCTGTGGAGTTACAAATGGTGTAATACAGATGTGTAACCCTTCCTACTGCTGATGTCATTCTCATCTTGCCTATTCAGTATACGTTTGGACCAAGGCTGTAATGATATTAGTAGCTGAGAGGCCCTGGTGAAACACAAGCTGAATGTGTGTGAGCAGTTATTGTTTCATAAGCACTATCTAATTGCACCATCAATAATCCCTTCCATCACTAAGTTGATCATCAAGATGGGAAAAATAAGCCATAGTTGATTTTATTGAACGTGTCCTGTTTTCGTTCTTTGAGACAAGACATACTCAGCACTATTTCACCAGAGTTGTATCTATACTACAGTGACATGGTGAGGGATGTGGCTTATTCTGGAGCACAACTCTTCAATACTATATTAGTCATGTTATCAGATGCCTATACTTTGTTGTATACAATGTCCTCCGCCATTACTTGATATTAGACAGGAGGAGGCTGAGATGGTAGCTCTGGCTGAAGGTAGCTCAGCCTTGACTTTTGCACTGACACATTTGCCTTTTCCAGCATTGAGGATGCAGTTATACATGGAACCTTCTTCTCTATTTAGTTGGTTAATAATTCAGAATATAATGTGACAACACTATGGAGGTTGAGCTTATTTTTTGTTGTGGGATCCCTTTGCTTCCTTTAGATCATGTTCTTTCCATGTTTAGTATGATTAATAACATAGTTAAACTTCATCAGGATGGTATCTCTTTTTTTGGTGAATCCAGCACTGTTCTCTCCATCCTCTCCTTCACACTTCATCAAACCAGGTTTATTTCCTGACTGATATTAAATGTAAGATTATGAACAGGTGTTGACTATAATCCAGCTTCAGAAGATAGGCTACAGCAGCTTATGAATGTTTGGTTTTGAGCTAAAAGATATTTTCTGAGCCTAGCTCAGTAAGCTACACAACAAGAACTATGTTACTCTCAGTGCGAAGATTGGTCTATGTCCCATTGAGGGCTATGTAGTTGTCACATCAGTCAATAATGGTTGGTGTAGACAGATTTATTTGTGATAGATTGGTGAGGACAAGATTAAGTAGGTTTTTTTTTGCATTTTGTTTGGTTGTATCCACATCTGCTGCAAGCCCAGCCTTTCAGATTTCGAACTCAGCACCTTGACCAATCATGATGCTACTGATCAAATCTTGGTGATAAATATTGAAGCCTTTCAAACCAGCACGACTTATTTTCCTTTGCTACTCTCAATTTTTCTCCAAAGGCCAGTTCAAAATTGAAGAGCAGGGATTCGTCAGCTGAGGAATAACAGTTGATTTTCGTCATCAGAAAGTTTTCTTGCCTATTTTTGACTTGACACCATGACAGTTTCTGAGATCTAATGTTACTCCCTCTTAATTGTATATTACTGTGTGGCTACATTTTATTGCGCTTTCCTGCTGATTGGATAGGAAATAGCCAGAGACAATGTTATGGGAGACTAAGAGATTGCTGGAAAGTATGATTCAATGGGTTTGATTATGTCGGGCAATTGCTCCCCCTCCTCATAGGATTGATCTGCTCCCAGATATTAAGAAGGAAAATTTTGAAGGGTCAGTTCGATCTGTTATGCTTAGTCAATTCCATTGCCAAGGTTAAGGCTGGATTGTCCATTTTGTATTGTTCCTTTTCAGCTCCATTGTTCTAATTTGATACAACTAAAACGCTTGCTGCTCTGTTTGATTGATCTGCTCAGTGATAGCCACGTTAGTGTGGATCTTGAGTCAGTGATATGTCAAACCAGTTGAGGATAGCTGATTTCACTCCCTAAAGGACATTAGTGAACCAGGACAACCTTAACAATAATTTGTTAATTTTATGTCATCACTACTGAGACTAGAAATTTCATTATATTACTTCCCTTTGATGTGCATTTGAACACTACTTTAGAACATAGAACATAGAACATTACAGCACAGTACAGGCCCTTCGGCCCTCGATGTTGTGCCAGCCTGTCATACCAATATGAAGCCCATCTAACCTACACTATTCCATGTACGTCCATACGCTTGTCCAATGACGAATTAAATGTACTTGAAGTTGGTGAATCTCCTCCCGTTGCAGGCAAAGCGTTCCATTCCCTTACTACTCTCTGAGTAAAGAAACTACCTCTGACATCTGTCCTACATCTTTCACCCCTCAATTTAAAGCTATGCCCCCTCATGCTCGCCGTCACCATCCTAGGAAAAAGGCTCTCCCTATCCACCCTATCTAACCCTCTGATTATTTTATATGTCTTAATGAATCACCTCTCAGCCTTCTTCTCTCTAACGAAAACAGCCTCAAGTCCCTCAGTCTTTCCTCGTAAGACCTTCCCTCCATACCAGGCAACATCCTAGTAAATCTCCTCTACACCCTTTCCAAAGCTTCCACATCCTTCTTATAATGCGGTGACCAGAACTGTACACGATACTCCAAGTGCGGCCACACCAGAGTTTTGTAAGTTGCAGCATAACCTCTTGGTTCCGGAACTCAATCCCTCTATTAATAAAAGCTAAACACTGTATGCCTTCTTAACAGCCCTGTCAACTTGGGTGGCAACTTTTAAGGATCTGTGTACATGGCCACCGAGATCTCTCTGCTCATCTACACTACTAAGAATCTTACCATTAGTCCTGTACTTTGCCTTCCGGTTACTCCTACCAAAGTGCATCACCTCACACTTGTCCGCATTAAGCTCCATTTGCCACCTCTCAGGCCAGCTCTGCAGCTTATCTATGTCTCTCTGCAACCTACAGCATCCTTCGTCACTATCCACAACTCCACCGACCTTAGCGTCATCTGCAAATTTACTAACCCATCCTTCTACGCCCTCATCCAGGTCATTTATAAAATGACAAACAGCAGTGAACCCAACACCGACCCTTGCGGTATACCGCTAGTAACTGGTCTCCAGGATGACTTTGTTAATGATATACATGCAAAATGTTCTTGCTACTTGACAGTTTGATGTGATACATACAAAATCTAGACAAGGCCAAACATACACAAGTTGAAACATTTTGGGTTGAAATCATCAGGACTGCAATGTAATATATCAAACTTTAAAAGGAAATGGTACTTTGTATGCAATGAAAAGGGGTGTGCTAATTGGTTGGAGAGAACGTACGTTGAAGCTATCTGGCGCTTTGATTATTGCTCTGATCAAATTATCACTCACTGAATATTGGGCCAACTCATGAGAGAGCCTGGAGAGAGCCCATGGCCACCATACTTTGAGCTGAAAGATGATCTGTCTACTTCAGATTACCCTTACAAGAGGAAGGTTTCTCAAAAGTTGTAATGACACCTGACACTTCTATCTCATACTATTTCTTTGTAGCAAATACTTAAGTGCTATTCTTCACTAAAAGGATACTGTTGATGCGCCGAAAAGATGGTCCGCCACCACACCAACAAGTGACCTATGAGTTTCAGTGCTGGTGTAATGACAGGTACATACGTCTCAATAACTGGCAGACCGCATCACTTTGTTTGTCCACAACAGGCTGTGTGCTGACCGTGTTCAACCAGCCTGTGCTGGCAAACTCGGAGCATATACTCCAGCACTCAATATGAATCAGCTGTTATATAACATTTAGTAAGTAATCCCAAATGTGCTAAGGCAAGAAATTTAACATTATTGGCCATTTTTTGGTTTGTTTTATTTTTGTGTGCTGGAAGCTACCTAAATTCACATAGTGGGTACTGTTCTGTGTAAACAGAAGGAGTTGGAGCATACATTGCCCATTTTTAATTCAGAAAGGGGTGTGTGACAAATGCCACATATTCCTCATAGATAACTCAAAGCCTATGTGACTGGGCTGAGGTTAATCAATGAGCTGAGGTTGACAGTTAACACATCCAGCTATATCTCCACGCCAACCAAAATCCAACCAGTCAGCACTGACTCTCAGGCTGGATAAGTTGTTGTTCCTTTGTAGTTCCCTTTTTACGTTTGATTTCTTGAGTTCCAGTCTCGATAATTGCCCATAAAATGAAGAGCCTCATTTTCATGTCTCTTTCTAACAATGTATACTTTGATAAATGTTTAAGAGAACTCTAATTGTTTCACTAGATGAACAAGTATTACAATTGGAATATTTTGTCATTGAAAACTATAATTAACCAAAATTTTCAAAACAAAACAGTGGTTGATATTCACTCCCACTCCAGTTAATAATGTGTCTGTGGTGTATTTTCAGTTTTTCCAGGAGCTCTGCTGCTTTTTATTGATACAATGTTTTTCAGATTAATGCGTTACACTGCATTGATTCTGACTGATTCATTTGTCTCTAATGTAATCTTACAGTGCAAAAGCAGACTACAAAGGTTAAATACAAAAGGTATTATCAACCACTATACCCATTGAAAGTAATATATTTTCTGTTATTCACTTTAACATTTCATGTGTTCACTGTTTCAAATCCAGCTTGTATAAAAGTGCATTTGCATTCATTACAAAATGACTAATAGTTTTGGACTTCTTCCATTCTAAATTCTACGGAGAAATTGACCCAGTTTCAATCCCTTCCTGTTCCTCACACACCTTTTTATTTAACTACTCAATGCAATCATTACAGTGTGTTAGCAGGCCATTTGCCCCTATGAGCCCACACTGACCCTCTGAACAGTATCACACCCAGACACAGCCCCCTTCCACACCCCTGTAAGTCCATATTTCCCATGGCTAATCACCCAGCCCGCACACATTTGGACTGTGGGAGGAAACTGGAGAACCCGGAGAAAATCGTGCAGACGCAGAGAGAATGTGTAAATTCCACACAGTCTCCCAAGGCTGGAATCGAACCAGAGTGCCCTGGTGCTGTGAAGTAGCAGTGCTAATTGCTGAACCACTGCATCACCTCTCATCTCCCCACGTTACCCCATTTTCCCCCAGGCATCCAGTTTAATCATGCCAAATATAACAATACAGTGTTCCCTATCAAAGCTAGGGCAGGGCTAACCATTAATAACCACCGTCCTCCCAGCACTCCTTGCAATTCTATATTCTATCGTCTCCCACATTTAGAAGGTGAGCTGCCCCTTTTCACAATAATTTTCCCTTCTGTATCCCAGCATGCTGTCTTCAGTCCTCAGCATGACTTCTGCAGCATCCCCATCACAGCACTGGCCCTCTGATAATGCCCCTTGACATTCAGTGAGCAGATTCCCTGTACTGACAGTGGCCTGATTGACTTGGAAAGAAGGAGGCCTGACTGCAGAGCGATCAGACCCTAGTTGACATCATTGCAGCTCTCAGTCAGATTTGCCCCGAACACATGGTGCACTGTAACCCATTTTTCTGGACTGCATTGATGCTGTCCTCTTGGCTCTGAATGGCCCAAGTTCCAGAATCGCAGCGTCCAAGCCTTAGGACTGATCCGGATGCTGCCTTTGACTGTGTGTGCTGGGAGCTCCTGAATACCAGCTGTTCCCCTTGATTTGACTTCCCTTAGACAATGAAACCTAGCTGGTTGGCCACAGCACATTCAGTATCGTTGCACGTGTAAATTGCTGGCACATGTTGCACTGTGTTGTTGACTTAGCACTGTGCCCTACAGCAATTCCCTTGACTCATCACTGTAGACCACCATGACAAGGTGGTCTGGCTTTGTGCCTGTGCTAAAAGGCAAGTCAAGGCTGAAGAATGTGAGCCCATCATTCGAAATCAGCTGCAAAGTGCTATAAAGCAAGATAAGACACAGAAGCTATGAGTTCCAAGGAGGCGCAAAGTGTATGTGAAGAGCTTGAGTTGCACTCGACTCCAAACCATTAAATGGTGCCAGTCCGTGTGTGCAAGGTGAATTAGCAGCAGCATTACATTGCATGGTTTCAGTGCAGTCCAAAGTACAATACTGAAGTGGATAACTACATAAACGCAGTGGTTACAAGAACAGACCAGAGATTGGGAATATTGCAGTGAGGAAATCACTTCCTGACCCCACCAAAACCTGTCCACCATCTACAATGGTCAGGCTAGGAGTGTGATAGAATATTCCCCGTTTACTCAGGTAAGTGCAACTCCAACAGCTCTTGGCACCATCCAGGGTAAAGCATCCCACTTGACTGGGACCACATCCACAAACATCCATACCCTCCACCACCGATGCTCAGTAGCAGCAGTGTGTACTATCTACAAGATGTACTGTAGAAAATCAACAAAGATCCCCAGGCAGCACCTTCCAAACCCACGACCACCTTGATTTAGAAGGACAGGAGCAGCAGATATCTGGGAACTCCACCATCTACTAAGATCCCCCCTCCCCCCCCACCCAAGCCACTCACAACTCCTGACTTGGAAATATTTGTTGTTCCCTTGCTGTTTCAGGGCATTGTGAGTCAACATACAGCACAAGTACTGCAGTGGTTCAAGAGGCAGCTCACCACCACTGTCTCAAGGGCAATTAGAGAAGGGCAATAAATGCTGGCCCTGCCGGCAGCACCCATGTCCCAGGGGTGAATTAAAAGAGCGAGCCAGAGAAGCACCAGTGTTGAGCCGGTACGTGGCGGAATGCCAACCTCCATGGTCAGAGGGTGCAGGGAGTCACTATCTATAAAGGGTACCATGAGATGTTGGGGACTGCTGGCCAAGGTAAAGCCCTGAAAGACCAACCTGGAAGCTGGAACTGCCATGTGCCCACCATGACTTTCATATTAGGAGTTATCACCGCCCAGTCCCTCTCCGCCATTTGGGGAAATGGTGAAGCATGCATAAATGAAGTGACATTAGGGACAAATGAATACAAAACCAATGCAAACAGGTCTCTTTCTGCTCATTAATGGTATTCCCATCCCTTGCCATTCAAATCATGGCTTGAAATTGGATATTATTTCTCAATGTCAACCTCTTTATTTTCACAATCTTGCCATATTTTCCCTTGTCCATACCATTCACAGGACAGAAAAATTCGTAACCCATTGTTAATTCCTCAGATTCACTTTCTGTTTGACCAACATTCACTCTATCAACTTTTCTTTTTCAAATATCAATATAAACTGATTTTATTTGATTTATCATTGTCACGTGTATTGAGATGCAGTGAAAAGTATTGTTTTGCATGCCAGCTAGACAAATTATACTTTTACAACCGGATAGTGGAACAGAATGCAGAATATAGGCAGAATGCAGAATGTACAGCCACACCTTGAAGGTGCAGAGAAAAATAAACTCTCACATATGAGAGGACCGTTCATGAGTCTGTTAACAACAGGGAAGATGCTGTTCTTGAATCTGCTGATACGTGTTTTCAAACTTTTGCATCTTCTGCCTGATGGAAGAGGGTGGAAGAGAGTATATCTGAGGTGAGAAGGGCCTTTGATTATGTTGACTGCTTTCCCAAGGCAGAGGAAGTATAGACGGAGTCAATGGAAATAAGAGGTACCAAGGTGTAGTGCTGGATGAGCACAGCAGGCCAAGCAGCATCAGAGGAGCAGGAAAGCTGACATTTTGTGTCTAGACCCATCTTCAGAAATGGGGTAGAATGGAAATAAGGCTGGTTTTCCTGATGGACTGGGCTGTATTCACAATTCTCTGTATTTTCTTGCAGACTTGGGCAGAGCAATTGCCATACATAACTGTGATATATCTGGATAAGATGCTTTCTACAGTGTATCTATAAACATTGATAGGAGTCATTGTGAACATGCCGAATTTTCTTAGCCTTTTGAGGAAGTAGAAGATGTGGTGTGCTTTCTTGACTGCAACATCAACGTGGATGGACCAGGACAGATTTTTTGGTGATATTTACTCCAGCAAACTGGAAGTTCTCGACCATCTCCACATCAGCACCATTAATGCAGACAGGAGCATGTCTTCCATTCTGTTTCCTGAAGTCAATGACCAGCTCCTTTGTTTAGTTGATGTTGATGGAGAGATTATCATTTTTACACCATGTTGCTAAGCTCTCTATCTCCTTCTTGTATTCTGTCTCTTCATTTTGCAAATCTGACCAACCACGGTGGTGTCGTCAGCAAATTTGCAAATGGAGTTCCACCTGAATTTGGTCACACAGTTACGAGTATATCAGGGGTACAGTAAGGGGCTGATCATGCAGCTTTGTGGGTCACCAATGTTGAGGATTATTGTGGAAGAGGAGTTGACACTTATCCTTACTGGCTGCCATCTGCAGGAAGTCAAAGATCCATTTGCAGACTGGAGATCCGAGCCCTAGTTCGTGGAGTTTAAAGATGAGTTTTGTTGGAATTGTGGCATTGAAGGCGAAGCTAAAATCAATAAATAGAAGTCTGACCTTGTTATCCATACATTCCAGGGATGAATGTAGTGACAGGGAGATGACATCTGCCCTAGACCTATTGCGAAAGTCAGTGAATTGTAGCAGATTAAGGCAATCTGGAAGGCTGGAGATGATGAGCACCATTACTAACCTCTCCAAGCACTTCATAATGATGGATGCCAGAGCCATTTGGTGATAGCCATTAAGGTCCTTTGCCTTGCCCGAGGACGTCGTGCAGTCCATCCAATGGGTTGAGAAGCCTTCAGGTTGAAAGGCACAGTCAGGTGAAGCAGCAGTGAATCACATCTCTGTAAAACAGAGCACACAGTAGCCTCCCAATTCCCTTTTTCCAGGATTATGTTGGGGAGGAGGAACTTAAAACCATATTGTTTCAGTCTCACCTGTAGGCCAGCATGATTCCCACATTTCTCAGGGAAGGGGCTGCTTCCGATTGAGCCCTGGACTTGGAATGGATGGTCTGCTGTTCCAGAAGGTAAATGGATATGTCCAGAGGGATCCTGGGCACTGGTCACAGCCTCGGGCACTCTGGGACATGTTGTTCTTGGTCTGTTCAGGCCTCACTGTTGGATCTCCACGACATCTGGTAGGGCATCGGGCCCATGTTGGGTGCACTGCACGGAGACAGGTCACCAAATGACGCCTGGGTTGGGCCTTCGAGAAGCCAATAAGTGGCTGGTCCCTTCCTTGTTGCGGCTTTAGTTCCAGCATTGGCAGTTATGCCCTGTTGGCTCATGCAGTCAGGCGCGATGGGATCTCCTGGTCTTCCTCAGCTCAGCTCCACTGGTTGTTTCCGGAGGACGAGAGATCACCAGTATTGTAAGTAGACTTAAAAGGACATTGTTCATAATTCTGTCAGGCTTACAACTGAGATTTAAAAGAGGACAATGATGATTAAAGATGTGAGGAGATGGTCTTTGTAGGAGAGCTCACAACGAGTTGCCACACTCTGGCACCATCTTGGAGAACCATCTGTTTTATATTTCTAACCAACTGTGCCACATACACTAAATTTTCCTTCCTTATTCATCTTTTCATCAATATTTGCTGGTCTTTATAATCGTCCAATCTTTTGACCTGTCACCCAACTTTGCGCAGTTATTTTGTTGGGAATGCATGTATTTATGAATTAGGAGCACTGGGGAATGGACACTTGGGCATTACTGTGCTTCAAAGGATTTACAATTTGATTGTCTGGAACTGGAAAATCACAAGATTAAAGAGGACGATGGTCTATTTCTTGTTTATAAAAAGACAAGTAACTTTGAAAGGCGATGTTCAGTAAAGTTTTAGAGCAAGATAAAGACAGAATTTTATTGCTCTAATTGTTGAGCATACAGACCTGAAAAATCTTAATAGACCTTTGCCACTGTTGCATAGCAACAGCTCTGAACTGAGGTAATTGCTGTTTTCTGAGTACATGCCTAGAAGCTGTGGGCATTTGCCGGAGAAATTTGCAACTGTGCAGTCCTGTCACTGTCAGCCTGTAGGGCTCCAAACTTGAATGAGAAAGCAGCACTCTCTGTGCTTCTCTCAGGTCAGTAGCTCAAAAAATGACAAATAAAAATTTCGAATATCTGGACTCCCAAACACTCTTCATCTGAAATTGAAACCTAGTCTGGAGATTTCCCATCATTTTGCAACGTATAGTGACTGAACTCATTGACAAGAAACCAAACAAACTGTGAAAAAATAAACCTAATTCTACCTATTTATATGCTGTTGATCCATAAGGCATTCCCAATCTATTAATAGAGTCACACAGCACAGAAACAGGCACTTTGGTCCAACTAGTCCACGCCAAATATAATCCCAAACTAAACCAGCCCTCACTGTCGACACCTGGCCCCATCCCTCTAAGCTTTTCCTATTCATGTACTTATCCAAGAGTCTTTTAAACATTGCAATTGTACCCACATCTGCCACTTTGTCAGGAAGTCCATTCCACACACGAGGCACCAAAAGTTTGCCCCTCATTTCTGTTTGAAGGCTGTCCCCTTGCCCCTTAAGAATATGCTGCCTAGTCTTGAAATCCCCTATACTAGGGAAAAGACACCAGCCATTAATCCTATGTATAGTTACTCTGTAGATCTATATGTTTTTCCCATCCGGAGTGTGTATGAATTTGTGTGCATTGGAATTAAGAGAGATATATTGGCGCTCACATCACAGTTTAGTTGGTAACCAATTTGCCTTTCATTTCCAGAATGTAATAAATGCATTATTTTTGAGTTTATTGAAATGATTGTACAAATCTCTTCTGTTCTAAAGAACAGTAATGAAGAAAAACAAATTGACCACTTTGGTGATTGATAAGACGTACATATTTTTGGCATGGCCCATGGAATACTGGGGCTTGACTTACACTGAACCATTCCCACCCAGGGGTAATAGCAATATGGGCCAAATCTGCTCTTCCCCTGAACCATGTTGGTAATAGTGAGTCAGTTTGTAAACTCAGGAGATCGACAAAATGAGTTCTCCATCGTGAGAAAATAATTTCCAACTTTATACCCAACGGTCGGAAGGTGACACGAGAATCTTACTAGTGAGTAGCGGGCAGCATGATTGTAGGCACTGATAGCTCATTGTTTCTTAACTTCACCTCATTTATACTTTTAATTTGTCTATTTTTCTAATTTATTCCAATGGACGTTTGTTTCTTTATTTTCCTGAAGAATTTGTACCTAAGTTCTTTGTACCTAAGTAAGTCGCAACTTAAAGACTCTCATTGACGCATGTGAATATGTGACAATTATATCGCAGTTTGTGATTTCACAAATGAGACGGTGACAATTCCCAGCATGGAAGTTTGACCGAGTCCCTGGAAATACCAGCTCATCTTTTGCCCCTCCAGGCTTCCAGCCTTCCCTAACATCACAGGACACACTGCACAGGGCAGTAACCATTGAATCCATCATCTACTTTGGCATCAGAAACATACCAGCATCACCACATCATCATTGCACATCTCCTACTCACTTAGAATGCAGGATTGCACTTCCTTTCAACTTGAAACATACCAACACCTTTCATTGCAATACTGCAGCCAGGCCACTTGGTACACATTGGCGGACCTCCATCCAAAGAAACAGCATCTCAGAGCTCCTCACTTGCTGTTTTAGCACTTACATTCCATTGACCTGGATGCTCACAACATCTCTGCCTTGCATTTCTACCACATCCAAACTGTACAGCCTTACAAGATATCAGAGTCAGGTTTTCTATATCAGTGCCGTTACAGGAATGGACCATGGTCAGCCCTGCAGAGCGCGTGCAACGAGTCCAGGGGTTTGTGGTAAGTCGATTGGGGAATTGCACAAAGATCAGTCAGCAGCAGACTCTCATCAGCCTATGCCATCCTTCCAATCTATTTGAGGGGTGGGCCATAGCTGTAACTCAGTTTCTATACAACTGGCTGCTTCCAATGATCCACTGAGGACCTGTGTGGGATCTCCAAATCCTCACTCACCGTTATGTGGGATCATCAAATCCTCACTCTCCATTATGTGAGATCGCCAAATCCTCACTCACTGTTATGTGAGATCTCCAAATCCTCACTCACCATTATGTGAGATCTCCAAATCCTCACTCACTGTTATGTGGGATTACCAAATCCTCACTCACCATTATGTGAGATCTCCAAATCCTCACTCACTGTTATGTGAGATCTCCAAACCCTCACTCACCATTATGTGAGATCTCCAAATCCTCACTCACTGTTATGTGGGATTACCAAATCCTCACTCACCATTATGTGAGATCTCCAAATCCTGATGCCACAAAGGGGTCAAGGTGGATACTGATACTGATACACCCTTAACTTTGTTTCCATGTGGCAAGGTCAATCATTTCTTCACAGAAATATCCAGAACAGACTCTCAAGCTCAACAAAATAGCACTCCTATCTTAACTCTTTAATTTCTTCAGCAACTGATGAAACTTCAGTCATTTGTATAAATGTTGAAAAAAAACCTAAAGAACAGTGGAAGCTGTAAATCAGAACCAAAAATAAAAATTGCTGGAAGAGCTCAGCAAGTCTGGCTGCATCTGTGCAAAGAAATCAAAGTTAACATTTAAGCTCCCATGACCCTTCTGAGCTCTGAGGAAGAAAGATGTTAACTCTGATTTCTTTCACAGATGCTGCCAGATCTGTTGAGCTTTTCCAGCAATTTCTATTTTGGCATAAATGTTGTAATTAGGAACCTTGTAGCATTTGGAGACTTTTCTAATGCAGTGGCCCTGTCACATTGAAATATTTACATAAGTAGCTATTTGACTTTTTGCGGTGCTGTAATTGTATCTTACCTCTAAATATCATCCAGAAGCGATCTAAAGTTCTTACAGATGTAGCATTGTTTCTAATAGCTGAGCATTGTTTGTAAGGCTTCCTGATTCCATAATGCTGACAGCACATGTTATTATCTGCTGCCTAGCCCAGTATTTGATTGTCTGAAAGGTGCCAAGAAAAAGAATGTCCTATTGGATGGGGGCCATTGACAGAAAATGGCCAATGACCATTAAATAACTGTGGTGTGAGATGGCCAAATGCTGGTGGATTTAGCTCCAAACTTTAAGCCAGAGGTCATGGAAATGCCCTGTGACACTTCTTGTCACTTCCAGTGTGAAGCTGTCCCAAGCACATCTATCCCTCCTGAGACCATTCTCTATTTCAATATTATAAGATTGGGAGATGAATCAATTGTCCCATAACCAATGGTGTTCTCTTTAGGCCTTTAAAATTTAAGTTGTAGAAACATGGAGTTGCTAGAAGTATCAAGATCACGGTCCATCTAGTTTAGCTTTTGCCATCTGGGCAGGTACATGATACAGTGATAACGGAATCAATCACCTGTGATTAGTCTGGAGCAAATCCAGGTGGAAAGCCCCAGTGGTGGGCAAATCAAAACTGTCACCTCATTGTGTATTGCCAATATCTCAGCTTGGCTTTGCTATGCTGCAGTGAAAATATATGATGCATTTCCATCATTTATAAATCATTTTCATAAGCATGTTAGTATTTCCAGAGATCTATTGCTTGCTTCAATGGTATTCTGGTGCCATTGTAAATACTAGGAATGGCAGTGTGTAATGATGAGTGGCGATTACCAGACAGAGCACCGCATCAGCCAATGTTTCTCTCCCACTTAATTTTCTATTCACAGTGATCTATATCTTTCTCAGTATCGAAGCATGACATTATAGTACCATCTGAAAATAAATCTTCCGACTACTTATTACTGCATTCTTTCCAATTCCAAGATGCTAGCAAATGTGACAAAGCTTCTAATGTGTCATTGTATTGTTTCCTTTTGTCTGGTTCTTTCTTTGCAAAAGAAATTGAGCTAAACCCACTCTCCTATTCTTTCCCTGTGGCCGAAAAATTTTGTTTTTTTCTTCAAATCCTTTTCAAATTCCCTCTAAAAGACATGATTGAAAATGTGCCACAGTCAGTTAACTCCTTTCCCTGCTGACTTTGTCATCATTTATATAAACAGCTAAAACCTTGTACTGTTGCCTGAGGCTCATACACTATTGAACCTAAGGGCTCCTTGCCTGTTTGACTTGCAATCTCACACTCCTGTCCATAGCATTAATCACGGCAGTACCTCTTCCTAAATTAAGGGGTTTTTGCAACAGTAGGGTGATCTACTTTCTGGCCTGCATTGAACTAACAAAAGTTTTAGACATTAAATGAAAGGCCTGACGCTCACTCCTTGGATTTCTCTGTGCTGCATCTCTAATGCAGCATTATTCAGAAATTCCCATCGGCTGGAAAGATCAGAATTGTTCATTTTTGCTAGGGGTGGGAAACGATTCTTCTGGAATAATACTTATAGCCTGAAGTGTATCGGGTTTTTGGAGACTCAATGCCAAGGGCTTCTCATCTCCACACATTAGGATGATGTGTCAGATGAGGTATTGGTTATCTGGGAATGGTGCTCTTTTACTTCCTTGGAAAACCTGTTGGAAATTGGGATCCCTGTAAAAGTGAATTTTCCTAGTATTTACTATGTAGCATGGGATTTCATTTAACTGCTTTTGCTGTAATGACAAACTTGCCAAATGTCAAGCATTTGGGGACCAAAGCAAGGAATGCCCCATTGTGTGCAGAATCAACAAATTTATCAAGCACCATATATTGCCTGTTATCAATGTATTGTTTGGGAAAATTAGTTTTTAGACCATAAGATCATATGATTGAGCAGCAGAATTAGGCCATTCAACCCATCGAGTCTGTTCCACCATTCAATCAAGGCTGATATATTTCATAACTCCATTCTCTTGCCTTCTATATGTAACGTCTGATTTTCTTACCAATCAAGAACTACCTGTCTCTATCTTAAACACACTCAATGACTTGGCCTCCGCAGCCCTCTGTGGCAATGATTTCCTCGGATTAATCACCCTCTGGCTGAAGAAATTCCACCTTATCTCAGTTCTAAAGGGTATTCCCTTCACTCTGAGGCTGTACCTTCTGGTCCTGGCTTCTCCCTCAAGTGGAAGCATCTTCTTCATGACCACTCTATCCAGGAGTCTCATTATTCTGTAAGTTTCAAACAGATCCTCCCTCATCCTTTTAGACTTCATCAAGTGCATATCTAGAGTTCTCAATTGGAAAGATCAGTTTAAATAGGTAACACTTGAAAATAATACTACTATACCTTTATGTGGAGGTATTTAAGATGAGTTTGACAAGTGTTTTATTTGGAGATTTTAATGGTTATTTTTCTGATTCTGTGCTAGCGCAAGCTGAGACCCTTTTCTGTGAGTGATCCTGGAATGAACATACTATACCTTTAACAGCAACAGTTCTGAGGAAGGCTCACCTGGACCCAAAATGTTAATTCTGTTCTCTCCTTCACAGATGCTGCCAGACCTGCTGAGCTTTTCCAGCAACTTTGTTTTTGTTCCTGATTTACAGCTCCCGCATTTCTTTTGGTTTCTATATACTATACCTCTTTGCTGATCCTGGTTTTTAATCCCATATGGAATCGCATTCCTCACTTGTCTCTTGGTGAACAGATTTTGTGGAATCAGGCAGTGAATGAATTGTTACAAATTCCCAGCCTCTGATCTACTCCCGTAGCCACAATATTTCCACAGCTGGCCCAGTTCATCAATAGTGACTTTACAACCCCAAACCCCAAGATGTTTATGGTGAGGATTCAATGATGGTGAAGTCAAAAGATGTTGCAAATCACAACAGGTCATGCAGCATTTGTAGAGTGAGAGCAAGCTGATGTTTCATATCCAGATGATTCTTCATCAGAGCTGCTAGTTTGCTAGGTGGCCTGCTTGCAGGAGACTGACATTAATTGACATTTGTGGAGCAAGAGATTACTAGTTATTTCTCAGCAGAAGTCTGAATATTGTCCAGATCTTGCTGCATATGGACACGGACTGCTTCAGTATCTGTCAAATCAAAATATGTTGCTGAAAACTGAGTAAATGTCAGAGAACATCACTGCTTTGGACATTATGATGAACAGAGGTTGCTGAAGAATTAGCTGAAGATTAGGGCACTAATATATCCAAAAAAAAATTTTGAAGAAATTCCTTTGTCTGGAGAGTTTCGAATGTAGAACTTGTTTTCACAAGAAAGGCCATGATGAATATTATAGACGAGCAGGATCCATCAGACATGTTTGTGAGGGAGACCAGAACAGAGGGGTTTCAGACAGCATTGCATGTAATTGGGGAGGAGGGGAGGGCTTGAATATGGCATGAAACACTGGCATGGACCAGTTGGGTTTAATGACCTGATCCTGTGCAGGAAAGCCCACGTAATTTTACACATCATTAAAACAGCTTGTAAAGAAGTTTCAGAGACAGTAGGAACTTCAGATGTTGGAGGATCTGAGGTAACAAGGTGTAGAGTTGAATGAACACAGCAGGCCAAGCAACGTCAGAGGAGCAGGAAGTCTGATGTTTCGGGCCTTGACCCTTCTTCAGAAAATTTTCTTGTTATCTCTGTAAAGCAAAGAATATGTTTCCTCTTGACGAGCCACAGAATTTTGTCTTCTATTTTTGCATTTCCCATCCTTATTGCCAATGTGGATTGGGAGTACATCTGAATAATACTGAGAAGAAATAATTTCTTAAGAAGGATTATTGTCAATACTGTGCACCCACATTAGCAGCTTTACAGTTTTCCTTTCTGGCTTACAAGATAAATTGCAGCATTATCTCCAGGACCCAACTCCCTCTACTGGATGCATGTAATTATATAAAACAACTTCTAGCAAGTTGAAAGGTAAAGAAACCTTAAAAATAATATAGGAGCAGTGGAACAGGAGGAGGTGATGTAGCTTGTCATGTCTCTTCCATGATTTAGTTATATCATGAGTGATATGGACTTTAACTCCACCTGTCTGCCTAGATTTCATATCTCTTAATACTTTTGCGAGGAAAAACATAGTCTAATTTGATCCAGCATTCATAGGGCAGGGTGAATTAGGGCACGGGAGCAAGCAATCTGTGAATGGATGATCTTTAAGAAAGAGCGTAGTGGTCTGTTATCATTGGAATGACAGCTGGAGCTATAGAGAAAGCAGCTGGAAATGGAGGCCAAAGCCAGGAGGAGTCACAGTTGGGTCTGAGCTCGGAGGCATGGTGTGATCTCCCACGTCACACAGAATGGCCTGCACCTTGTTATTTACCCTGTGCCCCTTGGTGATTGCTCCACCAGCACCCAAGGCTTTGTGCTCCAAAGACTGGTTGATTTTCAGTACACTGCTTGTGAAATCAGTTTGGCTCATTTTAAGAACACCCCCCCCCCCCCTCCAACGCCAACAGTCTTAGAGTCCCCATCTTTGTTTTAATTTCACTTAATGTCCTATATTCAAGTGAATCCAAACCATGTTTATGCACCTTCCTGCAACATTTAAATTTACAACTTGAAGTAATTCTGGTGAATCTATGCTTGAACCTACCTTTTATTTTGCTTTAACAATAAATGATTAAAGGAGCTGTAAAAAGGCAAGTACAAGCTCAGTTTTTGAAAATACATGGAGACTGAGCTAGAGGAATCAGAAAGAAAGAAGTATTTACAGGTCAGCTAAAAAAAAGGCTAATTTTATCATATGTAAACAAGTTTCCCAATATTTAACAGATATCTGTTGGCATTGGAGCAGCCAAACTATTCGAACAAAATTTGCTGAAAACCTTGGCTGGTCTAGCAACATATGTCGAGACAAATCAGAGTTAACATTTCACTTGACCCAAAACGTTAACTCTGATTTCTTTCCACAAATGCTGCCAGACCTGCTGAGTTTTTCTAGTAAGTTCTGTTTTTGTTTCTGATTTACAGCATCCACAGTTTTTCAGGGTTTTCTTCGCCAAACTATTCATGCTGTTTGAGTTCAAGTTTCTTCCTCTAACATCAATGTTTGCTGAAAGATTCCCTGTGCAGCTGCTAAGAATCAGTCAGATCTTTCAGTGTTTTGTAACAACATTAAGGTCGTACCTTGGAATGCACAATGTTTTATCATGTGTTACACAATAAGAGATGGGGACATTTTCGGAAAGTTACTGTATAAATTGCCAAGATGCCGGTCCTTGCTCAAGACCAGTACTTTCAATTCTGAATTTGAAAATATTGCATTAAGATCATATATCAATGACTCAGGCACAAAACTGAGGGCAGGAGTTCACTGCAGTTCTGAAGAAGTGCTGTAACATAAGAAGTTGCATCTATTCAATGAGGTGTTGGAGGCAGAGTCTGCCTTCTCAGTTGGACTTTCAAGATATCATGCCCCCATTGTTTTTTCTTGCTAATGGTTAGTAATCTGAAGTTATAAATTGAAAGTAATTGACAGAAGGGTTGGAGGAGAAATAAGATTTTTTTTCACTCAGAAGGGGAGAAATTAGTTTGAGTGCAACACAGAGACTTTTGTTGATTCCCTGGAGCAGTTGGAACATAGGACCATGAACTATTTCGCACCAATGGAGTTTCTCTTGTTATTGAAGAACAGTGCATTGGCTAGACAAATAGCAGTCTGAAAACCCTTCTTTCTACTCCAAGTTATGAAGTAACCTGCATCACATCTCTTCAAAGTATGCAAAATGACTTTTTTTTCAAACACACAAATCGAAAGGGTGACTGGGGATTCCATAGTCACATTTAAAAGACAGTTGGATATGTACTTGAAAAAGACTAAGTTGCAGGGTTATTGGGGGGCAGAAAGAACTGGGCTACAAAATGAAATTGGATGATACTTTTAAGGAGCTGGACACAGCTGAATGAACTCTTACTGTATTGCAAGGTTCTATGTCACAACAGTAACTACACTTTTAAAGTGCTTCATTGGTTGGAAAGGATGTCCTTGAGTTATGCTAGACAAGTAAAAATTATTTACTTCATTATGCGCGCCAAAAGTGGTGCATCAGCTCTGAGACCAGTGTTCTTTATTTTGTTCAGGTTCTGTATTTGATCATGCTTCTGTTTGTTTTAATTATTGCACATCCTAATTGCTGACCAAAACAATCATTTCTTTGTAAATTAATGTTTTTAATTTTTTTTGAAAAATTATCCAATTAATTATGCCAGTGAGCCCTTCCCTAGTTGTTGCAATCTGCCTGAAGCATGAATATGATACTTTCTCAATTGTTCCTGGCTATGCTCTTTCAAACACCAAATGCTCCCCCCTGCAGAGGCTGCAGACAAAAATATTGTTGGGCAGAATTTGAACCTCTAACATCTTACACAGATTAAAGGAGTAAAGAGGCATACTGCGAGTTGAGTGATATAATTTAGTGATGCTTCTTTCCCTTGAAAATGCAATCACTAGTTGAATGTTCCCATGGCTCAAAATGACATCAAGAAGAATTTAATTCGATAAATCCAACATCTTTGTTGTTTTATTAAAGTTTGAACATCAGCTGCACGCACATATAAATATGCATATAATGTCTAACAGAATAGGAAGCAGAAGAAGAGTCGACTGCATTTTAAAATTCCATCAAAATCCCCAGGGAACAGCAAAAGGAAATAGAAAGCACACACCAAAACAAATCACAGCAGTGAAGCCTACACAGTTAAGGATAACCGATGACCTATGCACAGTTACCAACAGAGCTTGTAAAGGTCATTGAATGCTTTAGGTATTGCAGCTTTCCTATCTGTCGGATGGTTGAATAAATTAGTGGAGTTAACTAAACAGATGGTGGCTATTTGAACCAATGAGAAAAATTTGACTGATCTGTGCTACTTTTTTAAAACCCCCTCTGGATGTGCTCTACATATGCATTCAATGCATGTAAGAAATTGAATTATACAGCTAGATTTCGGCGCTGGTGTGCAATGTGAAACAAAAGAAGTACAATTGGAGTTTCACCGTGCATGTTCATAGTTTAAGAGTTAAGCTGCAATTTGCCAGATGAATTGGCACAATTCAATGATCAGATTTTATGAAGGCTTTGATGATTCTGTCAGCTACTGCTCTTCACTTCTTAGTTCTTTGACTTTGTTCCAGAGTTTGTCAGTTTTCTCGGTTCTTTCAATTGTTTAATACAACACTTTCTCTCTCCAATATTCCTTGATGTTACATTTAACCTTCTTCCTGACATCATCAGTTCTATTTCTCTCTTCCTTATACCTTTTAACCTTTCCCAGTTACGCACACACCCAGACTGTAGCTTCTGAGAATCAGCCTGCACAGAGGGAGATCATTAGGCCCATTGTGCTTTTGCTGGTTCTTTTGAAACAGCTATCCAATTAGTCCCACTGCCCTGCTGTTTCCCTCCAGCATGGTCTTTCCTTTCCCTTTTCAGTCATATATCCAGTATCATTTTGAAAGTTATTATTATTGAATTTGTTTCCATTGCTTTTCAGAGAGTGCATTCAAGATCATAACAACTTGCTGTGAATAAATAAATTCATTTCTGTTCTTTTGCCAATAATCTTGAGTCGGTGTCTTCTGGTTACTGACCCTTCTGCTAGTGGACAAAGTTTCTTACTAATTCAGTTGATCAAACTCCTTCATAATCTTAAATGCTTCTTCAAATTTTGACCTTTTGTCATTTTCACTTAAAGGAGAACAATCCTAGCTCCTCCCTCCAAGGCCTGTCATCTCTAAAATCCGCATTCTGATTAAACCCTTCTGCTTCATCTCTTAAACTCTTCCTTTTGTGTTGCCCAAGATAAGTTATGATATTCCAGCTGACATCCAGCAATATTCCAAACTTACGATTTGATAACAGCATGAAACTGAGTGAGAACGTAAGTTGTAAGGAGAATGCAAGGATCCTTCAAACAGAGACAGTAGGAACTGCACCTCCCAGTCACGAAGCATTTCAATGCCCCCTCCCATTCCTCAGACAACATGTCCATCCTGGGCCTCGTGCAGTGCCACAACGTTGCTAGCCAAAGACTGCAGGAACAGCAACTCATATTCCGCTTGGGAACCCTGCAGCCCAATGGTATCAATGTGGATTTCACAAGCTTCAAAATCTCCCCTCCCCCTATCAAATCCCAAAATCAACCCAGCTCATCCCACCTCCTGATCCTGTTCTTCCTCTCACCTATCCCCTCCTCCCACCTCAAGCCGCACCCCCAGTTCCTACCTACTAACCTCATCCCGCCCCCTTGACCTGTCCATCCTCCTTGGACTGACCTATCTCCTCCCTACCTCCCCACCTGCCCTCACCTTTACTGGCTCCATCCCCGCCTCTTTGACTTGTCTGTCTCCTCTCCACTATCTTCTCCTCTATCCATCTTCGATCCACGTCCCCCTCTCTCCCTATTTATTTCAGAAACCCCTTCCCCCTCCCCCATTTCTGATGAAAGGTCTAGGCCCGAAACGTCAGCTTTCCTGTTCCTAAGATGCTGCTTGGCCCACTGTGTTCATCCAGCTCCCATAACACCTTGTTATCTCAGCCTTCAAATGGAATTGGACAGGTTAAGGGAATGGGCAGGAGTTTGGCAGATGGAATATAATGGAAATAAGTGCAAAGTTATCATTCTGATAGGAAAAACAGAAAGTCAAGGTATTTCTAAAAATATTGAAAAGGGAGGAAGTGCTGATGTCCAAAGGGACCAGGATGTCCTTGTTTGTGAGTTGCTAAAATTTTGCAGTGAGCAATCAGGAAAATATTTGGTATGTTGCCTTTCATTGCAAAGACATTTGAATAAAAAAATTAAAGATGGCTTGCTGCAGTTCAACACCTCAGCATCCTGCAAACCTGACTCTGCTCTCCCTATCCCTGCCATTGGCCTGCCCCTTAGCTCTGCTGCCAGCAGGACTGATATCTCCCACCCAACATGCCCTGACCTAAAATATTGACCATCTCCCTAGCCTCCCTCCTACCTGTTGTCCCTGAACCATACCTGCACTGTACCCACCTTGGCTTCAAGGTACACTAAACTCATGCTAGCTTTCATTGGAGCTGTCAAAGTGGTTAGTTCTGATGCTGCACAGTCAAACCACCAAATGGAGAAGCCACTGCTGTGAAGTATAGGGGACATGGTCTGATTTCCCCCTACTCTCCCATATCACAAGGGGCCTGGCAGATTGAAGCATGCTCCCTGCTCGGGATCTGCAGTCAGAAATATGGAGCTCTTTCTCGTAACATAAAAACATTAGGAGCAGTCTAACTGTGATTGTCAGTCCTCGGAAAATCTAGCCTTTAATCCTAAGCAATGTGGAGGCATCAGAGTTGGACTGGGTTGGGCAATGTCAGAAGTCACACAACACCAGGCTATTGTCCAACAGGTTTATTTGAAACCATAAGCTTTCGGAATTACTTCACCTGACGAAGGAGCAGCACTCTGAACGTTTGTGATTTCAGGTAAATCTGTTGGACTATAACCTGGTGTTGTGTGACTTCTGACCTAGTCCTACACGGAATGAGACTTATGCAGTAATCAATGGGAAGAGCATTCAACACTGAAGAAACTTTTACTTTTATAATGTGCTTCTTTAAATCAATGCTTATTTTCTATAAATATACAAACACAATATGGAAGGTGATATGTTCTTTCAATCATTTTGGCTAGTTCTGTGTGCCCTTTTCCCTTTGGAGTTTGCTTAGCAATATTTCTTAAGACCTTACCTATTGTTAACACAATACAATACAATTTTGTCAACTGTTATCAATACACTGACATTTTGCTGGCTGTTTCCCATTTGTGTGGGTGATGCTGTCTTCATAGCAAAATAATTCATTTGAATTCGATGTATTGTTTGTCAACACAAACTGTTCAGTTTCACTAAAATTAAGTAGCCTCCATTATTATCTTTCCCATGTTGTGCCCTTCATCAGCACCAGTCTAAGAAGGCACTTGTAATTTTGAATCAGTCAAGTGCCTTATTTCTGCTAATTAGCATGGTAAATTTAAATAAATTCGACAAATATCCAGTTGGATGTCCACAATGCAAACCAGGGCAGGATTTATACAGTTAATGGCAGGGCCCTGGGGAGCGTTGCTGAACAAAGAAACCTTGGAGTGCAAGTTCATAGTTCTTTGAAGATGGAGTCACAGATAGGCAGGATGGTGAAGAAAGTATTTGGCACACTTGCCTTCATTGATCATAACATTGAATATGGGATTTAGGGCATTGTGTTGCAGCTGTACAGGACATTGGTGAGGCCACTTATAGAAGGCTGCATGCAGTTCTGGTCTCCCTGTTATAGAAAGGGTGTTTTTAAACCTGAGAGGGTGCAGAAAAGATTGATGAAGATGTGACTGGAATTGGAGGGTTTGAGTTACATGGAGAGGCTGAATAGGACTGGGGATATTTTCCCTGGGGTTTAGCGGCTGAGGGGGTGAGACATTTATAAAATCATGAAGGGCATGGATAGGGTGAATAGCCAAGGCCTTTTCCTTGGGGTGGCGGAATCCAAAATTAGGGAAAAGGTTTAAGGTGAGAGAGGAAAGATTTAAAAAGGATGTAAGGGAAACTTTTACACTCAGTGTGTGGTTCGAGTATGGAATGAACTGCCAGAGATAGTGGTGGAGATGGATACAATTACAATATTTAAAAGGTATCTGAATCGGTGTATGAATAGGACGATTTGAGAGGGATATAAGCTAAATATGGCAAATGGGATTAGGTCAGATTGGGATATCTGGTCAGCGAAGATGAGTTAGACTGAAGGGTCTGTTTCAGTGCTGTATGACTCTATGACCTTATCTACCTCTCCCTCACAGTTGATAAACTGAAATGGATTGAATTAGAATGTTTAGCATTCATGGATCATTGAAAAACTGTCTAAAGTGCATTTATAATTAGCACTCAACATTCTGAACATCTGCTCCAAAGTTGTGAAGGGTACCACTTTCATACATAATCCTGCGACTGGAACTTCCCTACCTCCATCATTAAACTAAGACTCAAAACCAGCATGTCTCAGTAACTCTACATTTACCTTTACTGTAATATTAACAGTCATCACTCTTAGGCAAGCTCATCAGTGATTTAGAAGTCCCAACAGCTCCTAGTAATACTTTGACATGCAGCTGTTACTGGAAATGTTATCGGTAAATGACTAAAGGTAGTCCTGGATTTGCACATGTAACTACCTGCAGCTCTTTCAGCCACACTTCTGATGACCTCTACAACTGAGCTTTTTTTTATCATCTCCAACTTAGACAAAGCCCTTATTAAACTAGTCTATGTTTAGTGCAGCTAAGGGACAGCCAAATGGATGTTCTTACTGTGGATTTTTTTTTTGGTCCTGCTTTCATCCTGTTCTCTCAATCATCTTCAGTATCCAACCATCTCCACAGACTTCACAACAATTTGTTGTTATCCAAGGTCAGGCCCAGTGTCAAGCACAGCAGTCCATCGAGCATACTGGCGATGTGTGTATATTGAGTATAGAGTGGTGCTCATTATCTGGAGAAAGAATCAGCCAGCTCTGGGGAGGGGAGGAACTGCCAACTGTTGTCACAGATTCAGAGTCATCCACAAAAGTTAATCCAAAGTATAGTTGATGGCAAATTGAGTAAATCACTAATATATCTGACCTGCAGAGTCCTAAATTCCTATTCTATTCAGTATATTATGTAAGAAAGACTACCATTCATCAACTTTACAAAGAGAAAACTTTATTCTTTCTCCATGGCATTGAAATCTTTAGCAATTCTGCTAACCATCTGTAAATGTCATTGTTTCCTTTAGATTTCCTGGTTTAATTAAGCCAAGAATTTATTCTTTCAATGTTCTACCTTCCTAATAACGGAAAGAACTTGCATTTATAAAGCACCTTGCATGTCATTAGGATGCATCAAAGTCCTTTTTAGTCAGAGACACCTCTGAGCTGTAAATACTATTGTAAGAAATATAGCAAGGAATTTCATCAGGATCCCACAATGGAAACATAATAAAGATAAGAGAATTGCTTTTAATGTTGGTTACAGAATAGTTATTAACAAGATGCCTGAGAGAATTCCGAGATAATGGGAACTGCAGATGCTGGAGAATTCCAAGATAATAAAATGTGAGGCTGGATGAACACAGCAGGCCAAGCAGCATCTCAGGAGCACAAAAGCTGACGTTTCGGGCCTAGACCCTTCATCAGAGATGAAGGGTCAAGGCCCGAAATGTCAGCTTTTGTGCTCCTGAGATGCTGCTTGGCCTGCTGTGTTCATCCAGCCTCACATTTTATTAGCCTGAGAGAATTCCTCTGCTTTGTCTTCCAATCTTTAGGGGAAGCGATGGCCTAGTGGCACACCGGTGGGTGGTTAATCCGGAGACCCAGATAATGTTCTGGGAACCTGGGTTTGAATCCCACCACAGCAGATGGTGGAATTTGAATTCAATAGAAAAAAGTCTGGAATTAAGAATCTAATGATGACCATGAATCCATTGCTGATTGTCACAAAAACCCGTCGAGTTCACTAATGTCCTTTAGGGAAGGAAACTGCCATCCTTACCTGGTCTGGCTGACATGTGATTCCAGACCCACAGCAGTGTGGTTGACTCTTAACCACCCTCTGAGCAATTAGGGATGGGCAATAAATGGTGCCTGGCCAGTGATGCCCTCATCCCATGAATGAATAAAGAAGGGCTAGCGAGTTTTGTGAAGATTTGTAGCTCAGGTTGAGGTTCTGAATGTGAGTTTGCTCGCTGAGCTGGAAGGTTAGTTTTCAGACGTTTCGTCACCATTCTAGGTAACATCATCAGTGAGCCTCCGATGAAGTGCTGGTGTTATGTCCCACTTTCTACTTATCTGGTTAGGTTTCCTTGGGTTGGTGATGTCATTTCCTATTCTTTTTCTCAGGGGATGGTAGATTGGCTCCAAGTCAATGTGTTTGTTGATGGAGTTCCGGTTGGAATGCCATGCTTCCAGGAATTCTCGTGCATGTCTCTGTTTGGCTTGTCCTAGGATGGATGTGTTGTCCCAATCAAAGTGGTGTCCTTCCTTATCTGTGTGTAAGGATACGAGTGATAGTGGGTCATGTCGTTTTGAGGCTAGTTGATGTTCATGTATCCTGGTGGCTAGCTTTCTGCCAGTTTGTCCAATGTAGTGTTTGTCACAGTTCTTGCAAGGTATTTTGTAGATGACGTTCGTTTTATTTGTTGTCTGTATGGGGTCTTTTAAGTTCATTAGCTGCTGTTTTAGTGTGTTGGTGGGTTTGTGGGCTACCCTGATGCCAAGAGGTCTGAGTAGTCTGGCAGTCATTTCGGAAATGTCTTTGATGTAGGGGAGAGTGGTTATGGTTTCTGGGCCCGTTTTGTCTGTTTGTTTGGGTTTGTTGCTGAGGAATCGGCGGACTGTGTTCATTGGGTACCCATTCTTTTTGAATACGCTATATAGGTGATTTTCCTCTGCTCTTTGTAGTTCCTCTGTGCTGCAGTGTGTGGTGGCTCGTTGGAATAATGTTCTAATGCAGCTTCGTTTGTGGGTGTTGGGATGGTTGCTCCTGTAGTTCAGTATTTGGTCCGTATGTGTTGTTTTCCTGTAGACGCTGGTTTGAAGTTTCTACAGGATAACAACACATACGGACCAAATACTGAACTACAGGAGCAACCATCCCAACACCCACAAACGAAGCTGCATTAGAACATTATTCCAACGAGCCACCACACACTGCAGCACAGAGGAACTACAAAGAGCAGAAGAAAATCACCTGTACAGCGTATTCAAAAAGAATGGGTACCCTATGAACAGAGTCCGCCAATTTCTCAGCAACAAACCCAAACAAACAGACAAAACGGGCTCAGAAACCATAACCACTCTCCCCTACATCAAAGACATTTCCGAAATGACTGCCAGACTACTCGGACCTCTTGGCATCAGGGTAGCCCACAAACCCACCAACACACTAAAACAGCAGCTAATGAACTTAAAAGACCCTATACAGACAACAAATAAAACAAACGTCATCTACAAAATACCATGCAAGAACTGTGACAAACACTACACTGGACAAACAGGCAGAAAGTTAGCCACCAGGATACATGAACATCAACTAGCCACAAAACGACATGACCCACTATCACTCGTATCCTTACATACAGATAAGGAAGGACACCACTTTGATTGCGACAACACATCCATCCTAGGACAAACCAAACAGAGACATGCACGAGAATTCCTGGAAGCATGGCATTCCAACCGGAACTCCATCAACAAACACATTGACTTGGAGCCAGTCTATCATCCCCTGAGAAAAAGAACAGGAAATGACATCACCAACCCAAGGAAACCTAACCAGATAAATAGAAAGCGGGACATAACACCAGCGCTTCGTCGGAGGCTCACTGATGATGTTACCTAGAATGGTGACGAAACATCTGAAAACTAACCTTCCAGCTCAGTGAGCAAACTCACATCCAGAATAAAGAAGGGCATTCAGTATATCATTTAATGTCTCATTTAAAATATGACGTCACCAACATACAACACCATCTCACTGCTACGTAGGGGTGGTCACTGAGATTTTGTGCACATTCTGACATAGAAGTGAGAATGAGACTGTACAGCAACAGAAAACTTGGCTAATGAAATATTAACTGCACGAAGATTACTGTGAACTCAATCAGCGAACTATATAATATTTCAGGTTTTTGGAAGTAGCTGAACAGAGTCAGGCAATCATTGAATAGTTCTGTTCGCCTTAGGGAGAAAATTAAACCTAAGTGACTGACTCTTGATTGATATCAATTGACTTCTGTTAGAAAGTGCCAATTTGGGTGTTCGGAAGAGGAATTGGACTCAGGGATGGTGTCACGTAATATAAAGCCTTTCTAGGATGCAGTGAATCTTGGTTGATGAGTCTAGGTTAGCATCTGGTAAAATACTGGTGATAGGCCCTTGTCCCAACATGAACCAGGACCTTCAATGCATATTGAAAAACTTTACATTTTTCATCCAAAGGGAATATCCATCCTGCTTTTGACTTCTGAAACAAAACTGAAGAATCTGGAAGGAGGCTTGAAACACATGTGCAATGAAATTATAGCAGCTGCCTAATTTATAAAAGCTCGCAATCTGGCATTTTCTATGTGTGTTAGTGAAAAGAATTCAATAGGTTTCAATTCAATAGAATTCCTGCAAGCAATTACCATTATTAAACGAATGTATTCTTGCCTTGCCAAAATTTTTGATCACACCTGTTGTCCAGGACTTATCTCAGTTTGCTTCTTTTGTGATTAAACTCCCCTGTGAAAGTTTGCATTGCGAAGAAGATCAGAACTGAAGCATTCAGTTTATAATCAGTGAACATCTGGATGCCCTTTAACTGGCATCAAGTAGACACCAGTCTGACTATTTGTGCTTCTAATAGTCAATGTTGAAATGAGCTAAATAGAATGTTACAGAAAACTGCTGCTTTGCATTTAACTACTGTCAGGCACGATTCTAATACACCTCATTTAGTCATGCTTTTAATAAACTTTGGTTAGATATCCTATCATGTCCAAATGAGTGGGATCACAAAAACTAGTGGAATTTTCTCTGGAGCATGGGAGGCTGAAGGGTGACCTTATGGGTATATGAATAAGAAGGCTTGAGAGGGATACGAGCTAAATATTGGCCAATGGGTCTAAATTTATCTAGGCTATCTGGTTGCATGGGCAAGTTGAAACAAAGGGTCTGTTTTAATACTTTATATCTCAATGACTCTATGCCTGCTCTCCCAGACACAATGTTAAATTTGTGCTGTGATCTCATTGAAATTATTCAGTGCTACCTGGATTATTAACTGGCCACTTGTTTAGAGGTGGGGAGACTGTTTGGAGACCTATGCCTCAGTTCTATGTCACTTACAGGTAACAAGCACTCCATACACAGGATGTACATTCTGAAGGCAGACAACAGGAAAACTGCACAACAGAAGAACTGACCATGACACCTGTAAATGAGGTCCCCATCTTCTCTGATGCCACCTTGGAGACCAGGCTGGCAGTGAACATGAGAAGGAAGATCCCGTTCCCAAAGAAACAGGAAGTCCTGCAGCTAATATCTTCACGACCAATGGGAAAATATTGGAAATGAGGGCTGTGTCAAGAGTTTAGCCTCAATACATGACATCAATTTCATAAAATGCCAATTACATCACCTGAGCTGCTGTCTTACACTCTGCCCAAATAGCTACCACCCCAACCTCATTCCTCACAGCACTCCCCTTCCCCACTCTCCTATAGTCACTGTACCAGATTTCACAACAACACCCATTCCCACCCCCATACTCACATATTCAACACCATTCTATCTATCACATTGCCATACCTTATACCTGATACACTACAAATGCACTGTATGTCTGTGACAGATATGCTTCTGAAACACTTCATAAGACTATCATGAATATAATCCCATCTTTGCTGCAGTAGACAGTTGCCTACAATGAAAGTAAACAGGGCATTACAGGATGAGACTGAGCCCACCTCTATCTTCCTTGTGCTTGAACGAAATGTGTTGGCCAACACGAATAGATGGAGAGTCAAGTTCTGAAGAACAGTCATACCAGACTATTTGTTTTTATATAGAATCCCTACAGTGTAGAAACAGGCCATTTGGCCCAATGAGTCCACAACAAATATCCAAAGAGCATCCCACCCAGACCTATCCCCCACCGTTTCCTTGTAACCCTGTATTTCCCATGGCTATTTCACCTAACCTACACATCCCTGAGCAACATGGGCAATTTTGCATGGCCAATCCTCCTAATCTGCACATCTCTGAACTTCAGGAAGAAACCAGGTCACAGGTAGGAAACCCATGCAGAAACGGGGAGAATGTGTAAACTCCACACAGACAGTTGCCCAAGGCTGGAATTGAACCCAGGTCCCTGGAGCTGTGAGGCAGCAGTGCTAACCCCAGAGCCACTGTGCCACCCCAACTTGAAATATTAATTCTATTTCTCTGTCCACTGCTTCTGCCAAGCCTATGGCCTGCTGAGTTTCTCCAGCATTTTCTGTGTTTGTACCAGATTTCCAGCATGCGCAGTATTCATGAAGGACTGAGGCCATGGTGGCCAGCTACATAGAAAGAGGCAAACTGCAGGGTTCCTTCACACATATCCTCTATAACTGTATTAATTCATTCTTGTTTAACACACACTGCAAGGGCTTCCAAGGTAAATAAGATTTTCTTTGCTCTTCCTTGTTATTAAAAGCTAACTGCTTTCCCTCCATTTCAGATGCTAAAGATGTGAAGACAAACTGGCACTTCACTCAAAGTACGGTAGCACTTGATCTCACACTAACGAGCCTCAGTTCAGAAATTGATGCGACATGTACTTCAGTTCTAAATTCAAAGCTGGACCTCCATGTGGTAACTCACCTTGAATAAATTTGCATAAGTTAGAACTGGATATCAGGAGTCTACCAGTGTCAGTTTACCACAGGATTTAGTGTGCACACTAAAATGCTATGAAAGATTCAGGAGATGACTGATTTCACAGGCTACAGAGAAGCTGGTGGCTTTACACTCACAACGTTAGGCTCAGCATAACGCTACTGAGCTCACAGACAATCTTACAAAGTATGGAGGAGCCCAGCTCCGCCTTGTCATTAGTAATCAATGATGCACATGCTCTTCCTTCTGTTCATTTCGCTCGTTCTCTTTCTCCTACTGTTAAGATGATGATAAACTCTCAGAGTGGGAAAGCTATGGAGCATTCAGTAGACAGCAACAATCAGGAAGCTTGAACAGCCAAGGCAGCATGTGTTGCTTCTGCACACTGTCTGTTTGATTACTGTTCCAGTTGTTGCAGAGCTCTGACTGCAGGACCATCCTGTAAACACGCCTGGGTTTCTGACAGGAGTCATGAACCAGGTTTGACAGGAATAGATCTTGTTAGTCTAATGATCTGATTGGAATACGGGTAGAAGAGGAGACTTTGGAAGGAAAAGAGCTGCTGTCAGGAAACTAGGCAGAGGGCTGCCTAATATGCAGTTTCTGGTCACAAACAATTTGAATGTTAAGGGAGCGGAAACATTTGGCATTGATGAGATAGAAATTGGCAATGGGGAGCAGACATGTCAATGTGAGTGTCGTCTGTGGCATCTTAGACTCTGACTAAACCTAATGTTCTTGTTCTGTTTCACTTTGTTCATGCTAATAGCAAGGTAATTACAAAATAATGCAGTCAAATTCTTCAGAGACCTCCCTGATACAGCAGTGACTGCAAACCCCTTTTGGAATTATCATATTTCTGATTACCATGTACTGTCCTCCCTCAGCTGATAGATCTTCCACGTTGAACAACAATTGGAAAAAGCACTGAGTAGCAAGGTTGCAAAATGTCCTCTAGGTTGGGGATTTCAATGTCCAACACCAAGAATGGCTTGGCAGCAGTGCTACTAATCAATTTGGTCAGGTCCTAATGGACATAGCTGCTAGTCTGGGTTTGCGGCAGATGGTGAGGGAATTAACAAGAGGGAAATACATACCTGGCCTAATCCTTACCAATCTGCCAGCTGCAGATGCATCTGTCCACGTAAGTATCAATAAGTGACCCACCGCACGGTTCTTGTGGAGAGAAAGTCCCAGCTTCGCATTGAGAATACCATTAATCATGTTGTGTGGCACGATCACCGTGCATATTGGGACAGATTTCAAACAACAACTCACCACTGAGCATCCAGGAGGCACTGTGGGCCATCAGCAGCAGCAGAATTGTACTCCAGCAATATCTGTGACCTCACAGCACAGCATATCCCCCACATCAAGCCAGGGAATCAACCCTGGTTCAATGGAGAGTGCAGGAGGGCATGCCAGGAGCAGCACCAGGCATATCTGTAGATGAGGTATCAACCCGGTGAAGCCACAAAACAGGACTACTTGCATGCCAAACAGTGAAAGCAACAAGTGATAGACAGAGCTAAGTGACCCCAAAACCAATGGATAAGATCTAAGCTCAGCAGTCCTGCCATATCCAGTTGTGAATGGTGGTGGGCAATTAAATAACTCACTGGAGGAGGAGGATCCACAAATATCCCCATTCTCAATGATGAAACAGCCCAGCACATCAGTGCAAAAGATCTCAGATACCAGTCCTCAGCCAATTCAATTCACTCTGTGTGATATCAAGAAACAGCTGGAAGTATCGGAAACTGCAAAGGCTATGAGCCCTGATGATATTCTGGCAATAATACTGAAGACTTATGCCCCAGGACTTGCCTCCCCCCTAGACAAACTCTTCCAGTGTGGTTATAACACTTGATATATTCCTGAAATGTGAAAAATTGCCTAGGTATGTCCTTTACACAAAAAGCCATACAAATCCAACCTGGCCAGTTACCACCCCTTCAGCCTATTCTCGATCATCAGTAAAGTGATGGAAGGTGTCATCAACAATCTATCATTCAACTTCTGCTCATTAATAACCTGCTTAGTTCCACCAGGTCCAGAACTTAATACAGCCTCAGTTCAAATATTGACTTAACAGCTGAATTCTAGAGGTGAGGCGACAATAATAACCATTGACATCAAGACTGTGTTCGACCAAGCGTGACATCCAAGAAGCCCTGACATAACTGGCATCAATGGGTATCGGGGGTAAACTGTCCACTAGTTGGAGTCGTACCTGACACAGAGGAAGATGGTTCTGGCCATTAGATGTAAGTCATCTCAGCTCCAGGACACCTCCTCAGGTGTTCCTCAGGGTAATGCCCAAGGCCCAACCATCTTCAGCTGCTTCATCAATGGTCTTCCCTCCATCACTAGGTCTGAAGTAGGGATGCTCACCCACGATTGCACAATGATCAACACCATTCATGACTCCTCAGATACCAAAGCAGTCCGTACTTAGATGCAACAAGATCTGGACAATATCCAGGCTTGGGCTGACAAATGGTAAGGAACATTAGCACCACACAAAGGCCAGATAATTACCATCTCCCATAAGAAAAAAACCTAATCATTCCCACTTAAAACTCAATGGTGTCGCCATCACTGAATCCCCAATGATCAACATCTTTGGGGGGCTACCATTGACCCGAAATGCAACTGGATTCACCCCTTTAAAACACTGGTAACAGGAACAGGTCAGAGGAGAGGAATGCTGCAGTAAGTAACACAGCTCCGAACACCCCAAAACCTGTCCACTTTCTACAAGGCACAAGTCAGGAGTGTGATGGAATATTCCCCACTTTCCCCGACAAGTGCAGCCCCAACAACACTCAAGCAGCATTGGCATCACATCCAAAAATATCCACTCCCTCTACCACCAACACTCAGTAGCAGCAGACTTCACAGATATAGAACAGTGTTATAGGGTTACCTGTAGCACAACATCAAACCAAGATCACTGTTAAGGCCATCTTCATGAGCATGGAACTTGGTTAGCAGCCTCCGCCCAATGATTCTGCATTGTTGTGTATCCCAAAGTCCACTGAAGATCAACGGTTAGTGCCCTTGACGCTGAGGTTTTCCCTCACTGGGAGGGAACATCCCAGTTTGGCAATTGTTGCGTGGCGCCCATTCATCCATTGTCATGGTGTCTGCATGGTTTTGCCAATATATCATGGCCCGGAGCATGCTTGCCTGCAGCATATGAGGTAAATGACCTTGGCTGAGTGATATGAGTATCTGGTCAGTGGTGTTCCCAAGTGTGATGGTAGCGTCCATGGTGATGATCCGACATGTCTTGCAGAGGTTGTCATGACAGTGTTGTGTGGTGTTGTGGTCTCCATAACAACAGAGTGTACTGTCTACAAGATCCATGACAGAAATTCAACAAACATCCTGAGACAGCACAGAAGAAAATATATAATTACAAGGGAAATGTTACTGTGCAAAGTGATGAAGGTGTAGTTAAACAAATTCTTCAGTATTGATGGATTTCAACTTCAGGTCTTAGGTTGGTAGCTACATACCATAGTTGGATAGGAGTAAGTTTTCCATATTCCACTAGATTCTGCAAAGGATTCATTAGACTGGCAAGTAACAATTATATCTCCTCTCATTAAAGAGGCAGGGAGACAGAAACCAGAAAACTATAAGCCAGTCAGTTTGAGGTCTGTTATGGGTTTTTTATTGTGCGCTTTGATGCCACATTGAGTTTGAGTTCAATACAGACTGATTAAGGAGAAGGCAAAGTCAACAACCCACCTCCAGAACTGACTACAACGTAACACTATCTACTATACATTAAAATAAATGCTGCTTTACGTGATAATCACAGATATACTGGGCTCTAAGCTCATCTTTACATTAGATAAGGGCTAATTTATCTTATGCTGTTATGGCCCTGTGGCTCTCTCAATTTTTCTAATTAAGTATAGTATAGTTGATTCGCCTAGAATGTCCAAACTCAGGCCACACTTATTGTACTGAACAATATGCAGTTCCATGACGTCAGTACAAGTTCACTCCAGGTTCCTGATGCCTTTACACAGTACTCCTCCCCATACTTCTTCTTGTTTTATAATCATTAATAGGTTTATACATTCTCAAATTGAATTAATTATGTTACTACTTCTTTACAAAGCATCATTTCTCCCTTGTCTCTCTTACTCCTCCCCACGTCTTTAACGTGATTCACCTGTTTCAATACATAGATCAGGAAAATTTATGATTAGGTATCAAAACAGTTGAGGTTTAATCAATGATTTTGCTATTTTCAGAGTTAGATCAGAGTTTCAATGTGTCTGGTTGAAGGAATTTGCACAGATATAACTCCAGGAGTGTATGAAGATTACAAGGAGGTTACACTGCTCCTGCTCCATCGGTAGTATCAGATGCCGTTGGTTTGTTCCCAAGTAAGAAATGATGTAATCCATCCCTACACATTGCTCTTCATGTAACGAAGCTTGGTTGCTTGTTGCATTGGCTTGTTCCTTAAGGATTCCAAGATACAAATGAACATGCTGGGTTAGGAAATAACATGATTGTTGCTTCTTGTATTTTTCATATTGCAGCAGATTTTGAGAAGTTGCCTGTTTTGAACTGGTTTTGCAGATATGTAATATTGGATCTACATCTCTAACAAGAGACTGGAACTTTAAATTGCTTTGGATTTTGTGTTGATGTTATTATGTGCAGGTTATTGTTTGCATGAGAAAGCCATCTCCTCTGGTCAGATGGTTTATTGTGTTTTAAGTCAATGCTCTGTGGAGAGCATTAACTGAAATCTTTGTTGCTTCTTGGACAGCATTCTCTCTCTCTCTCACTCACACACACACATCCCTCTACGGGGTGAATCATTTCATCCAAGACATTTGTCTATTTGCAGACAAAAAAAGACCCACAATTTATAGCCACAGTCAGTGTGGCATTTTAGAAATTCCTGCTTTCGGAATAAAACCAGTCTGATTCCCAGTTAGAACTCGAAGACAGATTCTGAACAAGGCCTCACACCTACAGTTCAGTGCCTGGCCTGAGATTTCACATTTGTATCTCTGCTTGATTGAGGTTTGGAAAATTAGGCATTTACTGGTTAAACATTTGTTTATCTCGGGACAGTGATTTGAAACAGGTTCTGAAATTTTCATCTTAATCAATCAAAACTTGCACCCCTTTTCTAACAGAGTCTTCCATTAGCCATGTTATGTATGTTCGCTCCGCACACACCAGTTGTATGATCCCTTGATCTCTCTGCCTATAAACTCTGTGTCCATGTGCCTCCTCTCACTGCACCTGATGAAGGAGCGGCCCCCCATGAGTTTGGGAGTTCAAATAAAACTGTTTGGACTAAAACCTGGTTTCATCTGATTTCTGACCTTGCCCATTCCTGTCCAATACCAGCACCTCTGCACCATGATTTATCTAATGACAATGTTGTGAGCTCTTGATGCAAATTCCCATAGTTGCCTGGTGAAGATTGTCTCATTAATAACCAGAGTATACGATCTACAGATCTCCAGAGAATTGGCATCTGCTATTGAAGCATGATCTTGCCAGTGCTTGTTTTCAAAATGAAATATTGATCAAATGCAATCTGTTTCTTATTCATCTGTTGTGTATGTAATACACGACCTTATCTAGTTCCCATGTAGTAAAGAAGTTTGCTGACATATTTTTTGACTTCTATCAATTCACTGATCTCACGAATGTATCTGAAAATCTAATGGCGTGGAAAGATCAATATCATGAGTTCTGTTACGTTGTTTGATAGCCATTTGAAGTTGTTGATGATTTTCTTGATTTTGAAGAATCTTATTAGGAGAATGATGTTCCCATACTGAATTAATTTTGTTGTCTTGTGATGGTACACAATGCTGCAGCTGATGCCTAACTAGTGATGTGTACAAGTTTTATTTCTGTGCTTTTGAAATGTATGACTTCATTCATAAAGCCAAGAGCCCTCTATGCCTTTCTATCATCTCTTTGAACTTATCCTGCTACCTTCAAAAACTGGTTTCTATGAAACCCCATGGTTTGTACATATCCTTTCAGATTGAGTCATTTGTTAAGCTGTTATTCATTGCATTTATTCTGCTTCAGTACTGAGTGAACATTCAGGATTTCAAAGATATGCTTATTTTTGTTTTTTTTTTCTAATCTTTATTGCAATTTGCTTCGACGACAGATTAGACAGATGAGAATTGTGTAACAAAATGACTCAACGTCCACATGTTGAAAGTGAAGCAGATCTCATTAAGTGTAAATAATGGACAAACATCATGAACTTAAATTGAACATAAACTCCTGATATTTTTCAAGACTTAATAACTCATAAGAAATGAATTGATTTGAAAGGATTTTCTATGACAAGGATCAAACATCAGAAATTGTATGCTGGATTTTCACTGGTCTAACCGGCTAGAAGCAGGGGCTTGGATGTGTCATTGGTTCGCAGAGCCATCTATTACCTGCTAATAATTGGGATAGAATGCTGCCATAAATTATCCTTTCTACTCATTTAAAATCAACCAGCCTCTAGTGGGGCACTATAACAAAGCTAACATCAATTAGTTCACTTTTCTCAGATAGGAGGCCTGTGACCAGTTGTGTGTCACAGGATTGGTGCTGGGTCCACTGCGTTTCATCATTTAAGTGATTTGGATGCGAATATAGGAGTTTAATTTAATAAGTTTGACATCAAAATTTGGCATGCCGTGGGCAGTGAAGAAAGATTATCACAGAGTACAATGGGACCTTGGTCAGATGGGCCAATGGACTGGGGAATGGCAGATGGTGTTTAATTTAGATAAATGTGAGGTGTCGCATTTTGATAAGAAAAAACACAGGACAGAACATATGCAGTAAACGGTACAGCCCAGGAGAATGTTGCTGAATAAAGAGACCTGGGGAGCAGATGCATAGTTCCTTGAAAGTGGAGTCACAGGTAGGCAGGGTGGTGAAAAAGGCATTTGTTACACTTTCCTTCATTGGCTGTTACATTGCATGTCGGAGTTCAGGGGTCATGTTGTGGTTGCACAGGACATTGGTGAGACCACTTCTGGAATGCTGGAATTCTGGCCACCCTTCTATAGGAAGAATGTTGTTAAACTTGAGATGATGCAGAAAAGATTTACAAGGATGTTGCCGGAATTGGAGGATTTGAGCTATAGAGAGGGGCTGAATAGGCTGGAGCTATTTTCCCTGGAGTGTTGGAGACTGAGAAGTGGACTTATGCAGGTTTGTAAAATCATGAGAGGCATGGACAGAATGAACAGTCAAGGTCTTTTTATAATGATGGTGGAGGGGGGTTGGGGGGAGGCCCAAAACTAGAGGCCATAAGTTTAGGATGAGTGGGGAAAGATTTTTAAATGGCCTGAGGGATTACTTTATCACACAAAGGGTAGTGCATGTATCGAATGAGCTGCCAGAGCAAGTGGTGGAGTTTGGTACATACACAACATTTAAAAAAGGTGTCAGGATTGGTATTTGAAAATGAAAGATTTAGAGGGACATGGCCAAATGCTGGTTGGGATCTCTGGAAACATGGACAAGTTGGACCAAACTGACTGTTTCCATGTTGTATGACTCTATGATGCCATGCCTGAACAGATCCCTATCAAAATCCAATCAAAATATTATTATCTTGGGTGATGATGCACTCCAGCTGCCAAAGACCTCCTCCTCTCTAGATTCTTTTCTTTAATCAACCTGTTTGGATACATTATAACACGCTGCAGATGCTGGAGAATCTGCGATAACAAAGCGTGGAGCTGGATGAACACAGAAATAATACTTGTTCATCCAGCTCCACACTTTGTTATCTCAAGTCAGACTTTAATTTGGGTCTCCAAATTAACTCAGCGGTGATGACGCTACTACTGCACCACAAAAACCCTTCCTTTACCTTTTCTATTCCATGCCCATTTATGGAATGTTTAAGTTATATCGAGATTAACCAGTTCAGAGATGTTATTTCATACCTTTGAAGCAGATGGGACTTATACCTGGGCCTCCTGGTCCAGATGTAGAGATATTACCACACAAAATCCCTTCTTTTTATCCTAGGTTTACCGACTTTTTTGGTTAATAGTGGGAGAGGATGAACCACCAGTAAGTCTTCATAGAAAAGACCCTTGTCTTAGCAACAAGAGATAGTAAGAGGTAGTAAGAACTTAACAACAAGATGTTGTTTATTGTTGAATCCATTTTGTACACATTGCATTGGCTAATTAGAGATCATTAGGAAGACTATCAGGACCAAGGGATGGTAGCTCTGACCCCCTCAGGATCTCAAGTGAATTTCTGAATTCTCCATTCAACACTTTCTAACATTATCACATTGGCTAGAGCCTGGTGCAGTGTCCAATAATACCCATTTCAGAGTCATTACCCTATACAATAGGGCAAGGCTTTGGGAAACTAACAGCAAGGATTCCCCAATGTGCTATGGAGATTTAACTCCATCGTGTATGTGTGTTAGATATCGCTAACTGTTGCCCCGTCTTGAAGCCTGTCTAACCCACAGGCTTGGCTTTTAATTAGACAAGAAACAACAGCTTGTTGAAGGCGAGAGGACTTTAAAATACTACATCCTAACAGTAGGTTAGAGTCATAAAGGTATAATACATGGAAACAGACTGTTCAGCCCAACTCATCCATGCTGTATATCTTGTTTCTTCAACTGAACTAGTTCCATTTGTCTGCATTTGGCCCACATCCCTCTAAACTAACCTATCCATGTACCTGTCCTAATGTCTTTAAAATGTAGTAATTGTTTCTGCCTCTACCACTTCATCTGGCAGCTTGTTTCATATACACACACTCCCCACCCCCAAACCAACCCCCACCCCCACCAAGTGAAAAAGTTTTGGCTCAGGTCCCTTTTAAATCTACCCCCTCTCACCTTAAACCTGTACCTTCTATAGTTTTGAACGTTCCTCCCCTTGGGGAAAGATCTTGACTTTTCACTTTATCATTCCCTCATGATTTTATAAACCTCTACAAGGTCACCGCTTGGTCTCCCACACTATGGAGAAAATAGCCCCAGCCTATTCAGCCTCTCCTTATAGCTCAAACCCTCCAGCCATGGCAACATCCCTGTAAATCTTTTCCGAATCCTTTCAGGTTTCACAACATCCTTCCTACAGCAGTGAGACCAGAGTTGCAGTGTTCCAAAAGTGACCTAACCAATGTGCTGAACAGTTGCAACATGACTTCTAAACTCCTATACTTTGACAATATCCTATTGTACTCTTGGATAACCTTATTCACTGTCCACTTTAATTGATCTCTCAAATAGGTTAGAAGTGAATTTGGACTAGGATTCAAGAATTTAAGGTTTTGGCCTACCCATGTTGGAGATATAAATTCTGCGTCCCCCACATGTTTGTCAACTCACTGCATACAGTATAATGAGGCATGTAATGTACAGAAAACAGTAGAGGTTCTAACTTATGAAGCAACTGGCCATGAGGAAGAATTCATTATAATTTTTTATTCACATTCTTGATTGCATTATTATTAATAAACCATGGAAGAAGCTTCTATGATTGACAGTAGCTATTGACAGGTTATAAATTCTACGTCTCCCAAACCAGCAGCATGTTCAGAATTCAAGGCAACGAGGTGTTACATTTAAATATTAGGAGGCTGCTTGTTTTATCTAGAGGTCACAGACCCAGTCATTCAGTCCCCATTTGTGGAAAGTTTCTTTAATCACTATGTTGTAAATCTGTGGAGTAAAATCAGTAAAATATGGGAGAAACTCAGCAGGTCTGGCAGTATTTGCAGAGACAGAAACAGAGTTATTGTTTTCAGGTCAATGACTTTTTATCAGAATGGGAAGATCATTTATCAGATTTCCGATAAAAGGTAATTCCTGTTGCAAAAATGCAACCTCCAATTTGCACACACGTACCCACAAACTGCATACGTTCTATGAAAATAATGAAGGTTTTATAGCTCAGCTATGAAGCTCCTACCTGGAAGGTTGGATTCGATCGTACTTGCTCCAGAGGATTATCACCACATTTACCAACACACGACGAGGGATACTTACCACCTGTAGGCACATGTCCTAACCACCCATCCTTGCTTCGGTCTCCACAGAGACTCTCATGAACTGAGTATTTCTACTATTCTGTTTCTGTTTTAACAGCACATAACTGTTTTGTCTCTCATTTTGTAATGATGGATAATGGGTAGCTATTGGTCCAGTTGTCAGAGAAAACTCCAATGTTCTTCTTTGCCTTGGGATCTTTTACTTCCAACTGAGAAGCAGTTGGCAGCCAAAAGTGAGCACCTCGTCAAGTACAGCACTCCTGGAGACTTTATGCTCAAGAGTCTGCTCTGGGACCGAAATGGCAACTCACCGATTTGGAGTGGAGCAAGTGAGCCACAGGAAGAGTCACCATGGTCCTACCAAACCACAGGACTGCTGTCTTTTCAGAAAGGCATGACTAGAGGCCACCACACCTCAAACAAATGGAGGAGTTCAGAAGGAGATAACCTCAGTTAGTGCAGGAGTTGAACCTACACTGTTGGCATCACTCTCCATTGCAAACAAGCTATCTAACCAACTGAGCTAACTGGTCAACCATTGCTAACAGCAGTCTTTATTTTTATTTCTGTAAGTGTAACACCTAAAGTTGGCACAAATAAACAGAAATACTTTACATTTAGAGTTACTCAGGGACTGGGAAGAAAGTTAACCATGACATTACTAAAGATCTGTGCTTGTGCTGCTATTTGGTTTGTGTTTACAAACAAAATGAAGCAAATAATGACTTCAAATTAGCATACAACTTGTAGAGCATGGCTTACTCTCTACCTTTCCTAATATGGCAACTGCTTTTTCCAAGGCCACAAGAAATTACAGGGAGTTGTGAACGTATCTCAATCCATCATGGAAACCGACCTCTCATCCATTGACTCTATCTACACTTCCCACTGCTTCAGCAAAGCAGCCAACATAATCAAAGAGGTCTCCCACCTCAGTTTTACGCAGTTCCCCCTCTTCCATCGGGCAGAAGATACAAAAGTTTGAAAACATGCACCAATATATTCAAGAACAGCTTCTTCCCTGTTATTGTCTGACTTGTGAACAGATCTCTCATTGATCTTTCTCTGCACCTTCTCTGTAACTGTAACAACAAATTCTGCATTCTGTTCTATTACCCTGATGTACTTATGTAAGATACGATTTGTCTGCTTAGCACACAAAACAATACTTTTCACTGTATCTTAGTATGTGAAAATAATAAATCAAATCAAATTAAATAAACATGCTCCCTATGACAAGATCTAGCAAAAAAACCTTTCACTTTTGTTGAATGTCAATCTTTGTGACAGTTTTCAAGTTGCTACAAGGTAATTATTCATTGCAAAATTATTCTTTGTCGCCTGGAATTGTTTTATATATAAAATAGATAACCATAACCTTGTCAGACTAATTGGCAACAGTTAGAAAAACATTGTTTTACTTTCAAAAGAATAATGATGCCTTAGAGAAGGCTGCATAGAATTAATTTTGTTTACCTCGGTAAAGTGCTAATGGTCACATAGACTGCATGATTTCCTTCCTAACCGCCCTGGGATTAGGAAATGGCCCATGTGATTTTAGCATTAAATTGTAATAGGACAACTATTGTTGACCTCCATAACCTTGATTAACTTTATTTCTTAGATTGACATCACAGAATGCTACAACATAGAATCTGCTCATTCATTCAACAACTTGGCACCCGTTTTCGTCTTCTCATGAGCCATCTATTTTCTTTTGACTCCACATTCTGGAAAAGAAAATGTAACAAGTTGAGAGATAGTTGGAACTGCGGATGCTGGAGAATCTGAGATAACAAAGTGTAGAGCTGGATGAACACAGCAAGTCAAGCAGCATCAGAGGAGCAGGAAGGCTGATGTTTCAGGCTTAGACCCTTCTTCAGAAATGCAATGTTTTCATAAATGTGATTTCTGTTCAGTATTATTCAGATGTACTTCCAATCCACATTGGCAATGAGGATGGGAAATGCAAAAATAAAAGACAAAATTCTGTGGCTAGTTGAGAGGAAACATATTCTTTTCTTTACAGAGATAACCAGAAAATTTTCTGAAGATGGGTCTCGGCCCGAAACATCAACCTTCCTGCTCCTCTGATGCTGCTTGGCCTGCTGTGTTCACTCAACTCTACACCTTGTTATCTCATGCAACAAGTTGAATCTACTTCACTGCTGGAAATGCCCTCATTCAGATCTGATGGTTAAGCTGCCCTGAATGAGACCAAATGATAAACAAAAGCTGAAATTGCTGGAAAGGCTCAGAAGCTCTGGCAGCATCTGTGAAGAGAAATCGGAGTTAATATTCCCAGTCTGGTGACCCTCCGTCAGAAACAGTCCCAAAATGTTGACTCTGATTTCTCTTCACAGATGCTGCCAGGCCTGCTGAGCCTTTCCAGCAACTTCTGTTTTTGTTCCTGATTTACAACGCCTGTAGGCGTCTCAGTTTTTATTGAGTCAAAATGACATTTATTCTAAGTGTGTGGCTGGTCAAATAATTACTCTCAACGCATATCAATAAAGCAAATCACCTGGTCTTTGCTGGTTTGTGTGTCTTGATACATGCTGTATTTTCTATGCTACTAAAATGGCTTCTCCAAAGTAAGTGAAACAATGAATACTTTGACCACATTGCAGATTGATATGTAAATTAAGAATTTACATAAACCCATACATAGCCAGCACCCCCCACTCGCGCACCCCCCCCCACCACCCCGACCCATTTGACTTTTAAATGTTTCAGTTTTAAAGTGATCAGTGTGTTTAAAACAAGTTTGCAAATTACACAACTCTTTTGAAATAACAAGGTGTAGAGCTGGATGGACACGGCAGGCCAAGCGGCATCAGAGGAGCAGGAAGGCTGACGTTTTGGGCCTTGACCCTTCTTCAGAAAATGTTGCTTCAATGAAAAGTAGCAAAGTTATTAGCCAGAACACAGTACAAAGGTTTAAAATAAGCATAGATAAAAGCTTATTATGAAGGTGAAAATGAAAACAGGCACTAATGTTATTGCAGACTTGCCTTGCTTGAATGTTCTCTCTCTCAAGTGAAGGATTGATGTCAGGTTCAGCAGCCGGGATGGCTTCTCGAGTCTGGTCCCAGGTGTTTGCCTGCCATAATGAGTTAAAGTTAGCCTATATTTCCAACTGTGACTTGCATTTAAACAGTGACAAATAAAGTTAATCAACTGCATCCCTGTCTTTCCAAAGAGAGAGAGAGAGAACCAATAAAGCAGCAGGCCAGAGAGGAGTCTCCAAGGTTGGCTGTGCTGATCCCAGGTGACATTCAACAATCTGTTACAGTTCTTGACGGATTATCCCAAACTGTGAAGTTTCCAACTGACGAAGGATGAAGTGACCCCCCTTTTTTTGTTCACTTGCCCCTTGGTTGATTGAAACAACAATCCCTCCCCTTCGTTCAAGATCCAAATTAAGCTATGTTTCAGCTGGAGCCATGGCTAACTAGGCATTCTTGAATGAACTAAGAAAATGTAAATCTATTAATTACTAAACATGAGAAGAATTAGTAACAGAATACATAATCACACGAATTAGAAATAAGAAGCAAGTCCAAAGTGATATGTCACTAAAAAAAGTCATATGGATCAGCCTCTGATTGAAGCCTCATCCAGACAAGAATAAATTGATTAGGGATATTTAGCACGGTTTTGTGAAGCGTATGTATTCCACTGCAGTGCCTCACAAACCTTATTGAGTTTTTTGAGAAGGTGACCAAACAGGTAGATGAGTGTAAACCAGTTAATGTGGTGTATATGGATTTCAGCAAGGCGTTTGATAAGGTTCCCCACAGTGGGCTATTGTACAAAATGCAGAGGAATGGGATTGTGGGAGATATAGCAGTTTGGATCGGAAATTGGCTTGCTGAAAGAAGACAGAGGGTGGTAGTTGATGGGAAATGTTCATCCTAGAAACCAGTTACTAGTGGCGTACCGCAAGGGTCGGTGTTGGGTCCACTGCTGTTTGTCATTTTTATAAATGACCTGGATGAGGGCGTAGAAGGATGGTTTAGTAAATTTGCAGACGACACTAAGGTCGGTTGAGTTGTGGATAGTGATGAAGGATGCTATAGGTTGCTGAGACATAGATATGCTGCAGAGCTGGGCTGAGAGGTGGCAAATGGAGTTTAGTACAGACAAGTGTGAGGTGATGCACTTTGGTAGGAGTAACCGGAAGGCAAAGTACTGGGCTAGTGGTAAGATTCTTGGTAGTGTAGATGAGCAGAGAGATCTCGGTGTCCATGTACACAGATCCCTGAAAGTTGTCACCCAGGTTGACAGGGCTGTTAAGAAGGCATACAGTGTTTTAGCTTTTATTAATAGAGAGATCGAGTTCCAGAACCATGAGGTTACGCTGCAGCTGTACAAAACTCTGGTGCGGCCACACTTGGAGTATTGTGTACAGTTCAGGTCACTGCATTATAAGAAGGATGTGGAAGCTTTGGAAAGGGTGCGGAGGAGATTTACTAGGATGTTGCCTGGTATTGAGGGAAGGTCTTACGAGGAAAGGCTGAGGGACTTGAGTCTGTTTTCGTTAGAGAGAAGAAGGTTGAGAGGTGACTTAATTGAGACATATAAAATAATCAGAGGGTTAGATAGGGTGGATAGGGAGAGCCTTTTTCCTAGGATGGTGACAGCTACTCAGAGAGTAGTGAGGGAATGGAACGCTTTGCCTGCAACGGTTGTAGATTCGCCAACTTTAAGTACAGTTAAGTCATCATTGGACAAGCACATGGAATAGTGTAGGTTAGATGGGCTTCAGATCGGTATGACAGGTCGGCACAACATCGAGGGCCGAAGGGCCTGTACTGTGCTGTAATGTTCTATGTTCTATGTTCTATTGCTCACAAAGAGTGCATAGTTGCTGTCATTGTAATGAAGTTTACCCAGACTGTTGATCTTGGCAGGTAAACAAATGATTTTTTTTTCGATTCTTGGCTATGTAGACTGATTAAAATTCTTTTTTTATCTGTTCATTGCTGATTAAACGGCGTTGTAGTACAGGAGTTGGTGAGGGCATTTACCAATAACATGGGGCTATTAGGGAAAAGTTCTTTAACTGTCACCTTTACGGCGCACTAACACTGATCCCCAGCCTGGTTCACACAAGAGCATTCAGTCTCACTGGTCCACTCCAGTCAAGTTGAAAGTGGCTTTTGTATTCTGCAAAGGAGAAACACAAATATGTCTGCTCTTCAGAACATAATCGACTTGGAGCGACTTTCTGATCAGCAAGAAGCCAACAACCCCTTAATATCTTTGCAGGTACAAGAGATCAGATTCCAATCTGTTTGAAGTTTTTTGGACAAATTTAGGTGCTACTTCCCACACAGAATTTACAGACACTTGCCATTGTCACTGTAGCAACTTGTTTTCTTAAATAAAATGAAACATTTTGGGATTAAAAGTTTTTAAAAAGTCTAAATATTTTGGAGCTCTGATCTATTTTAATAGCAATAATACGTTTTGCAAAGTGTGAAAATGCCCTCTGGCACATACTGTAAAAGGAAAGGGAGCATTGATGGAGCCTCACCTTGAGGATTGAACTACAGCCTTGCAAAATGTTTGATGCATACGGGTGGCCATGAGGTTTGCAACTTAAAATGGTACTACCTAACTATTGCATTACCACCTCACCCAGCACTTAACAAAATCATTGTGCAGTGTTCAATGCTTCACAACCACATCATTCGCCATCAATCTCTAACAATGAAGACTAATGCTTAACATTTATGTGTTGTACTTGTCTCTCAAATATTTTCCAAATACTTTGGATGTCATCAGATCTATTTGTCTCTGAGTACAAACCTTGGTTGATGCCTAGAAAGCTCAGGCTGCTGGTATCATGCCTGAAGGTACTAATGCTCAAATGATGTTCAATTTCTCTCAACAGACCCGCATAACAAAGTTCAGCAGAACCACACCTTACAGCTTCCATGTCCTACCTACTACTCGCTAACGACAGGCAAGTCAACCACAAACACCAGCACACTCTACTGCAGGAAAAAGTGGCTAACAATAGGCAGCAGCAGAGAATAAACAGAAAACAGGCATTTCCTAAGTGCCTTTGGAGGAGACTGTGCTACAAATCTTTCAAATGGCAGTGACTGGGGCTATTGAAACTAACATCACCATGAGCAGCTGGATGAACACAGCAAGGCAAGCAGCATCATAGGAGCAGGAAGGCTGACATTTCAGGCCTAGACCCTTCGTCTGAAGAAGGGTCTAGGCCTGAAATGTCAGCTTTCCTGCTCCTCTGATGCTGCTTGTCCTGCTGTGTTCATCCAGCTCTATACCTTGTTATCTCAGATTCTCAAGCATCTGCAGTTCCTACTATCTCTCATCACCAAGAACATCTGGATGCTGGCATGTTCTGTCCCTGTGCACATTCTTAAATCCAGTATTACCTACCTATCGCCCCTGAGAGGGTGTTGATATAAATTTTGTTTCCAGTACGGTATTTTACTTCATGCTCAATGTGTATGTTATCATAACAAACTGGGTGTGGCTGTTGTGGTATTGAAGAATCCAACATACATTTATTGCAGCTAGTTAATGTATACACACTTTACATTTCTCAGACTTCGAGGTGACTGGGCTAATAGTACATCAGTTTACAACAGTGAAGCATTGTTCCAGAATGTGTCATTAAGTGATCTCAGGCTAAGAATGCAAACTCTAGGAAGGCATTTTCAGATCGAGCTGTGATGACAAACGTATCACAAGATGGCAAATGTCTTCACCTTTATTGCAGCGAAGGAAGAAAATATTTAATATCTCACTGTAACAAGTGAAGCTCAGGCTCAGCTCATGAGTATGTTTCCATGCAGACGTAAACTCCTGACACTATGACAGCAGCTACCAACTCTCAAAGAGGTTGAGACTTCACCCTGCGAGAGTGTCAGTGTTTCCATTGTGGTAAGCTCTTTCTCTGCAGTCAGGAGAGCCATCACCACCCACTTCCAGTGTCCCTGCTGATACCTGAAGTCAGTAAGACCAGACTGCTTAATTGATTTATGGTCAAGTGTACCAAAATAGAGTGAAAAGCTTTGTTTATGAGCAGTGCAGGCAGATCATAGTAAGCAAGGATGTACAGATCAGAGATTGTAAAATGACTTAGACAGAGGCATACAGGTTACATTGCATGGAGTAGAACATAGAACATAGAACATAGAACAGTACAGCACAGAACAGGCCCTTCAGCCCACAATGTTGTGCCGACCATTGATCCTCATGGATGCACCCTCAAATTTCTGTGACCATATGCATGTCCAGCAGTCTCTTAAATGACCCCAATGACCTTGCTTCCACAACTGCTGCTGGCAACGCATTCCATGCTCTCACATGGAATGTGAGAATGTGTATGCTAGGTGAGACCCATGCTAGCAAGGTCAGCATTATTTGACGCTACAGAGTCCATTCAGTAATCTAATAACAGCCAAGAAGCCGTTCCTGAACCTTCTTGTTTGTGTGTTCAAGCTTCTGTATCTTCTGCCTGATGGAAGAGGCCATTACCAGGGTGTGATGGGTCTTTGATGATGTTTTCATAGAATTCCTACGGTGTGGAAACAGGACACTTGGCCAAGAAAGTCCACACTGCTACTCTGAAGACCACCCTGCCCAGACCCAATACTCCTGCATTTCCCATGTCTAACCCACCTAACCTAAACATCCCTGGGCACAATGGGCAATTTAGCATGGCCGATCCACCTAGGACTGTGGGAGGAAACCAGAGCACCTGGAGGAAAACCACGCAGACACGGGGACAATGTGCAAACACCACACAGACAGTCGCCCAAGGCTGGAATTGAGCCCGGGTCCCTGGTGCTGTGAGGCTGCAGTGCTAACCACTGAGCCACCGTGCCGTCCCACCACCTTTCTGTGGCAGCAAAGTGATGTAATGGAGTCCATGGAAGGAAGGCTGGCTCCTGTGATGATCTGGGCTGTGCACACCACCTTCTGTAGTTTCTTATGGTCCTGGGCAGAGCAGTTGCTATAGCAGTCCGTTATGCACCCAGACAGTCTGCTTTCAGTGGTGCACCCTTAGAAGTTGGTGAGGGACCTGATGGACATCGCAAATTTCCTGAGCCGCCTGAGGAAGAAGAGGTGTTGTTGTGCCTTCTTGACTGTAGCATTCACACAGCAAGTCCAGGACAGATGGTTGATTATCGTCACTCTGAGGAACTCAATGCTCTCCATCCTCTCAACCTCAGTACCATTGATGTAGATGGGAGTGTGTTCTCCTCCTTTCTTTCTGAAGTCAATGATCAGCTCTTTAGTTTTGCTGATATTGAAAAAGATGTTGTTCTTATTGCACCACGTCTCTAAACTCTCTATCTCCCTTCTGCATTTTGACTCGCCATTATTAGATATCCGTTCCACTATGATGGTGTTATCAGTGAACTTGGAAACAGTGTTCATTCAGAACTTGACAACACAGTTGTGAGTGTACAGAGCAGAAAGTAGGGGGCTGAGGACACATCCTTGGGGTGGGCGGGGGAGGGAAGGTCCAGCGTTGAGTGATATTGTGGAGGGGGTGCAGTTACCTATCCTCACTGATAGCAGCCTATGGGTCAGAAAGTTAAGGATCAAGTTACAAAGGGCAGAGCTGAGACCAAGGTGACGCAGTTTTGAGATCAGTCAAGAGGGGATAATGGTGTTGAAAGCGGAGCTGTAGTCAATGAGCAGGAATTGTAATTGTCCTCATTGTTCAGATGTTCCAGGGATGAGTGCAGGGCTAGGGATATGGCGTCGTCTGTGGACCTGTTACATCAATAAGCAAGTTTTAGGGGATTGAGGCAGGCTGCAACAGCACCCTCCTCTGCTGGTGTAGGACAAAGCAGGTTCTTAAAGCCCATAGATGCACAACAGTATCCTGCAAGACCATCTGCAGTTTCTCCTGCACTTCAACTAACCTCATCTGTATCCCTTGCTTCCAATGTGGCCTCCTCTATATCGAGAGGCCAAATGCAGAGTTAGGGACCAGTTTGTGGAACACCTGTTCTCTGCATGCATCAACCAACCTGACTTTCCGGTTACCATCCATTTTAACTCCCCCTCCCCTGGTGACATGTCCATCCTTAGCCTCCTTCACTGTCAGAGTGAGGCCAAATATAAACTAGAGGACAGCACCTCATATTTTGCCTTGGGAGCTTACAGCCCAGTGGCCTGAGTATTGACTTCACCAGCTTCAAAATCTCCCCACCCCCAACCTGTCCATCTTCCTACTTGCCCATCCGCTCCACCTCCCACTGACCAACCACAATAACCCCCTACCTGTATCCATCTAGCTCTATTTCACCTACCCTTCCCACCCCTACCCCCCGCCTCCATTTATTTCTGGGATCCCCTCCCCCTCCCCACTCCTGATGAAAGATTTTGGCCCAAAACATTGAATCCCCTGCTTCCCAGATGCTGACAGACCTGCTGTCCTCTTCCAGCTCCACATTTATTGACTCTAGTTTCCAGCATCTGGAGTCCTTAAGTGTCTCCAAATATCTCAATGTGCTCAGTTTCCAGAAACTCGTCGGGCATCAGCCAATGAATCGACCAAATACTGGCCATGATGTTCAATCCGAGCCAATGGATTTAACTGGCTAACAACTCACAAATGTTTGCACCAAGGTATAAACAACAACATTCCACGCTCCATTTAAGGTAATATGGTGCCAGTCTGCCTTGAGACTCCTTGACACTTGCCTTAGTTGGCCATCACAAGAAACTACAGCTCACAACCCGTCCTAGCTGCAGCTTTAACCAAGATCAGAATTTAAAGTAGCTTGACTAAAATTCCCAGCATTCCTGAATGTAGCTCTTAACCAATGCTGGCCACCTGACTGCAAAACAGTGAGATGCTGATGATGCCACAGCCTGCAGCTTGGAAGAACATTGAGGTGTTGAAATTAAGAGCCAAGATGACTTTGACCATCATCCTGTCATTGGAGGTAATAACACAGCCATTATGGACTGCTTCTGACTGAGTTGAAGTTAAGATAACCTTCCTGATCTCCCTCCATGCCCAGCTCCCTCATTCCACAGCCCAAGTTTCACATCCCTTTTGTGCTGCACTCTGAGGGGTATCAAAATTATAACACCATTAATGATAACAGGCTCCTTACTCACAGGTTTCTCAGTTCTTTGAAACAGTCTAGCACCTTCTCACTCCAGAGTGTCTCCAGCATTTGCATAATTCAGCAGCAAAAGAAAGTCAAAACCACCTTTGCTTCAAAGTTGTATCAGAGATAATGGGAACTGCAGATGCTGGAGAATCTAAGATAACAAAGTGTGAAGCTGGATGAACACAGCAGGCCAAGCAGCATCTCAGGAGCACAAAAGCTTTTGTGCTCTGAAATGCTGCTTGGCTTGCTGTGTTCATCCAACCTCACACTTTGTTATCTTTGCTTCAAAGTTGTAAGCTACTTTTAAATGATATGCGATGTTGGGTGAGATTATGATTTGCTTACGCCTGCATATTTCCAGCATGCATAAACATATGGTGCACCATACAGGCTCTGAAACTGTACATGTACAGAAGCATGGGCAGAAATTGCTGGAGAACCTCAGCAGATCTGGGAGGATACGCGGGGAGAGAACAGAGTCAACGGACCTGCTGAGCTTCTCCAGCAATTTCCATTTTTGTTTCAGATCTCAAGCATCCACAGTTCTTCATTCTATTTTATGAATAGAAGTATTTTAGCTTCAAAGTTCAGGATATGAACTCCGAAAGTGTCAACGCCAACTGTGCTAAAGACCACATATTTGGTGGGCATTATGTGTTCAGCAATGAGTAGAATTGCATTTTTACTGATTTTAAATTACCAGCTAAATATCCATACCCTTCTTCAAAGTTGTTCTGTGGGATCATTAACATCCATTTGAGAGGGCAGATGAAGTTTTCTATTTCACTTCCAATTAGGAAGACATTTCAAGCACTGTTACACATCTTCAGGAATGCACTGTATTGTGATTTCACCCTGACTTTGAACTAAGCCACGAGAATAGGACTTATGTTCAGGACCTTCAGAAGTGCTACCAGTAAACCACCATTTCCCAAAGCACAATTATATGGCCATTATAGAGACTTTGTTAGACCCCAAATTAGTTGCCTGTGGTCTTGGTCGATTGCTGTCATTTCCCAGAGCATTACATAATAGAAAGAGAGAAAGATTGGGAAAGAAATGAAAAGTGAAAATAGTGCAGAAATAAAAAGCACTCCAAGGGTATTGGAAAAGGATTTAGGGAGACAGAGCAAGAACTAGAAAAGAGACAGAAAGCAACAGAAGTAAATGAGAAGAAAGTAATGCAAAAGTCAGGAAGAAGCTCAAGGAGAGGAAAGAATGAGTGTTTACATGGGATTTAGAGAAAAGAGTGGAGTTATGTCTGATACAATCACTAAGGGACAGAGAGTCAATTGATAGAGTCTGGGAGAGATATAGACAGGCAGAGGCTGGGATTTTCTTCCTCGAGGCGGGCATTAGAATTTGGGAAAATTCATGGCCCGCATGACCCAGAAGAAAACGCCCACAAAGGCAGAATTTTCAATGTGGAGTCATGTGTGTGGCTGACCCATGAACAACAGAAGTTCCTAAATGTCAGAGCAAGTCATTGAAGAGGCCTGCATTGGTGCCATGTGGGGTTTTATACCAGCTGAGTGCAAAAGTGAGGATCTTTTAGTCCTTGGCCCCTCAGACTTCCCAAGCCTCATCCTTGACATGTCATGTTCCACCACCCACCCCATGGCCCTTCATTCTCATGCCAAGATATGTCTCTTACCCCAAACCCTCTGGTCCCTCTTGCCTCCCCAAACCAAGGTATGTCCACCATCTGCATCTAATGGTGTCTCATGCATCCAAATGTTTATATTGGAAGTGCCAAGGCTTAAGACACAAGGTGCTAGAAAACTCAGCAGAATCTGTGGATAGAGAAACAGTTCACATTTTGAGTCTAAAATGAACCCAACTGTATTTGGCTTTTATTTGGCACTTCTAAAAACTCATGCAACCACTACTCATTGTATCGAACTTATCAACCTTTTTAGAGTGAATCTTATAATGATCGTGAAACAGAGGCTGAAGAAGTGTTTAGAAAAGATTATTCATTTATAACTTGCCAGTTTAAAACAACCTGTGTTACTTTAGGCTGATATAAGTGTTAATCAGACAGACTCATTAAAGTAGCAGAAACGATGTGTAAATAAAAGCAATTCAATGGATAGAAGATACAGAAAGCTTTAGACTTGTTTTTAATTCATAGAACATAGAACATTACAGCACAGTAAAGGCCCTTCGGCCCTCAATGTTGTGCCAACCTGTCATACCGATCTGAAGCCCATCTAACCTACGCTATTCCATGTACGTCCATATGCTTATCCAATGATGACTTAAATGTACCTAAAGTTGGCAAATCTACTGCCATTCGAATTAAATTCCATCTTGGTGTGTGAGAGTCCTTAGGTGGTGCTTTCCCTGGCGTTCAAATGTTTCAACTCTAGAATGAATGTTTAGACACTGAGCCAAGCCTCATTATTAATTCTAGGAGTGACAGCCCATGAGTTCTTTAAAAGCTAGCCCAACTCCATGAAAATTGCAGCAAACTACGATATGCCTGGCACTCCAATTGAGTTCTGGCCAGATGAGAATCTTAGGTGCAGTCTTGTTGCCTGAGCTAGGCTGCAGCTTTCAAAGTCACTGCTGAAAATTGTAATTCCCAGAAATAAGGTTTGGATTTACAGAATTACCACTTTCTCTAAGCTGGAGTAAGCCATCGAGTCAAAGAGTGACCGGGTGAGGGTTGTTGCAATTCAGTCCCAAATAACTTCCTTCAGGAGGTTCTTGTTGTGTTCCTATCATGTAAACTGATATTTCACTGACAGTCAGAATCTCTTTTTTGCACTCCCATTAAATTCACCAAAAATCCTCAGACAGCATCTTCCAAACCCACGAAGGACAAGGACAACAGATATATGGGAACACCACCACCTCCAAGTCCCCCTCCAAGTCACTCACCATCCTGACTTGGAAATATATCACCATTCCCTCACTGTTGCTAGGTCAAAATCCTGGATTCCCCTCCCTCATTGCATTGTGGGTCAACCCACAGCAAGTGGACTGCAGCGGTTCAAGAAGGTAGCTCACCCCCACCTTCTCAAGGACAACTGGGATGGGCAAGAAATGCTGGCCATCCAGCGACGCCCACATCCCACAAATGATTTTTTTAAAAATCCAGCTTTGAGGTTATTAGGTACATAATTCAACCGATTCCTGAAATGTTCCCGAATTCAGGCAACTTTGCCTCCATTTCTTTAAAATGTTCGCATTAATATCTGAATGAAATCAGTTTAAAACAAAAGATGCAATTGTTATGCTCTCTGTATACTGGAAAATATTATAACGGTAGGTTTTGTAATTAGCTTTTGGTTACGGCTGGGAGCAAGTCTAGCAGGAGAAGAGTCACGTGTCTCAGACTATTTCAATAAGCCCATTAGACCAGGGCAGTTTTTGGAAACACTAGGACCACCCTCACAATGTTGCAACGCCCTGGAATCAACTTCCACAACTCTGCCTTTTCCAGGGATGCCTTAATCTAAGACAGTCTCCCGAGTGCTGCTATTCTCTGGGGACCATACCATAACTGCGGTGCAGCAAGAAATCTGCTAATACTCCAGTTAAGTAACAGTTAACATTTTGGGTGTCAGCAATCTTAAAAGGCTTAGAAATCTGCAGTCTATTCCAGATGAGGAGAGGTTACGAATTGCTGACCCAGGTGATAGAAAGGAGTTTGCAAAACTACTGCAACAACACCAATTAAGCTCATGAAGTGGAAGAATGTCCAATTAAAGAAGGCCATTTCATAATTTAGTACGACTAAAGCAGCCTACAAACACATCATTTTTGAGTTAACCTTGTGGATGATGTTAATAAGACTAACTCTTCACCGAGTGAACAAATTGGAGTTTTGCCTTATCTTAGCTGCCATCCTTCCTTTCAGCTAAGGAATGACAAGAACAAAAGGCTGAGGAAAATACAATGCTAGCATTTCACTGAAGAGAATCTCTTGTAGCAAGGTGAAAATTGTTCTACATCAGGGTGACAGATACAAGGCCACAGATTCTGTCCATTTTAACAACCTTACACTCAGAGGCATCATTACACAGAAGTTGAAGCAGCTGTTTGGGGATTGATAAACCATCAGCATTACTATGCCTATCCCTTTTTGAGAAGCCAACAACCATGCCTACTATTTAAATTGATTTTAGTTCAAATACATTGAGGGGAAACAAGTAAAGAAGCTTATTTTAATGTTAAAATCAGACTAAACAGCCAACATGGCTTTAGCAAGGTTGTGTCTGAAAAATTTAATTGAGTTCTTTGATGAACTGTCATTGAGGGTAGTGCTATGGATGTCATATCGGGACTTCAGGAACACATGGTAGGTTGGTTAGCAAATTAGAAATGGTTGGTATTGATGGGTCCTTGGTAACATGGTTTAGAAGTTGGCTAAATAATAAGAAGCAGAGGGTCGGTGTGAGTGGGCCAATCTCAGACTGGAGACAGGTTGAAAGTCACATTCTCCAGGGATCGGTATGGAGACCCTAGCTTTATCTGATTTCGATAAATAATTTGGAGATGTCTTGGAGAGTAAAATCTCTAAATTTGTAGACAATACTAAGCTAGAGACAATAGTGACTTGTCAGGGGTGATGCTGAGTCACTTCAGAGGGGCATTGACAAGTTGACAAAATGGGCAGACACCTAGCAGAAGAGCTGCAATGCAGATAAATGTGAGGTAATGCACTTTGATAGAATAAACATTGAGAGGTAGTACAGGCTCAATGGTACAGCTTTCATGGGAATCCAGGAGCAAAGGGACCTCTGGGTTCAAATGCATAATTCTCCGAAGATGGCCAAATAAGCTGAAACAATTGATAGGAAGCTTATAGAATCCTTGAGTTTATAAATACAGGCACACAGTATAAAAGCAAGGAAGAGATGCTACATCTGTATAAATCATTGGTCAGACCACATTTGGAGTATTGTGTCCAGTTCTGGACACCTTTATTTAAGGAAGGATGTTAAAGCCTTGGAGAGAGTCCAAGGGAAATTTATGAGAGTGATACCAGGAATGAGGGATATTAGATAAGGAAAGAATAGAGAAATTGGGCTTTTTCTCCTTGGAGCAAGAAGATTAAGTGGAGACCTCATCGAGGCGTTCAAAATTATAACTGGCTTTGACAGCATATAGAACAATATTCTTATTCAACTAATTGGCATTTCAGCAACTCGGGTCACAATTTCAAGATTGTCAGGAGGAGAGCTAGAAATGAGATGAGGAGGAACTTCCTTACTTAGAGAGGGTCAGGAATACACTGCCTGGGAGAGTGGTGGAGGCGGATTGCATAGGAGGTTTCAAAGAGAGCTGTATGTGTATATTTAAATGGGATGGTGTTAGAGGACTATGGAAATAGGGCCAGAGAATGGGATTAGCTGGGCAACGGTTTCAGGAGGCTGTACGGACATGATGGGTCAAATGGCCTCCATTTGTACTATAATTATATCATTCTACAATGCATACTTTTGTGTGTTCCCCCTACAAAACCATTGTTTTATTTTTATCAACTTGTGCCTTATGCTGTGAAGGCAGTCTGTGCTGAAACACTGATAGCGCTGTCTTTTCACAATGTGGCTTATTCTATTAAGGAACAACTTATTGCCTGCAAGAATAGGGGAAACAGCCATTCATATTTGTACATGGCCCTGTACAAAAGCAAAATGCTGCAGATGCTGGAAATCTGAAATAAAAACAGGCAATGCTAGAAGTGATCTGCAGATCGAGCAGCTTTTGAAGAGGACGTGTTATTATTGTCATGAAATATTCACATTTTCTCTCTTCACTGCTGCTGCCTGACTTGCAGAGTGTACGTCCAACAATTTCTGTTTTTATTCCAGATGAACCAGGAATCACTTGGGGAATATTCTGTCCTCACACGTTGAAAGATTTGACATATCTAAGTCATACACAAAATGTTTAAAAATTCCAATATTGCATCAGAAAAAAATTCATTGTGTGAGACCCAGAGCCTTATTTGTAAATTTCCATACTTAAGAGTATGAGTCAAATATATTGCAGTTTCTACCCTCCACAAGCACCCTAATCACAAAAAGAAGATTGGGAACTCAATGAAAAAGTTTCTATTATTTGAAGAGATATAAAACTATACATAACAATATCTGTTATAACATATCTGGTCTCTAGAATTGCTTCTATCACCTGCCTGATGAATACATTGGATGATTGCATGTGTAACTGAGCCCATCGGTTGACACACAGTAGTTTTAAAGGTGTATGACAACAGATAGTAACTTTTCTAATTATCAAGTGATCTTTCTGACGACACATTATTTTACTTCCAAAGCATCAGAGAAATTGTGTTCAAAACTTCCTGCTATGTCTATCCAATCCTGTGTATGCATTACATCTACAGTAGTTCTTACCCTCTTAGGTCTTTCTTGCTCTATCCTGTGCATGGTGCTTACAACATGAACATCATATTGGCACTCCAACATCCTTACCTCGATAGTTACTTCTTTTTCAGTTTGGGCTATGGCCAATGATTGCCTCTGGCTTCTCTAGAACAATCTGAAAAGGTTTCGACCTGATTTAGTCAGTTTGGTGCTGCTAATACTTAAATAAGTAAGAGACAATTTGTATTTACTAAGAACCATCCACAGCCTCAAACTGTTTCACAACCACTGAAGAATTTTGTTGCCATGTTGTAGTGTAGGAAAATTCAGCAGACAATTTGCATACAGTGAGGATCCACCTACACCAATGAAACAAATGAGCATATAATCAATGTTTTTAAAATACTTTGACATAGTGACCAAGGACTATTTTACACTCACCCTAAGGGGCAAATGGATCTTAAGCGTCTCATCTTTAGAGCTTCATCCTAAAAGGGGGAGTAACATAGAAAAAAAGGATCATATTCTAATTCCAATCCTGCTTTTCACCTGTACCTTTTAATCTTGTTAGTCCTAAAAACAAGACTCTGAGAAGCAGTGTCTAAGTAAGAATCTACAAAGTCTTGGAAAAGCTCAGAAGATCTGACAGCAGCTGTGAAGAGAAATCAGAATTAATATTTCAGGTCCAGTGGCCCTCCCTCAGAACTGATGCTAGCTAAAGAAACGTTGGCTTATAAGCAGAAGATTGGGCTTAGGGGAGGTGGGGAGAGGAGTAAATGATAGGTGGGGATAGACCCCAAAGAGAGAGAAGAGCAGTTGGACAGACAATGGAGTGGATAACGAGCTGGCTAGGTGGGTGAATAGCTGTTAATGGAGGCAAAAACAGAAGCTGCTAGAAAAGCTCAGCAGGTCTGGCAGCATCTGTGAAGAGAAATCAGAGTAAATGTTTCAGGCCCAGTGACCCTTCCTCAGAGCTGCAGTTAATGGGGACTGTTAGTGACTAACAATAGGCATTGTGTTGTGGCCAACTATGTGGTAACAAGGCCTGGTGTGTAGGGTAGGGGTCTGGGACACTGGAGAGTTTAGGGCCTAAAATTATTGAATTCGATATTGAGTCCAGAGGGCTGTAGGGTCCCCAAGTGGAAATTGAGGTGTTGTTTTTCCAGCTTAAGCTGAGCTTCACTGGAATACTGCAGCAAGCCAGAGGCAGAGATGTTGGCCAGGGAGCAGGGTGGTGTGTTAAAGTGGCAGGCAACTGGAAGCTCAGGGTCATTTTTGTGAGCTGAACATAGATGTTCTGTAAAGAGTTCAGCCAGTTTATGCTCATTTCCCCAGTGTAGAGGACACCACATTGTCAGCCGCAAATGCTGCTTCACCTAGAAGATATGCTTGGGTTCTTGGATGGGGCTGTGGGGTGGGTGCAGGGGAGAGATAAACAGGTAGGTGTTACACTTTCGTCAATTGCAGGGGAAATTGCCATGTGGTTGTGGGGGTGTGGGTGGAGTGAAAGAAGTGTGGACAAGGTTGTCTGGCAGAGAACAGTCCCTGCGGAACATGGACAAGGGAGGGGAGGGAAATGTGTCTGGTGGTGGCATCTCGCTGGAGGTGGCAGAAATGGCATCTGATGATCGTCTGGATGTGGATGCTGGTGGTAAGAACAAGGGGAACCTTATCGCTGTTGCGGGAGGGAAGAAAAAGGGTGAGGGTGGACGTGTGGGAAATAGGTTGAGAGGGCTTTATCAACAACAGCAGAGCTGGGGAGTCCTCAGTTGAGGAAGAAGGTGGACATTTTGGAGGCTCCCTCGTCAAAGTTGGCCTCATCGGAACATATGAGATTGAGACAGAGGAACTGAGAGAATGAAATGGAGTCATTACAGGAAGCAGGATGCCTCCCCAGTATCCAAATGCCCAAACATACCTTGCAGGGAAAACAGCACTTTACCTGTACCTCCCACAATGTAGTCTATTGCATTTGCTGCTCACAATGTGGCCTTGTCTGTCTTGGGGAAATGAAGTGTAGATTGGGTGAACGCTTCGCAGAAGAGATGTGCAGCCCACAAAAAATGTCTCTGAACTACCTGTTGTCTGCCACTTTAAAACACCACCCCGCTCCGTGGCCAATGCTCATCTCTGTCTCTGGCTTGCTGCAGTGTTCCAGTGAAGCCCAATGCAAGCTGGTGGAACAACACCTCATTGTCCACTTGGGGCCCTGCAGCCCTCCGAAATCATTGTCACATTCAATAATTTTAGGTCCTGAACTCTCCCCTGTCTCTGCCTCCTACTACTCACACCAGGCCTTATTATTCACATAGTTGGCCACAGCACCATACTCCTTGTTAGTCAGTAACAGTCCCCATTAACAGCTATTCACTGTTTTTTCTGTCCAACTGTTCTTCTCTCTCTTTGAGCTCATTCCCAACTATTGGCTACTCCTTACCCTCTCCCCCCACCCAATCTTCTGCACATAAACAGACATTTCCTAAGTGCCATCAGTTCTGAGGAAGGGTCACTGGTCCTGAAATGTTAACTGTGATTTCTCTTTGCAGATGCCGCCAGACCTACTGAGCTTTTCCAGAAATATTTGTTTTTGTTTCTGGTTTGCAGCATCTGCAGTTCTTTCGATTTTTATTCTAAGAAATCTGAGCTTTTGAGGCATGGTGCACACACAGAAGGTTAGACCAAGGATCAACACGCAGAGCAAAGTCCAGGCCTAGCACAGCCAATGCCTGAATCGGGGCTTTGGTGACCTGAGATCACATGCAGTGAGGAAGTTTTCCCCAACTTCTGCCCTGGTGATGAGAGCAGGGGAGATTTGAGCCAGCGCAGGGAGAGCAGGGGAGATTTGAGCCAGCGCAGGGAGAGCAGGGGAGATTTGGCTGTATGTTGGAAAGAAGATTCAACCATTGTAGAAATAATTTCTGGCAGACTTTAATTTTCATTTCAACTGTACCAATCAAATTGACAATGTAGATCTCCGGCTGTTTTCCTGAAAACACTGGCCACAAAGTATGATGGCGAGATTGTCACTTTGGCAGCATACACTGGAGGGGGGCCTCAGGACAATGCAAAAATCCTGAAGCAACTGACTCCATGGAAATTATCCAGGAAATCCAAAATTCCGTTCATCAATTACTCACTTCTCGAAAGCCTCTGAAAAATCCCCTTAAAGTTGGACATTTGAACCTTTTGCAGTTAAAGGAACCACATACATTACCCTTGGAGAGGGGATATATAGATTCCAACAATGCCCTTGATGCTTTCAGAGAAAGGTGGGTAACCGTAGGAGAAGGAGTGCCTTATCTCCCACTTCTAAGCCCATTTTGATTTATCCCTTCTCTCACTCCTAACCTCACCTTCGTCTTTGGTGTTATTGCATCAGCTTTCACAGGTTTATTAATCAATTGGAACATGAGAGCGAGTTGGTGTTAGCAGTTCATGGATGAAAAACACAATGGGTGACTTGTAGTGGGAAAACCCGCTGTTTGATTGAGTGTGGTAACACTCCTGGGTATGAAGAGAGGATGGGCCTTGCTCATTTGTAATAACATAAGCCCAGTTCTACAGATAATTGTGTTGGTATCTGTTCTTTGCACTTTCTATACCTTCATGCCCTTTATCTTCTCCACAGCTTCCCCACTCCTTTTATCCCCTTGTTCCATTTACACCCCTCACCCCCTTCCCCTAATATTAATTATTACATTGAAAGCAGATAAAATGGTAAAAAAAATTTTAAAGAATTGAATAAAAACTTTGACAAACTATGAAAATTTACTTCAGTCCAACAGACGGTTATTCCTTAAAAGATGATTAAAAGCTGCGAGAAAAAATTAACCAGTTAGCTACTGATAGCACTCTAGTCTTTGCCTTCAGTCGTTTGTAGTGCAGAATATCAGCTGATCCATTGGATGATCTATTCTAAAGCATCTTTTCCACTTTTACAATGTTGTTCCTTCACTTGTCACTTGTTAAAAAATAACAACCTGGAAGCACATTTTTTAATGTTCACTTTCCTTTTCCAATCACAGTACTGTCATAACTCAGTTCAACAAGCGCAGATGAAACAAGTTACAATTAATCACAAAATGCTGTAAGGGGGGTAATGCTATTTCTGCTCAGCTTTACTGCTTTTTCCATTGCTCATGTCTCCAGTCAGTAGGTGTGATAAAGAAAGGCTTCCAAAATTTATCCTCCTCAATGAAAATTGTAGGGTTTCTCAATGTCTGCTTCCAGAATTATGCCAGAACTGTTAAACAGCTGAGTGCAGGGTTTCTGACCCATTTTTGTCTACTAAAACTATTCAGAGATAGAACTAAGTTGGAGCTTATTGATGGACAATCTGGTCAGAATGTTACTCCCCCCTATCTGTGACTCTGCATCATTCCATATTGTCAAGAAAAATCTGATTCTATTTGCCAGGAACTTGTTAGAATCCGCTATTAAGCAGGTCTTCTCAATGCATGTAGAAAATCATCACATGATGAAACATTGTCAAAATTATTTTATGGAAGTAGAATCGTTTTTGACAGATTTATTCGTGTTCTTATGTTGTAGCTTTTGTGTTTTATATATGTGAACTAGGACTTCCAAAAGGCATCACCCACAAACAAAGAGCAACACAGCACCAGAAGAGGCCCTTTGGCCCTCCTACCCTGCGCTGCCACATTTTGCCCTTCCATACTAAAGCTGTCTTCACTTATAGGATATGTATCCCTGTATTACCTTCCTGTTCATGTATTCAGCCAGGTGTTTCTTGAATGATGCTCTTGTGTCTGTTTCCACCACCTCCGACAACACATTCCAGGCACCCACCACCCTTTGTGAGAAAAACGCACCTCACATATCTCTTTTAAACTTCTCCCCTCACCTTCACACCGTGAACCTCTGTCACCTAGTAATCAACCCTTCCACCCTGGGAAAGAGCCTCATATGTTCCACTCTATCCATGCCATTCACAATCTTATAAACTTCTAACAGGTCACTCCTTTGTGCTCCTGAGATGCTGCTTAGTCTGCTGTGTTCATCCAGCTTCACACTTTATTATATCACTCCTCAACCTCCTGTGTTCCAGTGAAAACAAACCAAGTCTGTCCAACCTACCTTCACAGTTACAATCCCCCATACCAGACAACATCCTGGTAAACCTTTTCTGTACCCTCTCCGAAACATCCACGTCCTTCTGGTAGTTTGGTCGCCAGAACTGTGTACAATATTCCAAGTGTGGCCTAACCAAAGTTCTGTAAAAGTGCAGCATAACTTGTCTACCCTTATACTTAATGGCCCTTCCAATGAAGGCAAGCACACCATAGGCCTTCTTTACTGCTTTATCTGCCTGCGCTGCCACCTCTAAAGATAAGAATTGATAGAATTGAGAATAATCTATTTTTAATATAATTTCATGTGACCTGGGTATCTCTGGCTGGGCCAGCATCTATTGCAACATCCCTAGCTGACAGATGGCAATTGAAAGTCAACACATCATGGGTATGGAGTCACATGCAGGCCAAGCCAGGTAAAAACAGGAGATTTTCTTCTTTACTGGACAGCAGTAACCAGATGGGTTTTGTACAACTAAAGACATGGATTGCATAAGCGCTATTAGATCAGCTTTATTCCCCATTGAATTCAAGTGTCATCATCTGCCTTGGTGAATTTTGAACCCGTGTTCCCAAAACATTAACCTAATAATCTAGATTATAGACCACTGACTCTGCCACTACATCACCAGCTCTCCTCAGTGCAGCTACTTTCGTCTCAAGTCCTAGAATTCCTTCCTGACATCTCTCTACCCTCTTTAGTTGTTTTAATCTTTTAGTTAGCATTTCTTTTACTATTCATTCACAGGATGTGGGCAATACTGGTCAGGCCAGCATTTATTATCCATCCCTAACTCCAGAGGGCAGTTCATTGACAACCACTTTGGTGTGGGTCTGGAGTCACATGTAGACCGGGCCAGGTAAGGATGGCACTTGCCTTCCCTAAAGGACGTTGGTGAACCAGATGGGTCTTTCAAACAAGAAGCCAATGGGGTTTCATGGTCACCATTAGACTGCAAATCACCGGTGCTTGTTGAATCTAAACTCCAACATCTGTTGTGGCAGGATTCCAACCCAGGTCTCCAGAACATTACCAGGGTCACTTGATTAATAGCCCACTATAACGCCACTCAGCCATCAGCTCCCCTTTTCATGCATACATCACTGGGTCGGCGGTGGGGGGGGGGGGGCGGTGGTGGTTATAACAATAGACAATAGGTGCTGGAGTAGGCCATTCGGCCCTTCGACCAACACCACCATTCATTATGATCATGGCTCATCATCCACAATCAGTATCCTGTTCCTGCCTTATCCCCATAATGCTTGATTCCACTTTCTTTAAAAGCTCTATCTATCTCTTTCTTGAAACTATCCAGAGACTTGGCCTCCGCTGCCTTCTGGGGCAGAGCATTCCATATACCCACCACTCTCTGGATGAAGACGTTTCTCCTCAACTCTGTTCTAAACGGCCTACCTCTTATTTTTAAACAATCCTCTGGTTCTGGACTCCCCCATCAACGGGAACATACGTCCTGCCTCCAGATTGTCCAATCCCTTAATAATCTTATATGTCTCAATCAGATCCCTCTCATCCTCCTGACTCAAATCATCTGACCTGGAAACACAAACTACCACTGTGTCACAAGACCCTCCAAATATCTGTTTATGTTGGTCCGCTTCACTTTATTTCATAATGCACCTGTTAAGCATCTTGGGATGGTTCATGATATTAACAGCGCTGCATAAATTACTCCTTCTCTGTCTCTCCCATTACTTGAGGCCTGGTGACCCTCAGGTTAAATCCCCATCAGTCCTCTCTCTCTCTCTCTCTCTCTCTGAGAGAGGGTCACCCTGAGGTCTGGGAAGGCTATTGACTTTATAATTTGCCTTTATATAAGTTGTTGCTGATGGATGAAAGAATATCCATTCTGTCTTTTACAATACAGCACTCCTTGCTCGCTGTTTGACCGAGGAAAAGCAGTTGACCCTATGTTGGCCTGAAAATGTCTGCTGGCTGCTCCAATCATTGTTCTAGCATAGATTGGAGTTGCTCGTGGGGACAATGCAGAATCCTCCTCCGAGCACATGCTGAAGGAAATAACAGCAATTGAAGGTTCCACTGGGCAATCCTCTTCACCTGGAACCCTTCAAACTTCACAATATAACCCCAAGAATTCAAAGGTTTCCAATGAAACTAAGTGAAGTGGTTAATCAGTAGTGGTTAGATTCTTAATTTTATAATCCAACTTCTGAGCGCGCACACACACACACACACGCACCTCTCCATATTCCACCCTGACCATCTTCTCCATGACAGTGAACCCAATCTCCTTCCTGCTGGACTTAACCTAAAACCACTCCCCAGCCCAGGTCTTGTTGGATCAGACTGGACCCTGACCCTCAAACAGACCTGAAACAATGCCCCCTTCCCCACCCACTGAGATACTGCTCTCATCCCCCATTCCACACTGAGCACTCTGCTGCCTACCAGATCTGACACTCCCTGCTCCCCACCTCACTGAAAGTGACTGACAGGATCTTTAAATGTCAGAGTACAGCAGCTGATTGCTCTGAGAAAGGGATAGAGTTTGCCTCCCTCTGACATTTCTGTGCTCAGAGACAACTGTCAGAATGGAAGCACAGTTCCACATTTCTGACAGAACTCTCAGCATCATCTCTTCTCTGAAATGTGGAGCTCCCTTCTTCCATGAAAAGTGAGGTCAGAGTGAGAACCAGTTTGGAGATTCCATCCCAATCCTTCAGCTTACTGAAAGGAATTGGTCCTGTCACAATGTTGAGTGGGATAATCTCATTTGACTTACTTTTCTCCAGCTTCCTTAAAAGCTGGCTCATGACTGCTTATTGGTTTTACTCTTGAGATCAATTTGTTTTTCAATCTACCTTTCGTAATGAAAAGTGGCATTATAAACATTCACCCTGTGACAAATCTAACAGCCATGCATGTGCAAATATGATTGAGAAATTGGTAGCAGGGAACAGAATTTTCAGAATAACATTCACCAGCCTCTGGCTTAAGGAAACAAAGCTTTGCTAAAATTTTCTGTTTAGGTGATAGTGCAGTTTTAGCTTTGAATAACTCAACTAATAGAGCCATACATATTTGCGGAATTTGGCATTTGGGAATCTAATCAGCTTGTTACACTCTACTGTACTGATAGGAGGTTACATTTAAAATGTGAAAGGAACATGATGCACTGAATTTTGCATCTCAGAAAAAAAAATGCTTCACATTTTCTAAGGAACATTTATTCAAGTCTTTAAATTGGAACATTCTTTTCAAAAACAAAAGAATGTATTGTGTTACCTTTCCAAAAGAAAAATTGTTCCATTATCAAACTGCACTTTATTAGAGTGGGCCATTAAACATAGACTACATGTCTATTGATCCATCTTCCAATAACATGGACCTGAGTTTTATGAGTCGTATTTACAGCGCTGATCCCCAAATATGCAATACAACCTGGACAACATGAATTGCTGATCAAGGTTTGCGCAGAGGCCTTTGCTCATCGAGCCATGGGCTAGCTAATCAGGCTGTCATTTAAGAACATTGTAACAGAAGTAGTCCATTCAGCCCCTTGAGCCTGTTCCACCATTCATTGTGATCATGGCTGATCTGTGATCTAACTCCACAAGACCTGCCTTTGCTTAACAAATATTTATCAGATTTAAAAATAACAACTGATCCTTCACCACAGCCATTTGTGGAAGAAAGTTCCAAATTCTACTAGCTTTTGTGTGTAAAAGGGCTTCCTAACATCTCTCCTGAATGATCAGGACTTAATTCTCAGACTATGCTCCCAAGTTCTAGAAGCCCCAAATGGGTGGGAATTGTTTATCTTTATCTACCCTGTGTTTTCCTGTTAATATCTTGAAGATTTTGATCATATCACCTCTTAACGTTCTAAACTCCTAGCTGCATTATGAGTTGCTGCCCAGTGGTGTATTTGTCGGGGAGGTTAGGCACAGTGACCCTCTTTGTTGGTTACTCCCCACCTCTGGGATCCTCTCAGTCTAATATTTGGTGTGTTGCCCCTCCTTTTCAACCAGCATTTTGTGTGCCAAGCTCAACTACCAAGCTCAGTCCTGCCAGGCTGAGGTACGGTGTTCTTGGGTGAACCGATAGACAGAGGATAGAGAGCAAGGTGAGCATCACCGAGGATTAAAGTCAGGGTGCAGAGTTGGGAGGAAGTCAGGGCGAAGATCAACATTGTGGGTCTCCATGTTAGAGGGGATGGATAGAAACCGATGTCACAGCAGTGCAAGGTATAAAAGGAACCTGGAAGCGTGGTGAGTGGTACCTGATATCCAGCTGCAGCCTGGTGCTTATGGTGCCCAAAGCAAACTCCATTCCCTGTAATCAGTTGCCATTTTACGGATGCACAATATAGCAAAAGTGCTAAGATCATGCCCAAGATCATTGGAATCAATGCATTTCTAATGGGCAAAGCTGTGGTTTATGTGTCTTCTGGATGTTAGCACACTGAAGGGACAGATATATGAAGCATGCATTTGCAAACTACAATTAAGTGTATGATTATTTCGTGATTGACATAATGTATACAGGTTGAACACGATTGTGCATCAAATGTTGGCCAAAGGCAGATTGAACCATGTCAATGGTGCTAGCCAAACTAGCAGTTCTCAGCGATTTAGGAGTGAGGGGCAATAACTTAAAAGCAGGGAAGTGCCAGGTAAAAGCGTCCCATTGTTTGTGGAAGCTCCAAGGATGCTGTGGGAAGTGGGGTACATCACTGTTTCGTAGCCATAAAAGGATAAAGATAGATGATAACAAATTTAATGGAAATTGAATGGTTGAGATGGGTTCAAAGATATGCAGGTTAGGGTGGACTAGCCATGCTAACTTGCCCCATAGTGTTCGGGAATGTGCAGGCTATTTGGGTTAACTGTGATAAATGTGGTGTTATGGGGTTAGGGTGGGATTCTCTTTGGAGGATTAGTGGGCATGTAAATCGGCCAAATGGCCTCTATCTGCACTGTAGGAATTTGATAATGCCATTCTATGATATTACAGATCTGAGTTAGGAACAGTGACAGCCCAAAAAAGGCACTCTCTTTTGGCTGTGCCTTGTGCTGGTACTCAGTTGGCATAGTAACTGCACCACAATGATGCTCATGGAATAGAAGATTGGGCTAATGATGATGGCTTTGGAGCTTGGACTGGGGTGGGTGATGGCTGGGTGGGTGATGGGGTGTCAGGGGCATCTTGTCCAAACTCTGTTTTGTCGACTATTTTAAATATCACATGCTTGGTTATACACAATTACCTTCTGTTTCTCAGTCACGTCAAATCAGATGTTACAAAAAGGTGAAAACTTCTCAGCAGTTTCTTCATTTCAGTAACAGGAGGCAAGTAGTGCATGCCATCATTTAGGTTGTCCCCACAGGAATCATCACACAAGTATGGGCTCAAGTTCACAATAATCTAACCTGAGTTAGCCTGAAATGGGCTCAGTAGAAGTTTCCCACATTTTCAACAAAATTGTATTTTATTAGGAGATCAACATGACCACTTTGAAAGCCCAAAACTCTGCTGGAGAGATTATCTGACTCTCAGAGGTTTAGAATGCCTTCAGAGTGGAAGCAGACCATTCAGCCCATTGATTCCACGCTGACCCTCAGAAGAGCATCCCAGTCAGAACAACCTCCCTACGCCTCCACGTTTCCCATGGCTAATCCACCATGCCTGCACACCCTTAGCTATTATGGGGAAATTTTGCATGTATAATCCACCTAACCCACACATCTTTGGCCTGTGGAAGGAAACCAGAACACCCACACAGACACAGGGAGAACATGCAAACACCACACAGACAGTTGCCTGAGGCTGGAATTGAACCCAGGTCCCTGGCACTGTGAAGCAACAGTGCTAACCACTGAGCCACCATTCCACCCACCAGCTGAACCAGTTTAAATTTTTAAACCAATTTTGGCAAAGGTGGCATAAAGGGCTGTAGGGATCTATACAATGTAAGCCGGACAGTATGGTATAATGAGACTCATGTCAATCATGATGGTTCAGCTAATGTTGTGACTCTGGCATCAGGCTAAATAGAGCATGTGAAGTGGGAGGCCTACACTCGAGGGCTATAGTTGAGAATTTATACTGCACAGATGTGAATAAAGGAATGTTACAGTATCGTGATAGTAAACAAGCTGCCCCAGGACGACCTACAGCCCAGAGGTACTCCAGATCAATATCTCAAAGAGTTAAAGTACAAGGTAAAGTAGGATGGCAGTTAGGGGGGAAAAGGAACCTCCATGGGCACTAACTACCTGAAGTTAAAAGACAGCACATATAACTGAAAAAAGAAGGCTCTGAAAACCAGGCAGGACCTTGGAAGACATTGACTGTATACCTGAGTAAAAATCAGGAAGACCCCAAGGCAGACCAAGACCTCACAAAAGTTTGAAGAAAGAAATCTGAAAAGGAGATGCTTCTGAAGGCGGAGAAATGGCCTTCGGAGACTATGATTCCAAGGCCAGAGTATGGAATCACTCCAAAACAGTGGGTAAGATACCTTGGGAGACATTGAAGGCTTGGTATGAACTAACAATACACTGGAGAGCACAAATGCAGAATTGGAGCCTTTTTACATTAAGAAAGAAAGCCTCAAGTTTTCACCCACAACAGTCAGGCACAATAGAGTTAGCATCTCTGCCAGAGGCCTTGTCATTATCTCAACTGTTTGACAGTGTGAACGGGTCAACATGAGAAGTGGGAGCTCTGGAAGTGGCAGATTCAATGCTACAGTATAGCTTCAGGCTTCCACATGAAGGAGCGATGCCATCACGTTAATATGTTTTATATGCTGTAGGTCCAAAAGCCAATGATGAGATGATGCTCCAGTAATCCAAAGCCTGAAAGAAAGTACCATCAGGTGTAGCATGTTGATTAAAGGATTTGACATCTATCCCAAAAGGAATTTCATGCCAGAACGGAATTTAATCAGCGATCTCAGCTCTTGGGAGAGTCTTTATAATGGATTTATTTTACCTAGCAAGATATTGCAAGTATGAGTTCTGAAGGATGAATTAATTAGAAACTGTATAGTAGTCAATTTGAGAAAGAGAACGTAATAGATTTACTTCAGCCCAAAGAGATTTTATACTAGAACTGATTTTTGACGCAGATGGAAATCAGGGCCTAAAATCTGTCAGCATTGTCAGTAAACAAAAGGATTCTTACAACATGGTCAGATGGGTAGGCTTCAAGATAGCATTGTCAGCCTCCCGAAAGCTTGTCAAAATGCCACAAGAGCTGGAAAGGACATCATTGACTATATTGGATTTGGGCACAATGTGGCTCCATAAAGAATCACAAGTGTGGCAAATGTGTCCCGCTTAGGGAGCTGAGCGTGAAAAAGTGAGGCCAGCTGAGCCAAATTGGAAAATGTAGTAACAACATCCTTCAGCTCAAAAACAATGGAAAGATCTTGCAAAAGGAAAATGTCAAAAAAAACTGTTTGAAATCGTTCAACAAGAAAAAAGTTCAAGCAATTAAAACTGTGAAGACATTATTGCTGGGGAGATCAAAGAGTCAAAACACATTCTTGACCATCCAGTTGAAGTTACACAGTTGTGAAAAGATACAGAGTTCAAACTTTACAGAAGAGCAGTTTTTTCTATGCCCTGAGACAGCTTGCTATGGTTGAAGTCTGAAAGTGTGACAGACCAACTAATGTAAAATTCCATGCTCCAGGAAGCACAGAACTCCAGGTGCATGGGAAAAGCACTCACCCATTGTGTAAGGATGAAATACCAGTGAAATTTTATCTATACTAAGGAATTAGAATAACTCACTGATAAGCAAGAAATGCATGCATTCATCATACTCTCAGAGTATGAGCACATTACTTTAGTCTGAAAACGGGAGAGAATTTCAGCAAGAATTTCCAAGTTATTTAAAGGTTTAGGCAAATTCAAGCAGGTTTATCATATTACACATAACATATAACACATCACACACATCTGCACATTTCCAGGAGAGACCAAAGTAACAATCAAGTTGTGAAGTTACTGTGAAGTGAAGCAACATCAATAATAGTTACACACCAGCAGAATTGTTAATGGTAAAAAGCTCAAAGATAAAAATACCAATTTTGCAGCCCAACTTTAAGACGTATAAACTCTCAAGATCATAAGAAAAGATATCTACAGAAAAAGCCACAGCAAAAAGTAGCAGAGTTAGTACATCTATAGACACAAACTGGTCTCTACCATTCTTAAAACCAGGCAAGAATTCTAGTTAAGAGTCAGATACTCAGACGGACAAGGTCATTAAACAAATGGAAATGTCAAGATCTTATATTGCCACAATGTTTGAAGGGACATTCAAGTAGGAACACAAAGACACTAATCCTACTTGAGCAAAGAAGTGAGATTATCACAGAATGTCGGATGACCATATCCAAACTACATCAGGGAGCGCACAGGGTGGGGCGATACAATGACCCTAATGTTAGACCCACTTGGCAGTCTGAGTTCCGCATTGTCCAGACTAGTGGGATTTGGAGATGCGGAGAGGTGCTACGATAACAATAGTGATAATGGTAGTAATGATGGCATTAATGAAGCTAATGTTTACGTTAGTTTACAGAGCACCAGAAATAATTGATTAAATAATATAGATCATGTTGAGAGTCACATGGGGAAGCTTGTGATTATAATGATATTCATGTTAATTGGAACACAAACAGAAGTGGGCCATTCAGCTCATCAAAACCTGCTCCACCATGCTGATCATTTACCTCATTAGTACTTTCCTGCACTATCTCAATGTTCCTTGATTTGAATAATCTCTCGATACCTGTAAATTACTGCTGGGGTCCTAAACTGATCTCTATCAATCTCATCCAATCTCTTTCTTCAGAAATCTAGAGAGTACAAGTTCAGTTTCCTCACTAAACAGGTTAAATAAAAAAGGAGCTCCGGGATTTTACCAGGCAACAATGAAAGTTGGTGATAGCTCAGAACAATGTATGGTTTGGAGAGGAACCTGCAGGTGACAGTTCACATACACCTGCTGCCCCCGTGGTGGAGGTCATAGGTTTGGAACATCCTTTTGAAGATGCCTTGTTACTACCATGTATCCTGGAGGTGGACACTACGCTGTTGGTGAAGGGAATGAATGTGGAAAGGCTGGATGGACTGCCAACCATCTTCCCCAGGACAGTTAGACCAGTGGTATAAATGTTGACCTAGCCAGCAACAACCATTATGACCATCATTACTATCCTAACACCTTCCACTAAACTGCACATCCAAATTTCACTGGTCTAGAGCTCAGACTGGGCATCCCCATTTAGTACACTTGATTCCAACATTATGATCATTGTGTTGCCCACCCTACATACTCTGATGTAATATAGATATGGTCATTTCTGATCCACAATAATGGATTATAAATGCTGGCCTAGTCAGTGATGCCCACACCCAACGAGCTCCTGAAAAAATTGAAGAAGGTCCTCCTTGGGTTAATAGCAGTAAGAGGTCTAAGAGGACATGATCAGTTCAAGAAGACCAACCTGCTATTTTTGTCACAAGAACGGGCACTGAAGGTGAAATGTTGGGAGCATGTTGCATGGCTCCTGATATGGTTGATATGAATTTCAGGAATTTACCCAGCTGGAGAAAATACCAGTGTTAGGTGTGATTTTCAGCAGGCATATTAATAGCAGTCTCAGAGACACTTTTACATGATCCACAGCTTTCTCATCCCAGGGAAAATGCCAAAAAATCATGAAAGGCCAAGTAAGTGCCAGCATGAAAGTTCCTCTACCTTCGGTTTGTGCTTGCAACCTGGATTTGTTCAGCATTGGGAGAAGACAGTTCCGTCGTATGTAATTTCAGATTCATTCAATTCCCACAGTACTGTTCAATTGCAACAAATTCATTTTCATATTTAGATATTTAGGTGATAGATCACTCCATTGATTTTTGTATCTTCCTACATTAATAAGATTCTCTACCTTATTGCTTACCAACGAAAGCATTTCTAAGCTATTAAACGTCATGCAAATAGAGGTTAATAATTGCAGCATTTTGGATGGGAACTGTTTGGAGACAAATCTAATATAGTACTTGAATCTTTAAATACGATTTCAAATAATGATGTGACTTAATTTATGGCTACTTAAGGGTCTGCTCTGCCAGCATTGTACTTGATGGGTGTTGCTGGAAAATCTCACAGCTTTAGTTACGTGCGCAAGTGTTGACAAGGGGGTGGGAGTGTCTCATTGACAGCAACATGGCCTCATCGATGGCACACCTCTACCACCAAGGAGATCCTCAATCCCCATCCCGAGCTTATTGAAACTGGTATTTTGCTTCTCTAACACTCCCAAACCCCACCCTACCTCCTAGTCCATTTGCTGAGAGCCTGGTTAGTTGAAAGCCCTCTAAGCATGGGTATCCTTCCAGGAAGGGGGTGGAAGCCTTACCTTAAAGTAGTGAACAATGCCCCTGGTAAATAGCTGTGGGGCATCGGTCACAATCATGAACCGTCTCGCCCCATTGTTTTAGACAAGGGGCTAAAACTGCAGAGTTCCATATAATCACTAACGCAAAATGTGAACACAAGATTTGATTTCCCATTCATGTTTAAACAGTAAAATGTGGTTTTTTTAAAGAAAATAACAGTGAACTGACGCAGATGCCAGGGAAGCTGATAAAAACAAATGATAGACATTACAGTGCAAAACCATGTGTATTCGGTTTCCTCATATTATAAGTAGCCTTGTTGTATCATGTTTGTTTACATTAGATACATCATATATGTGTAAAATTAAAGATAATGGTTGAGTGGGTTAGATTGCAAGAATCTCCCAGAACTTCACAGTATTAATGCATTCACTACCTCCTCAGCAAATTAAATTTAGAACAAATTACAGCCCACCTTTTATTCTGAGCAATCTGGTATACATTCAAGGAATAATATTGTTTAAGGTGTTATGACCATTATATCCTCAGCCTATAGTTTGACATTATAGTTAAGAGTTAATGTGATATAACCTTAATGTGCTTACTCAGATTTTTCCCAGACTAAATGTGATGGATTGAGACTTACCCGATTTGCAATCTGAGCCCAGAGTTTTACAATGGCAGTTCAGAATTCCTAAGTCCAGCCCTGAAACATGGTATTTCCTACAGAATAGTGTTGAAGATAGTTGAGATCCACGCACACATTATTTCTGATAGTTGAGATCCACGCACACTGCCCATTTAAATCACCAGCTGCCTCAATGCACACCTGATTTTGGCAATGGTTGAGTGTGGAAACTGAAGGGTGCAGGCTAAACAGGAACAAGACTGAACTTTGTGGGTTTGTTGGCTAGCCCTCAATAAAGGCAAGGTACCCCTTTTGACCCAAACCTTCAAACAAGGTATGGTGCCACTTAAGGTAATGTGCCCTTTGGGGGAAGTCAATTACCCTTTGGGTTTGTTATAAGTTCTATAAACACAAGTGTGTTTAAAAAGTGGATAAACTCATTTCTCTCAAACTTATTGAACATTTCAACACATCTGACAAAATGAAGTGCTAAAATTGTCATAGTTCCTGTGATTGGTACCAGACTTTTCAAAGTTAACAAGAGATGTCAAAGGGAGGTGTCAATACTGTCTAAAGGACCTGGCAATGGGCCCACCCTACTTAAAGAGCCACCCTTTAAATCTTTAAACATTTCTGAGTGTTAAAAAAATGAATACTTGCTATTTCACTCTGTCTGCTGACAGACCCCTGGAGGCTTACATTTTGGGATTGCCACTACATGACTGATTTGACATCAGTCAATTACCACAGTGGTGTGCCTTCCATTTCACAGTTCGATTGACAACTACTGGTGGTTCTGGGTTCCTGAATATGGGGCCACGTATTCCAGAGCTTGTTGTGTTCGAATGACATGCTTGTTGTTACAAGATTTCATTTTCAATACATGGAGTGGCAATGGATTGGCACAGATGGAGCATGAGAAATGAGTAAAGGAGTTGAGAGGTGAGGGTTGGATGGTTTTTCACCTTTTATCTTTGAACTTTGGAGACTGTGCCAAATCACTGAAGTCTATACACAGCAATCTTCAATGATCTGTTCACCCTTACCATCCTCAGAATGTAAAATCCGAAGATTAGGCAGTTATATTTGAAAGATAGTAGGAACTGCTGATGTTGGAGAATCTGAGAACGCAGTGGGAAGCTGAATGAACACATCAGGCCAAGCAGCAGAGGAGCAGGAAAGCTAACATTTTGGGTCCGGACGCTTCTTCAGAAACATCAGCCTTCCTGCTCCTCTGATGCTGCTTGGCCTGCTGTGTTCATCCAGCTCTACACCATGGTACCTCTGAGCTAGATTGTTGTAGGATATTGAATCACAACTCCATAAATTTAAACACAAAATCCATGCTGACACTACAGTGTTATACAAAGGGAATGTCACATTTTCTGAAGGGCCATATTTTCGTGAGATTTTAAGAGATGAAGCCAGAGCCTCTCCAGCTAGCTAAAGAGATCTTGGCTCTTTTTGAATTAGAAACTCCGTTGGTGCCCAACCAATACCTAAAATAAGTAATTACTGTTTATTCAATTCTGATGAAGGGTCACTAGATCCAACATATTGACTCTGCTTTCTCTCCACAGATGCTGCAAGATCTGATGAGTTTCTCTAGCTTTTCTGGTACTGCTTATGATTTCCAGCATCCACAGTTCTTGGGTTTATATTTATACCATTGTTGTTTGTGGGATCTGGCTTCAATAAATGACAACATTTCAAAAGTGCTTCATTGGTTGTAAAGTGTTCTGGGATGTCATGAGGGGTGTTACACAAACTCAACATATGTTTCTTTCTTTTGGTGCTTAAACTATGAATAGAAAAGCCGTAATCATCTAGTCATAAATTGAGACTCCAATTCCCAATCCTTGCCCCATCAACTAGGGTTATGTGGCATGAATACATTCTCAAAGGATTCACCAGAAATCTATGTCCACCAAGTGGCACCAATTAGCAGATATTGAATATTTCTACAAGCCCCATATTTCACTGGTACTTTCCCTGTCATATGCTGAGAGTTTTACTCTGCAGTTCAACGTCAAGTAATTTATGGATGCTGTTGAATTTCCAGGCTTTTTTTATGTGTATATAGAAAACGAATCACTTCGCAATTTACAACAAACCTTTTGCGACTAATAAAAGAAATTGCTTATTTGACTTTCATATTTCCCACCGGTATAAATTTTCCTGCAATTTTTTCACAACAATTAAATTTTTTGCTTTACTGCCTGGCAGTATCTATCACATTGGCAGTAAATGAAGTCACCCAGCTTATCTGAAAGGTTGTACAGCGAACACTATGCTACATTTATTTTAAATTTAAAATTAAATAAAGATATATTTTAAAATAAGTATTACTTTAAATAAGAATCAGGAATATTCATTAAATTTATCACTCCTAATTTTCCTCTTCAGATTGAGAAACAAAGGACAATTTTATGTTCAAGTGATGTAGTCACCACAGTTTTAACCATTGCCGAACATTACCGTATAATTTTGGCAACACTCACCAGCTACAAGTAGCTCATTATGCCCTGAAACTTACAGAAAACAAGCATCATTATTTCAGCACATGTTTGGAATGCTTAGTTTTAAGAAGTCCATGATTAAAAGGAGAGTCAGATTCAGATCTGTGAGAACCAAGAGTAGCTTCTGAGCATGTGTAGCAACATGAAAGTCTGGAACATTGTGTTGGTCCCTGTTGCTACTTTGAATATTCAGATCAAAATCAAAGAACAGCAGATATTGAAAATCTGAAACAAAATCAGAAATAACCGGAGAAACTGGAAAAGGTTATAAGAGATCGGATTTATAATCATCTAGAAAAGAACAAATTGATTAGGAATAGTCAGCACGGTTTTGTGAAGGGAAGATCATGCCTCACAAACCTTATTGAGTTCTTTGAGAAGGTGACCAAACAGGTAGATGAGTGTGAACCAGGTGATGTGGTGTATATGGATTTCAGCAAGGCGTTCGATAAGGTTCCCCACAGTGGGCTATTGTACAAAATTGCAGAGGAATGGAATTGTGGGAGATATAGCAGTTTGGATTCGAAATTGGCTTGCTGAAAGAAGACAGAGGGTGGTAGCTGATGGAAAATGTTTATGCTGGAGACCAGTTACTAGTGGTGTACTGCAAGGGTCGATATTGGGTCCACTGCTGTTTGTCAGTTTTAGAAATGACCTGGATGAGGGCGTAGAAGGATGGGTTAGTAAATTTGCAGACGACACTAAGGTCGGTGGAGTTGTGGATAGTGACGAAGGATGCTGTAGGTTGCAGAGAGACATAGATAAGCTGCAGAGCTGGGCTAAGAGGTGGAAAATGGAGTTTAATGCAGACAAGTGTGAGGTGATGCACTTTGGTAGGAGTAACCAGAAGGCAAAGTACTGGGCTAATGGTAAGATTCTTAGTAGTGTAGATGAGCAGAGAGATCTCGGTGTCCATGTACACAGATCCTTGAAAGTTGCCACCCAGGTTGACAGGGCAGTTAGGAAGGCATACAGTGTTTTAGCTTTTATTAATAGAGAGATCGAGTTCCGGAACCAAGAGGTTATGCTGCAGCTGTACAAAACTCTGGTGCGGCCGCACTTGGAATATTGCGTACAGTTCTGGTCACCGCATTATAAGAAGGATATGGAAGCTTTGGAAAGGGTGCAGAGGAGATTTACTAGGATGTTGCCTGGTATGGAGGGAAGGTCTTACGAGGAAAGGCTGAGGGACTTGTGGCTGTTTTCATTAGAGAGAAGGTTGAGAGGTGACCTAATTGAGACATATAAAATAGTCAGAGGGTTAGATAGGGTGGATAGGGAGAGCCTTTTTCCTAGGATGGTGACAGCGAGCACGAGGAGCCATAGCTTTAAATTGAGGGGTGAAAGATATAGGACAGATGTCAGAGTAGTTTCTTTACTCAGAGAGTAGTGAGGGAATGGAATGCTTTGCCTGCAACGGTAGTAGATTCGCCAACTTTAAGTACATTTAAGTCATCATTGGACAAACATATGGATGTACATGGAATAGTGTAGGTTAGATGGGCTTCAGATCGGTATGACAGGTCAGCACAACATTGAGGGCCGAAGGGTCTGTACTGTGCTGTAATGTTCTATGTTCTAGGTTCTAACTGAGCAAGGCTGACACCGTTAATAATACGAAAGCAGAGTCAACATATCCAATCACTTTTCTTCTGAAACATTGACTCTGTTTTCTCTCCACCGATGCTGCCAGACCTGCAGAGTTTCTCCAGCCATTTCTATTTCGTGTTGAACTGTAGATGCCTACTAATCAAAAAAGCCGTAGGAGTGTAACTTGCAAATGTGGCAGCCCAATGTATTAGATGCTTCTCATATGCTGTTGGATCTATCCCAACACCAATGGTATTCATTGAACAATTGGCAAAGAGATTATAACATTAATAGTTGAGTGAAGTGGGGTTCAAAGCCAGAAAAGAAACAACTTTTAAAGGCACAATGCTGGAATATCATGATAGAAAGGAAAATGAATTAAGAAGACTGATGCAAATAAGATTAAACTGGTTCATTGATGTTAGAGCAGTGGGGTAGTTCATGTTTCTGAAACTAGAAAGAATGCTTAAATATAGCACATGCCAATTGTGCAAAGGCAAACTTTGAAAGGAAGAGAAGGAAGAAAAATGTCCATATAATATGGCAAGAAAGATGCTCATATCATAATAATGGATAGGTAAGAGCTGGAGGAACAGAGAATAGAGCATTTTCATCCTTGCCTCACTGGTAGAATTTGCACTCTTGATTATGTATTCAAGAATAATTCCAGAAGCTTTAGTAAAGAGGTAAGTTTATGAATCCCGTTCAGTGCCGAGGAGCTTGCTGTGAAGTTACAGGTAGCATCTTTCAGACGTGATGTGAAGTCAAGGCCTCATCTACCTTTGAGTGCATGTGACAATAAAGCTAATTCGAAGATTCTCTCAGCTCACCTCAAAGGGTTTCATATCATTATTTGGAAAAGAGCAGGCACGGTACCCTTCAGCCAATGCCTAAAAATGATTTTAATGATCATTTACTGCGTAGGACCTTAGTGCGCCTGAATTAGCTTTCTTATTTCAATTGTTGTAAAGTGTTTTTTCTGATTGCTTGAGATCATAATAGGCACTACAGAAATGTAATTTCTCTTACCGTCACCTCAAAGATGTAATTGTTCCCATTAAAAGCTGAGGCCATGGAGGATGAGAATCTTTAACAAGAAGCTTATGGAAATGAGCTAAGAGCAAGCATAATTGGCATAACCTGGACATGATTGAAATCAGATAATGACCAGAAAAATAAAGTTATTAGAATTTAAATTGCTGGTTTTTAAATGTTCGGAAGAGAAAGGGACATGCTAATGGCGTAAAGGTTGAGTAGATTTATTCCTTGGAATGAATTTTGCAGTCATCGAAATAAGTCACACATAACAAGAAATATGGGAGAAATAATTTTGGATGACTTCGTGGTAACAGAGGGCAAACAAGTGGAAATAAGCAAGGAGCTATATTTCTACAATTGGCTCCATTTGAACCAGAATGGCATAAGGACTTAACAGAAATAATAAATAAGTTCAAAGGTAAGACTTTAAGGTGGTAGCCCAGGGGAAGAGATTTAGTAGAAATAACAGGAACCTGATAATCAATGCAATAGGATGTGTGAGTAATGGTTGGGTTAAAGATAAGAAATAAAGGAGATATGAACAGTTACAGAATGTATAAAAACTTCTAAACATAAAGCAAGGACTGGAACAGTGGCTCGGTGGTTAACACTGTTGTCTCTCAGCCCTGGGAACCTGGGTTCATTTCTACCCACAGGTGACTGTCTGTGTGGAGTTTGCATGCTGTGTGTGCATGGGTTTCTTTCAGTTGCTTCAGTTTCTCCCCACAGTCTAAAGATGTGGTTAGGAGGATGGGGTGTGTTAAATTACCCATCAGATCCGGGGATGTGTAGGTTCGATAGATTATTTAAAAGGCAATCAATAAAGTTCCAGTGATATATATTTCACTACAAAAATATTAAACTGAGCAATAATGAAATACTGTGGACGAATAAAATGCTAACAACAAAACTGCAATAATGGAAAAAGGCACGCATTAAATACGAAATAAGTAATGAACAGGATGAATAAAACTGAAAATAAAAATAAATAGCAAATTATTATACAGACACAAACAAAAGAGGAAAATTAGTATAGAATAAGATACAATGGGGAAAATGTTTCTTTCTCCAGTATTGTAGGAGTGATGATGATGAGAGAAGTGGGAAACAGTGAGAATGAAAATGTCCGATTCTCAACATCATAAAAGTGTTTCTTGATCTTTTCTTCTAAGTTTGAATGACCAATTCAGAATCTCTCCAATAAGCAGTGACTACTTTATTTTCACGCATTTGCATCTCATTAAAACCATACTCATTTCTATGCCATTTTGAATTTTCCTCTCCTTCATCAAGTAACTCGATAGTGCAAATTCACAAGATATAAATCAGAGTGGTACTTGGTGATGGCAATTCACTGGATCTTTGCCCCTACCGCCATGCAAATACTTCTTTCTGAACAGTGCTTTGCAATCCATGGCTGTCCTCCTCAACTCTTCATCCAGGCAAGTTACAATTGGTAAATCACCTATCTTGCGCATCACCATGATGCCCTTCCATAAACCTAGGCACAAATTTCACCCCTTCAACACTATCCTATGGAGCTAAGGGACACCAGTGTAATGCAGATATCTGCCATGTTGGCTGTGTGCAGGAACACAGATGTATGTCATCTACCACATGACATGTGCTTTATGGCTCTTGTTATCTTAGCACTCACTCACTTTTACCACTTACTTGGAGCCTGCTTTCCTCTGTATACTTCACTTTGCTTTCTTAACACACGCTGACTTACCAACACTGATTTACAGCTGTCAGGGACTGTGCGGCTCACCTTGTTTTTAAGCAGACAGCTTGTAATGTTGAGACCACTGAATGGTTAATCTGTCAGTCAGACAAAAGGAGGGGACATGTCACTGTGCAGAACCATACTATGTCAATATTAGTTGCAAATACATTGATTGTGCTTCAAACAAATTGAGTGTTTAAGTCAAATGGGAGCAGTCCTTAGTGGTATGAAGGAGGACTATAGCCAATAAGATGATGCCACTACAGCACATCAACATAGTTGATAATCATCATTCAGAAACTTGTTCCCAGCAGCCCCTGGGATCAGTGTCCTTGCAGACTGACCAGGAAGGGTTAGGAGTTTGGGAGGACGAGGTGGGTGGGAGCTATTTAACGGACATGATACATGTGATACAAAGAGTTGTAGTTGATGAGCCTTGGTGGTGGTGACACAGTAGAATTAAATGGGAGATAACCAAGAGAAGACGGGGACGTTCATCCCCGTGGAACACAAAAAAAAATCACTTACCTTCATCCTGCACTGCTGGATGTCTCTTTGCAAATGGGACACCACATTGACCTGGGCTGCAATTTGTGTCCCATTACATTGCCTCCTGCGACAGTCAGCTGTCACCATCCCACCCACCAATGCCTCCCAGAACCCGAAACGTTAACTCCAATTTCTTTTCACAGGTGCTGTCGGACCTGCTGAGCTTTTCCAGCAGCTCCTGTTTTTGTTTCAGATTTACAGCATGCACAGTTCTTCTGTTTTTATTTTTTATTAATGAGTCTGGTTGCATAATTAATGAGAAAAAGAAAGGAAGGTTACGAGAAAAGAAATTCCAAGTCATTGCGGACTGGATGCCATGAATCTCACTCAACAAAATATTCATTGCAAATTGGAAGATTATGTTCCATTGGATGCATAATGTATAATGATGGTGAAATAGCAGAAATATTCTAGAGTTACTACCTTCAGTTTTTTTTTTAATCAAAGTGACTAATAAGGTGAGTATGAATAAAGAAAAGGTATCACAAAAGATATTTAAGATAGAAAGGCTGGTGATGTCATTGTCAAAATTATAGTTGACTGAGCCTCTAGTCAAAGAAGGGTTTTACAGAAAATCATTGCGGAAATCAAAATGTCATAGAAAGTAGTCAACATGGAGATCAAGAGAAAGCTTATGCTTGACAAAACACGTTAAACTTGTGAAAAATATAGATCTCGGTATTATTGTGGATGCAATATATTTGGTATACATGGATTTTCAAAAGGCCTTTGATAATGAATTCCACAGTAGAACAATTGACCAGAAAATATTGAGACAAGTAGCAAGCAGCAAAACAACTAGTGAGCAGAACAACAGAGAGAAAAGTAAAGGTTGAGAGCACTTACTCAGGCAGACATTGTAAAGTTGCATTTCACGAGACTTGTTGCTGAGGTCTCTACAGTTCACCATTACATAAATTAGATTGATTTACAAATCAGAAGGATAATATAATATTTACAGGTGATATCAAGATGGGGCATTGATACTCATAAGGAAGATTATGACAAAATACAAGACAACCTGAAGAGATAAACAGAGTGGATATACAAGTAGCAAATGGACTTAAATATAGATAAGGGTAACTAAAGCATTTTTGTACCAGCCAATTTCCCATCCATTGACTCCATCTATACCTCTTGTTGTCATGGAAACACTGCCAGCATCACCAAAGACCCCTCACACCCCAGTGATAATCTCTTCCAACCTTTTCCTTCAGGCAGAAGACACAGAAGCTTAAACACATGCACTAACAGGTTTAAGAGTTTCTTCCCTGCTGAAAGGACCTCTCTAATTTCAAATTTAATGTTCATTTTGCTCTATTGCACCTCTTGTATGGCCGTAAATCTGCATGCGCCACTCTATTCAATCCCCCTATTGTCTGTGTGTCCTTGTACTTTATGATCTGCCTGTACTGCTCAAAACAAAACCTTTCACTGTACTTAGGTACATGTGACAACAATAAAACCAATCAAATCAAGGAATAAGGATGATGTCTACATATTTGGCAATAAGATAACAAAGCCACACAGATACAAAGAACAAAAGTTCAGTTCTAGAGGAATGCAATCCTAATTATGTCAAATTTATACCGACCTTGATTAGGCCACACTGAGTTCAGTGTACACTTCTAGTATCTGTTTGCAAATGGAATATAGAAATAATAGTGGAAGTATAGAGCAGCAAGATCACTTATCGATCTGTTACTCCAAATGGCCTGTTTATGTGGTCTAAATTCTAAAGATTCCATAAAAAGAAAATCCTTTCAGCAACTGAAGAAATTTTAGTTTTAGGGAGTAGCTTTTAAAAATTGTAAAATAAATGGGCAGCAATTGGTACATTGCCATATAAAAGGAATATGTTTAGAGCAACTGCAATATATTTCACACAAGATATAAGCTGAAGGCGAGACATTTTAATTTTTCCCCATTGCAGTACCCCAGAATACATATAGCAGCAAATATTCACTGATCATAATGTTATTAAATTTCATCTCTCATAAGCTAACAGTGGAATGACTTTACTGATGCATTGGAAAACATTAGGGAAGATTAACCAAAAATTGAAATCGTTGGGGACGTTTGTCAGAAGGGGAAAAAAAGTAACTTTGGGAATTTTTTTTAGTGCAACAAACAAAGCATGTTATGATATATTGTAACTTAGTGACTTTGGTTCAAGTTGGTAAGTGATAACTTACACTCATCAGGAAATTGAACATTTAGGAATGAGGGGAAGAAGAACGCTGAAAACATTGATCCATAAAGCACAGAAGAATATCATGCCTACATTAACTTGTTTGAAAAGCTACCCATTTCCTTCCATTTCCCTGTTTTCCCCTTCTCTTTTCTAAGTAAATATCCAAATCTCATTTGAAGCATCCTCTTGAACTTGTTTCATTATCCTTTCAATGAACACACCACAGATCCCAACAACTCATTTAATTCCTGTTCATTTCCCTTCTGACTTACTTGCTAATTACCAAACATGTGTGCTGTCTGGTTACTGATCCTCCAGCAGTTTCTTTTGTCACTACTTCAAAATCCCTCAGTGTTTTGAACAATTCTATTGAATCTCTCCATCACATTCTCTATTTCAAGGAGAATAAATCAGAGAACATAGAAAAATCGAAGGCACAACATTCCTTTGTTACAAAATTATGAAATCATAGATTTTTTCCATCAGAATATTGCTTAATTACTGAATTAAGAAATCATTATTAAAATTGCAAAACATCATGGCTCTGAGACCTTTGCTTTCTTAGGATGCAATTTAATAAAAAATAAAAGCCAGTTATGATGCTGCATTGAAAGATATTTACATTCTTCTAAAGCTAGTGATGAGACTCTGATCCAGTATAAATGAATGAAACAATATAAAAAGTTATAGTGCAGCAGGTTCATTTGAAATCACAAGCTTTCAGAGTGCTGCTCCTTTGTCAGGTGATGTCTTCGATATAACCTGGTGTCCTGCGACTTCTGACTTTGTCAACCCCAGTTCAACAGTGGCACCTCCACATCATCCACATAAATGGAGCACAAATGTGAAAAAGTAATTTACTTAGCTGTGAACGTATACTACATTTAATGTAAGTCACAGAAATTTGATTAAACAATGAGATTGTGAAAATGCAACATTGCTGTGAAGCAGGAATATTTTTAATGAAATGTTCGCAAACACATACCAAATAATATATCAGCAGGCGAAGACAGCATGGTTAAGCAAGTTATATTGTGCTTGTCAAAATAAGAACAAAAATACTTGCTACAGAGAGGAAGTGCAACAGACCAAAGACCTTAGCAAGATAACTCAAACAACAAACCTCACCAAATATAGAGTGAAAACCCTCCCACACTAGCATGTTGCTTCCAATGCACACTGTTTGAAGTTACTTTAGTCCTTCAGGAAAGTCTCTGGGGGAGTTTCTCAGCCCCCAGGTATTCAACGCTAACACATGAAAAGGAAGATACAGCAGTTAGCTGCTGCCAGACATCCATAGATTAGGGAATTTACATCAGAAACAATGGCTGATTTGAATTGCAAAGAAGTTCGGGAAAACATTGAGCTGTGGTGATTCCAGAAGAAAACAAAACTAACAGTATCTACCATGGTGGGTGCTTCTACTGAACAGGGTCAGAATTTTCATTAGTATACTCCTCCGATAGCTATAAAGGCTGAACAGGAGCACTTCAGTCTCTCAGTTGAAATATCATGGGATTAAGACTGCTCCACAAATTTCAACGCGTTATTCAGCCTGAAGCCTTGCTGCAGTATTGAGGAGGCAATGCTTTGTTGAAGGCGTTACCATCTAGACAAAACAAACATGCCATCTCAAATAGTATCAAAGATAACGGGGACTGCAGATGCTGGAGAATCCAAGATAACAAAGTGTGGAGCTGGATGAACACAGCAGGCCAAGCAGCATCTTAGGAGCACAAAAGCTGACATTTCGGGCCTAGACCCTTCAGAGAGGGGGATGGGGAGAGGGTTCTGAAATAAATAGGAAGAGAGGGGAAGGTGGACCGAAGATGGAGAGAAAAGAAGATAGGTGGAGAGGAGAGTATGGGTGGGGAGGTAGGGAGGCAAGAGGTCAGTCCAGGGAGGATGGACAGGTCAAGGAGGCGGGTTGATGTTAGTAGGTAGGAAATGGAGGCGCGGCTTAAGGTGGGAGGCGGGGATAGGTGAGAGGAAGAACAGGTTAGGGAGGCAGAGACAGGCTGGCCTGGTTTTGGGATGCAGTGGGGGTGGGGGGGGAGGGGGAGGGGAGATTTTGAAGCTTGTGAAGTCCACATTGATACCATTGGGCTGCAGGGTTCCCAAGCGGAATATGAGTTGCTGTTCCTGCAACCTTCGGGTGGCATCATTGTGGCACTGCAGGAGGCCCATGATGGACATGTCGTCTGAAGAATGGGAGGGGGAGTTAAAATGGTTCGCGACCGGGAGGTGCAGTTGTTTATTGCAAACAGAGCGGAGGTGTTCTGCAAAGCGGTCCCCAAACCTCCGCTTGGTTTCCCCAACCTACAGGGAGCCACATCGGGTGCAGTGGATACAGTATAACACATTGGCAGATGTGCAGGTGAACCTCTGCTTAATATGGGAAGTCATCTTGGGGCCTGGGATGGGGGTGAGGGAAGAGGTGTGGGGGCAAGTGTAGCACTTCCTGCGGTTGCAGGGGAAGGTGCCGGGTGGGGTTGGAGGGGAGTGTGGAGCGAACAAGGGAGTCACGGAGAGAGTGGTCTTTCCGAAAGGCAGACAAGGGTGGGGATAGAAAAAATGGCTTGGGTGGTGGGGTCGGATTGTAGATGGCGGAAGTGTCGGAGGATGATGTGTTGTATCTGGAGGTTGGTGGGGTGGTATGTGAGGACGAGGGGGATTCTCTTAGGGCGGTTATTGTGGGGCGGGGTGAGAGGGATGTGTTGCGGGAGACATGGTCAAGGGCATTCTTGACCATTGCGGGGGGATGTTGCGGTCCTTGAAGCTCGTGGACACCTGGGATGTGCGGGAGTGGAATGCCTCACCCTGGGAGCAGATGCGGCAGAGGCGGAGGAATTGGGAATAGGGGATGGAATTTTTGCACTGACCTATCCCCTCCCTACCTCCCCACCCATACTCTCCTCTCCACCTATCTTCTTTTCTCTCCACCTTTGGTCCACCTCCCCCTCTCCCTATTTATTTCAGAACCCTCTCCCCATCCCCCTCTCTGATGAAGGGTCTAGGCCCGAACCATCAGCTTTTGTGCTCCTGAGATGCTGCTTGGCCTGCTGTGTTCACCCAGCTCCACACATTGCCATCTCAAATAAATATGCAACACCCATGAAAAAATTTGAAGATGAACAAAAGAGCTCCCCTACAAAAGCAGAAATTGCTTATGAAACTCAATAGGTCTGGTAGCATCAGAGAGGACAAAGAGTTAAAATTTTGAATCTGGTGACTCTTCATCAGGACGTCAACTCAAAATATTAGCTCTGTTTTCTCTCCAAATGCTGCCAGACCTGCCGAGTTTCTCCAGCAATATCTGATTTCGTTTCGGATCTCTAGCATCTGCAATTGTTTGTTTTGTAAAAGAGTTCTTCTCATGTCCAAGCCAATAAATATCCCCTAACTAAAACTGGCAGCCTCGTTATTTATTTCATTGCATTGTTCTTCCAACTCTGCAAGAGTAAATACACTTCCAATAGTTGGCTATAAACAAAATTGGAAGACCCTGACACCACGAAAAGCATTGGATGTAAATAGTAACAAAGTGTGGAGCGGGAAGAACACAACAGGTCAGGCAGCATCAGAAGGGTCCCAGCCCAAAACATCAGCTTTCCTGTTCCTCTGATGCTGCCTGGCCTGTGTGTTTCTCCAGCTCCGCACTGTGTTATCTCAGACTCCAGAATCTGCAGTTCTTGCTATCTTAGGTGTAAAGGGTATATCTTTTTAGCTTTATGTATTTTTGATTGTGGATTGAAATGGACAAAGGACTCTCGAAAAAAACAAGGATCATGGAAAGGATTATGGCACTTTGTAATAACAAGGCACCTGAACCTCATAGTAAATACTGCTGACACTGCAGTTTGTTCTAGTAATGGAGGCAGTCTAGTTTGCAGATGAACTAGAGCCAAGTGGTGGGTATAAAAAGAGATTTGGCTGGCAACAAATAGCTGATCGGTCTGTGAAATGGAGACCAGTTATTGGTAACAAATAACTGCCTGCAAAATACTATGTGACTGACTCCTGCGTTGTTGAACAACCAGTCGGTGTGAATGCTTGGAGAGAAGCCATGAGATCTCCGACTCAAAGGAGCTGCTCCTTTTCTCTGCAGTCAAAGCCTGGAGAAAGCCATCTATTTCCCCTTAGCAGTTGCTATAGTTTGCATCTTTTAACAGTCGGTCAGAGACTTTATAAATTTGAACCAGTCACCCTGTGCCTCCTACAAGGAAGTAAAAGTATTTGGAGAAGGATTACAGAGGAGTGGTGCAACTTGACATTGCAGTTAACCCAGTGGGCATGGACCATGGAACAGTCTTCCCTTCCATCCATGGCATCCGTTATTTTGTGTTTATCCATAAGTAAGTGTAAGAGGAGTTTATGAGGGGATTAGATATATAGGCCAATGGGTTATAATTGTTTTCCCCTCTTTATTCCTTCATTAGATGAGGGCATTCCTGGCTAGGCAACATTTATTACCCATCCTTAATTGTCCAGAGGGCAGTTAAGAGTCAACCACATTGCTGTGGGTCTGGAGCTACATGTAGGCCAGACCAGATGAGGATGACAATTTCCTTCCTTAAAGGACATTAGTGAACCAGATGGGTTTTCCCAACAACCAACAATGGATTCATGGTTATCACTCAATTCTTAATTCCAGATATTTATTGAATTCAAGTTCCACCATTTGCTGTGGTGGGATTTGAACCCAGGTCCCCAGAACATTAGCTGGGTTTCTAGATTAACAGCCTCGCGATGATGCCACTAGGCCATCACCTCTCCTATCGGTAGTTAGAATACATTTACTTGCAGTAAATAATAATTCTTGCTAAATATAGCAACATGGTCCGTGCTTGCTGCTAAGCTGGGTCAAAAGGATAGTTAAATTGGGAATTCTGGACAATTTGTAAAAATCTTTAACTTTTGCAGTCACCCTGGAAACAGCAACTCTTGCTTTCCAACACACTATCCTGGTGAAGTGTAACATTGTGAAATGTTAATTCTTCTTGTTCTTTCAGGCCTAAGGAGAAATTATGAATGGCCTCAAATCACCAGTCATCTTTGAAAGAAATTCTGAAATCATATAAATCTATTGTTCTCTCCCACAAAGAGTAGGTGTGTGGCATAAGGAATTTGTAAAATATAAGTGACTAACTGTTACTTCATTGCTGATTCTGCAACATCCTAGTCCTGAGCAGGTGAGAATAAAGAGTCCAGAACTAGAGGAGATGATGAAGGGTCTAGGCCCGAAGCGTCAGCTTTTGTGCTCCTGGGATGCTGCTTGGCCTGCTGTGTTCATCCAGCCTCACATTTTATTATCCCAGAACTAGAGGACATAGGTTTAAGGTGAAGGGGAAAGATATAAAGAGGATTTAAGGGGCAACTTTTCTACACAGAGGGTGGGTGTATGGAATGAGCTGCCAGAGGAGGTGGTGGAGGCTGATACAGTTACAACATTGGGGAGGTGATAGCCTAGTGGTATTACCACTGAATTGTTAATTCAGAGATCCAGATAATGTCCTGGGGACCCAGGTTCAAATCCTGCTATGGCAGATGGTGGAATTTGAATTCAATAAATACCTGGAATTACGACTCTAATGATGACGGTGAATCAATGGCCAGGGGAAAAACCCATCTGGTTCACTAATACCCTTTAGGGAAGGAAACTGCCATGCTTACCTGGTCTGGCCTAGATGTGGCTCCGGAAAAGTGGTTGATTCTTAACTGCCCTCTGGGCAATTAGGGATGAGCAACAAATGCAGCCTGGCCAGTGTCGCCTTCATCCCGTGAATGAATAAAGAAAGTTTAAAAGGTATTGGATGGGTAAATAAATGGGAAGGATTTAAAGAGATAAGGGCTGAATGCTGGCAAATGGGATTAGACCAGTTTAGGAAATCCGGTGGGCTTGGACAAGACGGACTGAAGGGTCTGTTTCCATGCTGTCTCACTCTATGATTGTGTGACTACTGGACATGTTGTGACTGCAGCAGCAGCAACAAACTCCTCTGCAAGGAAATGAAAGTAAGGTCAGGATAGTCATAGATTAGATTAGATTCTCTACAGTGTGGGGACAGGCCCTTCAGCCCAATAAGTCCACACTGCCCCTTGCAGCATCCCACCCAGACCCATTCCCCTGTAACCCACACACCCCTGAAAACTACAGGCAATTTAGCATGGCCAATCCACCTAGCCTGTACATCTTTGGACTGTGGGAGGAAACCAGAGCACCCAGAGGAAACCCACGCAGACACGGGGAGAATGTGCAAACTCTACACAGACAGTTGCCCGAGACAGGAATCAAACCTGGGTTCCTGGTGCTATGAGGCTGCAGTGCTAGCCACTGAGCCACCAGGCCGCCCCTTAAATACAGTTGGTTTGGGAGCCATTCATTGGTGCTGCTGCTTTATCCAATAGAGAAGTTTCAGTCATACACATCCGGGGAGAACTTTGTGGCTCTATAAGGGCAGAAAGAGTAACAAATACATTAAGCACTTATGTTACTAGCAGTGAAAATGACTTCACTTTTAATATATCGTCCCCTCTGTCATTCTGTAAAAAACAAAATGTCAGTTGTCTGTAAGGCAAGCAAGGGAAAATGGTAATTTCTTGTTTATTCTCTGTGGGTACCTGGAAGGTCATTAAGGTTGAGGGCAACGATGATCTTCAGTATCATAATAATACATTCCCAAGTGGTTAACTGCTCCAACAGAGACTGGCAAACCAAAGAGCACAATTCTATCACAGTATCTCTTAGAAGCCTCAGTCTATTTTAATGATACATAGACAACTGACCTTGTTCTGTTCCACAATGGCACCACCTGACGCAGGAACTGTGTTCCCACTGCCTTCTGCATTTTGATTTCTTTCTCCTCCAGTCCAATATATCAACAATTGATATCTATCATCTTTGTAGACAGAGTTGGTTTCGAAGACCATTGTTTTCCATATTGATATTTTGTAATCCTTCCCTTATTAATTTCACTAACCAACCGGCTGATTTTTCCAAACAATTGGTTTAAGAGTCAGTATCAGTGTGTTGCATTGAGGGTTTCACCTGGTGGGTGAATGCTAATGCAAGAATATATGATTCACCCCACTGCACAGGCAGAACAGCTGCAAAGGACTGATCTCATACTGCTTACACACTCAGTCAGGACACTTCACTAACCCCTCCCATAATCCCATCAACCTCTCTCTGCCGCCTCTGTCACTAATAGCTATGCCAGCCAATTTTATCTCACTCAATCCCTCCTTTTCTCTAAGTCCAGGGGAAAAAAGGGTGTGGAAATGGGATGGAAAGTCAAGACGGATGGTGAAGTGCTGACAGGCATCTCCTCACCTTCTTCTTTCTTTGAGGAAAGAATTCTTGCCTTATGGGAGAAGGACAATGGCCAACAATGTTGTGATGTTGAGACTCCCATGTCCTGGAAACTAAGTAAGATTGACTGCCAAATGCTGCATTATTCTTCATTGCCACCACTGTGAAATATTCTTAACAAAAGCTGAACATCTACCCCATTTACAGCTCATCGCTTCTCTTGATTTCTGCAGGTACATATGACATCAACACAATTATAAAGAGGCTAGCGCTTCCAGACGTCATCCTCTCCTCCACCTCTGAGGAAGAAGATACAGATCCCTTTGAAGAAGCTTTGGCAAGTCAGTCTGCCGCACCATCCACCAGCTTGGATTGTAAAACCTCAGGGGATACTTTATCTCAATGTTCTCACCACAATGTGCTCCTGAGTCTATCACTGACATCGTCTCCACAGCAGGCTAGGGAAGAACTGCCCCAAATTGCCATCTCCTGGAGGGCTTTCATAAAAGTAGGCACCTGTACAGCCCCAGGCATGAGAGAGCCCTAAGGAGTCACCTCTTCATTACTACATCAAAATGTGCACTCTTCTTGGAGATGGCCATTGCCTGGCATTTGTCTGGTGCAAGTGTTACTTTCTGATTGCCAACCTAAGCCTGAATATTGTTCAGATCTTGTTGTATTTGAACATGGACAGCTTTGGTGTCTGAGGGGTCACAGATGTTGCTGAATATTGACGAACGTCCACACTTCTGACCTTATGATGGCAGAAAGGTCATTGATGAAGCAGCTGAAGATGGTTGGGCCTCGGACTCTAACCTGAGTAACTCCTGCAGTGATATGCTGGAGCTGAGATAACTGACTTCCAACAACCACAACACCATACCCATTTTCCTACCTGCTAGGCATGACTCCATTTTCCTACCTGCCAGGCAGGAACTTTTGCGGTTAGAGACAAAATACCTGCAGGTGCTGGAATCCAAAGTAGACAACCAGGAGACTGGAAGAATGCAACAGAACAGGCAGTATCTGGAGGAAAGGAGCAGTCTATATTTTAGGTATTACCCTTCTTCAGGTCTGTCAAGTCAGGTCTGCCGTCAACCTAAAATGTTGACTGCTCCTTTCTTCCAGGAACTTTTTCCCCTGACTTACACTAGCTTTATTTTTGCTAGAGTTTCTTGATGCCACAGTCAGTCAAATATGGTCTGACGTCAAGGGCTGTCACTCTCAGCTCCCCACTGGAGATAAAGTCTTCTGCCAGTGTTTGAACTAAGTCTATAAAGAGATCAGGAGTTGAGTGGCTCTGCGAGAGCCCAAACTGAAAATCAGTGAACAGATTATGGCTGAGCTATATCTTTGTTGATGTCTCCTTTCATCTCTTCACTGATGATCAAGACTAGACCAGGGCAGTGATTGGCCAGGTCGTATTTGACCAGCCTTTTGTGAACGGGACATACCAGGACAATTTTGCATGATGTCAGGTAGATGCCTGTGTTGTATTTACCCAGGGAGTAACATGCTGTGCAGCACGAATGTGTGATACTATTGCTTAAATGTCATCGGGGCTCACAGGTCTTGCAGCATCCATTGCCTCCTGTCTTTCCTGTTATCACATGGAATGAATAGTTGAATACTATGATGCTGGGGACCTCTGCAGCCGGCCAAGATAAATCATCTACTCAGAGTTTCTGCCTGACAATTGTGCAAACCTCCAGCCTTATCTTTTGCATTGATTCCTGGGCTCCTTGGTCACTGAGGGTGGAGATGTTTCTGGAGCTCCTCCTCCAGTGAGGTGTTTAGCTGTCCAACACCATTCATGACTGGATGTGACAGGATTTCAGAATTCAGATCAGATTGGTGGATTGTGGAGTCACTTAATGATGTCTATGGCTTGCTGGGTATGCCGCTTGGCATGCAATTATCCCTGCTGGGTCTTTGCTAGGTTGATGCTTCATCACTAGGTATGCCCAATGCAGTTCTAGCATGACCTCCTGCACTCTTGATTGAACAAGTGTTGAATCTCTGGCCTGATGGTAGTGGTAGAGTGTAGAATATGCTGGACTATGAGTTTTCAGATTGTATTAAAGTACAATTCTGTTGGTGTTGGTGGCCCACAGCCCTTAAATATGCCCACCTTGATGTGCTGGATCAGATCAAAATTGATCCCATTTAGCATGGTGCATGTCCACACAACACCATGGAAAGTGTCCTCAATTTGTAGCCAGGGGTTCATCTCCACTAGCGCTGTGGTGTAACTCTTACCAATGCTGCCGTAGACAGAAGGTCTCCCTTCACAATTATTCTCCTGTCTACCTCCCAATATGTTGCCTCCAATACCTACAACTGGCCTCCTCAACTTCTCTGTCATAGTGGTGGATCCTGATAACCTCCATTGATATCTAGTGAAGAGGGTCAAAGATTGACAGTAGCCCACATCCCTGACTGACTTGGAACTGCAGTATCAAAGACACTGAAAGCCAACTAGGCAATTGACCATGTCCAAGGTCTTACACTGATGTCAGACAGTGTCACTGACCAACTGTTGTAATCCCCACTGAATGGCAATAGTCTCCTTTCAACTGACTGAAGACTACTCCCCTTAGACTTTCACACATAGCCTTTTGGTTATGGCACATGCACTGTGCTCCCTATGCAAGCTGCTGACACATGCTGCCATGTGACATTAACAGGTACTACATACGAACATGCCCACCCCATCATTGATTATTGCTGCCAAATGTAACAGGATGCCTGTCTTTGAGTCTGCGTTAAAAAGCAAGGTGAGACGGAACTACAATGAGCCTGTATGTTCTGAATGAGGTAGCAACAGGCAAAAAGACAAGGAAAGGAAAGACAAGACAGAGAGATGCTGTTAATATTCAAGTTTCTGCACATGGAGCGAGCATTACTAGGCCAGCAAAGAGCCTTGCATTGAAGCCTGTTCTGATGCATGAGGTGGGCGTCTGTCCAAGTGCTCAAAGTGGCTTTGCAGCAGTATTGCAACATAAGGTGTGAGTGCGTTCCAAAGTGTTCAAAAGAATTTGCTGCTCACAGAGTGCCCTGTGATGTTGGGGAATGCTGGTCAAGACAGACGCCCAATGATGATGCCAGAGAGTTACACCATTCTGACTGTTATGATAGAATTGTCATCAATTAGTTTATCTGTGCTCTCTGGGAGAATAACAATCCCGTGAGATTGAGTTGCAACGAAACATTAACATGCATAAACAGGCCCCTTGCTACCCACTGGTGAGAATCTTTCTAGTCATTGAAACTTTGTGCGAAATGTTAGTTCTTGCCTCGACATTGAGAATCTCCATTTTCCATTCTTGCTGCACTTGCCCAGCTGTCTCACCGGTGCCTCTGTTGTACAGCGATGGGAAAATTCAGCCTTAACTGTATCTCTTGTTCTCTCTTTTTGGTAGCCTTGATGAGATTTTGCACGTACCTTGTATGACCTCAGGAAGTGAAAAAATAAGGAGTCACCTATTTAAAACAGAGATGAGGCAAAATGTTTCTGAGTGTCACTCGACTTCAGAATTCACTCCTTGAAAAGATGACACAAGAGTCCTTCAGTATTATTAAGATGAAGGTGGATAGTTTCTTCGTAACCAAGGGGTTGAAATGTCAGTGATAGTTGGGAATGTGAATTTCAGGTTACAATCAAATCAGCTATGATCTAATTAAATGGAGGGCAGGTTAGATTGCTGAATTACTAATTCCTGTTTCTTGTTTGTAATGTTTACCTGTAAAACTGTTTGTATGTACAATAACTTGCTGCTGAAGCGTGATCAGTCCTATAAAGTTTAGGATTGCATCAGCCTAAATCTCGTACAGCAGGATATCATCATAGAATCCTTACATTGTGGAAACAGCCAATCCAATCCCCAACCATCTGAAGACCATCCCACCCAGACCAGCCCTGTAACCCTATCATCCTGCATTACCCATGGCCAATCCACCTAGCCTGCCCATCATTGGGCTATAGGAGGAGACCCACACAGACACGGAGAATTTACAGACTCCACACAGGCATTAGCCCAAGGGTGGAATCAATCCTGGGCCCCTGACATTGTGAGGTAGCAGTGCTAACCACTGAGCCACTGTGGATAGCATTGAAACAAATAAACAGCCTCTTAAATAAAAGTAACATTCTGGTTAATGGAAAGCTATTGGCCAACTCATCCAGAAGAGAACCCTACATTATCTTAAAAAACAAATTTGATAGCAAGGGCAATGTGGCAGATCACCTTTCAGCTCTGCCCCATTCAAACAAACGATGGCTAATTCTTTAGAAAATATTGGAAATTTCCATGGCAGAGATATAAAAGATATCATATCTTCTTTCAATTACAGTTACAAATAATTATTAAAAATATGTACGGGGTAGTCTAGACTTAGATGACAAGTACCTGCTGAGATACTGACAATGTTTACCCCTGAGTATTTATAAACAGATAATTATAAAAATATTCAGAAAGCTGAAGCCACATTCTTCCTGAAGCTCAGTCGAGTATTTAGTTCAAGTATCCACAGAAATCTAATTAGGAAAAGCTAAATGTACGTAATTATGTCAAGGAAGCTTGAATCCGAAAATATTAAGGCAACTGAAGGAAGATATGGTGGGAAAATTTGGAACAGATATTCTGCAGTTCATTAAAAGTAGAGCACTTCCAAGAAACTACAAGATAGTTAATGTAATGTCATTATTCAAGAAAGACCAAAGGCATATGTTTTATGAAGTGCAAGCCAGATAGTTTTACTGATTCTATGCAAAATATTATCGGGAAATAATTCAAGGGTCATTTATCTAAATTGAACATGATCAATGACAGGCAGTGTGAATTTAGAAAGGGGAGGTCATGCAATATGACTCAAGCTTTACAAACTCAATTATGCTGATTTTCACAGATGACAAGGCCACAGTAGACATACAGATACATATGTGCAAGACATATCTGGATTCTCCGAAACCATTTGATAAGACCTTCATGAGAGACAAGGTGAAACTCTGCTGCCAAAAGGAGGGATTTGAAATTGTGAAAAAAATAGCTTTGGATAATAAATCTTATTTATGCAATACTGGCGAATACTCTGAAGTAAAATATCATTGTCTTTGCATTTCCACTGCAGACTGTTAATTAACAATCAAATCCATCCTACTTCAATGTTCACTGTCCAACATTGTTCACAAACTGGGTGGTCGATTTGCTCCTGAACTTTTAACCTCACATGCTCTCAATCGTCAGTCTATATCCTTGCTCATCTTCATCTGTCTTTGTTACTGGTGAAATTAATTTTTCCAATTCAGTACAATTTGGATAGATGTGAGGTTATTTATTTTGAATGCAAAAACAAGGTGGTAGGTTACAGCCTGAATAGCTGTAAATTGGCAGAGGGGAGTTGTCCGCAGCAGGACCTGGTATCCTTACGCACCAGTTGCTGAAGGTAAGCATGCGGGCACAGCATGATACAAAGGTCGTAAAGAAGGCAAATGGTATGTTGACTTTCATTGAGACAGGTTTCGGGTACAGGAGCAGGGATGTGTTGTTGCAGTTATACAGGGCCTTGTTGAGATCACACCAAGAATATTATGTACAGTTTTGGCCTCCTTTTCTGAGGAAGGGCGCTCTTACGCGAGCGAGAGCGGCGAGGGTTTACCAGGCCTGACGTATGAGGAGAGATTGACAAGGTTAGGATTGTTTTTGCTGGAGTTCAGACGAATGGGGGTGGGGGTGGGGGGGAATCTTATAGAGACTGATAAAATTCTAACCAAATCTAGACAGGGTAAATGCAGGGAGGATGCTCCCGATGGTGGGGGTGTCCAGAACCTCGGGTCACTGTCTGAGGATTCAGGTCAGACCATTTAGACAGAGATGAATAGACATGTCTTCAACAATAGAGTGGCGAGCCTGTGGAATTCATTACCCCAGGAGGTAGTTGATGCCAAAACATTGAATGTTCAAGAGGCGGCTAGCTATCACACTTGGGGTGAATGGAATCAAAGGTGAGGGGGAGAAAGCAGAATTAGACTATTGACTTGGGTGATCATCTATAATCTTGATTAATGGTGGAGCGGGATCAAAGAACCGAATGGCCTCCTCCTGTTCCTTTTTTCTATGTTTCTTCCCTGGCTGGCCTCCCAATTTGCACTTTCCATAAATGTAAGCACATCCAAAACTCTGCTGTGTGTATCCTACCTTCCACCAATTTCCAATGACAACACTCTTGTACTTGCTGACACGTGTATTTGGCTCAGGAAACGTATTGATCTTAAAAGTTGATTTCATCTCCATTTGTAAATGCTTGAGGGCCTTGTGCCTCCCTACGTCTATAATTTCATGTGGCCCCAGAACATGGAGATTTCTGTGCACCTCTAATTCTGGCCTCTTCCCTCTCCGATTTTAATCGCTGCACCATTGGAAGCTGTAATTTCAGTGGCTTAAGCCCAAAGTTCTAGAATTGCCTCCAAGACACATTCGTCAGTCAACACTCCACCCTCATCTAAAACATTCAAAGCCTACCTTTTTAGTCAAGATTTTGGTTATTTGTTCAAATATTGCTTTCTGTGGCTCACTATTGAATTTTGTCTGAAAATACTCCTGCAAAGCCCTAGGGATATTTGATTAAGTTCAATGTTGTATGCAAATATGAGTTATTGTTATCTTTGAAATCAAATAATCAATAGATTTCTGTAAAGCTGCAGCTTGTATTTTTTTCCTTGACTTGATTGCCTTATAATAAAATTAATGTGAGTTCAACAATGGTACTCGACAAATAAATACAGAAGTGCACCACTTCAGGAAAGATTAACTAAAAGCTGAATGACACATATTTGAAATAGTACAGGGAGGCAATGTATTTAAAAAATCCTTTCAATTATAGAACAAGAATTCAAGCCCAATCCAAAAATGCTGACTTAAAGGCCCCATGTAAACTTTGCTTAGAATCCATACAGTGTGGAAGCAGGCCATTCAGCTTATCAAGTCTGCACCTACTCTCCAATGAATATCCTACCCTGACCCAGCCCATCTGTGTAATTCTTGTATTTCCCTTGACTAATCCACCTAACTTGCACATCTTTGCGCTGGGGGAGAAAACTAGAACACACAGAGGAAACCCATGCAGTCACAGGGAGAAAATGCAAATTCTACACAGACATTAACCTGAGGTTATAAATGAACCTGGATCCTTAGCACTGTGAGGTAGCAGTAATAACCGCTGAACAACTGTGTTACTTGGACAGTATTAGTCAGCTCTTGATGGCGCATGACATAAAACTGGCCCTGTTGCCTCTTGAACTGCTGAACTGCAAAGCTGCACTCAGTCCATTTTTCCGCTGTTTTACATCCAACAGTTCTTGTCTTGAACTTTTCTGCAAAGAACACTACTTAAATGTGCAACAACAAAAGAAATTGCCAGAGAAACTCAGCATGTCTGACAGAAGGAAGAACAATGAACAATACAGCACAGGAACAGGTTCTCCAACCCTCCAATCCTGCACGGTCAAATTTTGCCCACCATACTAAAACTGTCTTCACTTACAGGATCCGTATCCCTCTATTCCCTTCCTATTTATGTATTCATCCAACACGAGTGGAGAGTTAACGTTTCGGGCCCAGTGGCTCTTCTTCAGAATCTTCTTGTTGACAGGTTGGCTGAGTCACAGTACCCGCCCCCCCCAACCCCGGTAAACCAGGTCAATACAATATGACTGGGAGAGGATTGCCACTGCTCCCCTGACGCACACAGCTACCCAGTAATATACCCTCAGCGTCCAAAGGTAGGTATGCTCATCTCCACCTGCTGGAACAAGAGTTACTCACCAGTTCACTCAGAGGTGGGAGTGCTACAACTAGAGGCCATTGCCTCTATTTTGGAACTAAATTAGCAATCCCAATCATAGAAGCACACTGGTCTACACGTAGAAAGAAATCGTTCATATAGCAACTTTCACTGTAGAGTGTGGGGCTAGCTTCAGAGGGATACACACTGTGATGACATTATGATGAAGTAGTGGGAACTGGAAGGGTGCATAAATTCTTAGTTTGCATTAACAGACTGGCCAGGCGTTGCCCGATTAAGTGTAAAAGTAGGAGAGATTCCAGAAGGGAAACCCAAGGCTCACTGAGGTAAGAAACCTGCCAATACTTCAAGCAATCAGGAAGCTGATTCGGTACCAGCAAGCTTTCTTCCAAAACTGGGATCCTGGAATGGGAAGGTTCCTGGCCAATTAGAGAATCCATAAATTAGCAACACCAAAGCAGAGGCCGTGAGCATAAACCAGGTCCTAAACACCTGGTCTCCCGGTATGAAGGATCCCCACCAGGAAGGACAGTTGGGTTTCTGAGGTCAGGCTGGTTGGAGAAGCAACAGCCTAGTGGCATTATTGTTAGATTATTAATCTTCAGACCCAGGTAATGTTCTGGCTCAATTCCTGGACAGATGGTAGGATTTCAATCCAATAAAAATCTGGAATTAAGAGCCGAATGATGACCATGAAATCAGCGTTGATTGCCAGAAAATCCGATCTGGTTCATTAATGCCCTTTAGGAAAGGAAACTGTCATCTTTACCCAATCTGGTCCACATGTGACTCCAGGCTTACAGCATTGTGTTTGCCTTTCAATTGCCTTATTGGCAATAAATGATGGCCCAAACAGCAATGCCTACGTCCTGTGAATGAATCAAAAAGATGTTTTGGAGGTTTGAGGGGTGTAGGGGAAAAGGGAGTGGAAGATTCTCAATGGCCAAAGTCTGCCCGAGGTCTTGCACAAACTAATACAGACTGAAGGACCAACCCTTCAAAGTGAGAGCCTGCTCACATTAGTTTATTTCTGTCAAACTTTTTAAAGTTACTATTACCTCAGGTTTTTGATATTTTAAAATCAACCTATTGAAGCATGTTATATCACATATCTTGTGCAAATGGGGCTTGAACACAAGTCTGCTGACCCAGAGGTTGTGGCATTGCCGCTATAAGCCTGCTCCTCCTAGCCTGCCAGCTATTTTCACTATCATTTTTCAGAAGTGGTGCATTTTATCTGATGCATGCATCGGTCATAACTGTAAATAAAGGACACTCATAGAAAGTTCCACAAGCCCCAGCAGCATAATGATAGGAAACTAAACAGAATTAAAATCCCACAGCAATATCTTCATCTCCTCAGATGTCCCAAAATGTTTTTTTAATTCATGGAATCTTTTCTCAATGCTGCAACTTAGAGAAATACAAAGGTCAAATTGCTCATGGCAATGTACCACAAACAGCAAATAAGGGAAAAACACACTCTGTAGTGATTGGAACCAGGTTGATATTACTGACTATGAGATCCTTGATTGGGGTTGTTAGCCTGTGTCAGTCAGGGAGCCCTGGCGGACAGATATAAACAGGGGATTCAGATAGTCTCATGAATTTTGGATTAGATTCCAAGCTGGCTGGTGACAGCCACTGTACTGTGCACAAGTAAATAAAGGGGGACAGAATACTGGCCTCTGCAGGTATTTCATAATCAATATATTTTAGCCCAAAAGGAAAATACTACAGATGCTGAAAATCTGACATAAAGTAGTGGGGATAATTAGTGCCAGGTAATCTGTTTTGTGATTTTGTTGAAAGATAAATGTTAGGGAAGTCACTTGAACATCTTCCCCATTTAGATTGGACTATGATTGTATAATGTAGGGTATGCAGGGTGGTTTGATCTTATTAGGGTAATAGATCAGCATAAAATCATGGGCCGAAGGGCCAATACTGTGCTGTACCACTCTATGTTCTATGTTATACGTTAACTAGTGGTAGAGACCTCTTTTGGAGGCAGACATGTGGGTCTTTGACTTAGTGTCAGATCCAAAAGATGGCACCCCCTAATAGTGCAAAGTTTTGGTACCCAGCTAAATTACGGGCTCAATTTTCCGTTCCCTCAACAGGCAGGAATAATGAGCATGATGAGTTAAATCAAGCTAAAGGCTGTAAGTCAGACTTGCTGCAGTGAAAACCTCTCTGAAATAAGTTTACTTGCTTTGAAGGTCAAATCAAACTCTCGTAATCAGGTGGAGAGAAGACTATTTGCTCATATTTGTCTGTTTTTAATTACATAATTCACCATACATACATCCTCTTCCTGATGAGCTTCTCTCCAAACAAGGATCTCACTGCTTGGAAAACTCCGTGAAAACCAAGTAGGTACCTGTCAAGGGGGCTCCCCTGCCCCAGGCCCATCTGAGTTCAGGGATTATAGGAACTGCGTACTATTAGGTTTGGGAGATGGGGTTGGGGTGATTTTGAAGCTGGTGAAATCCACATTGATACCATTGGGCTGCAGGGTTGCCAAGCGGAATATGAGGTGCTGCTCCTGAAACCTTCGGGTGGCATCGTTGTGGCACTGGGGGAGGCCCATGATGGGCATGTCGTCTAAGGTGTCGGGGGGGCTGTGGTGGTCGAAGTGGTTCTCGACTAGGAGGTGCGATCATTTGTCACGAACTGAGCGTAGGTGTTCCGACAAAGCGATCTGCAAGCTTCCACTTGGTTTCCCCAATGTATTAGAGGCCACATCGAGAACAGCAGATACAGTACACCACAATGTCAGTACATCCCCACCTCCTTGACCTGTCCGCCTTTTCTCCCACTTATCCGCTCCTCCCACCTCACTAAGCAACCCCGACCCCCAAGTCCTACCTACCAGCCTCATCCCCACCTCCTTGGCTTGTCCGGCTTCACTTGACTGACCAAACCCCATCCCAACTCTCCACCTACACTCACCTTTACTGGTTTCATCCTCACCTCCTTGACCTGTCTGTCTCCTGTCCAACTAACTGTTCCTTTATCCACCTTCCATCTGTCTCCCCCCTCTCCCTATTTATTTCAGAATCTCCTTCCCCTCCCTCATTTCTGAAGGAGGGTCCAGGGCCAAAAAGGCAGCTTTCTTGCTCCATTGATGCTGCTTGGCCTGCTGTGTTCCTCCAGCACTACACCTTGTTATCTCATCTGAGCGCAGAGCTGTGCAAGCCGCCTTCCTTCACTTCAGCTGGAACAGCGATAGCTACAGCAGACATCTCTCTGGACCTCCCATCCACACAAACTGACCAAAGAAAATGTAGTGCCTTCAGAACATTGGGTGGCTTGTTTCTTGGCAGGGCTCCAGCAGCATATATTCTCTCAAAGGTAGACATCATGTGCAAACTCAGGAAGTTGTCCCCAAGTGTCTGACAGTGCTTCAGCGCAGAGGGACAGCCAGCAACCACCGGCCAAGCTCTAAATATTTATTAGAGAGGGAAAGGCAGGCAGCTTGTGGCTTTAAGAAACAGTGAGGGTGATGTGTGACTGTTGACTGATAGGGGAGAATGGGCAGCATATTGCTCTTTGATGCAGTTCTGTGCCAATATTGGAGGTGAAGTGTGTGCCAGCTGCTTATGCAGCAAACACACTCCACGCAACACACACTCACAGCATGGTGTAAAAAAGTCAAAGCAAAAGGAGTCTCAGACCAAGGATGTATCCCGGTTAGTCAGGGATTCAGTCAGGGAGCACTACCACAGTCAGAAGTATTCCTACACTGGCAGGAGAGCACAGAGTCAGGCACTTGGTCTGGTATTAGTCTGATCAGCACTGTAGGAGTCTGGGGGATTGTACCACGATCCTTGCAGACAAGTAAAAGCTCTCCATGCCTTGCAGGTCAGTTCTTCAGTGTGCTAATGCAAACCCAGTTTCGGGGGGGAGGGGGTGGGGACGGTGCTCTCTAGTCAGCTCAGGAGAAGTGCCACACAGTCAGCTGATGGCTTATGAGGGCTGTAAACAAAATAGTCTGAGGTTTCTAAAGTCAGCGCTTGAGGTCATTGAGCCTGTCGGAAACTCAAGAAGGGAATTCAACTCATTGTATGCAGTGGCTGAGGAACTGGTCACATTTATAAAGGGGCAATAGTGAAATGTTAAGTTGAGGCATCTGAAATCTTGGGGTGGGATTGGACTTTTCAGTTCTGGTCACTCTGGTCTCTAAGGTCTGAGTGCAGGATGAGCAAGGGTATCGGAGCTATGAGAGCCATGAGCCTGGCTGATAAAGCAGGTCCCTAATTAGTGATGTAAAGGGATTCAACCAAAACAGGAGCGAAGGTCGAGAAGTCACAGGGATCACAGCACATTAGTGGATATGAAGAATGGGGGATAATTTGTGGGTCACAGGCAGAGCTGGCAAGTTATTCATTCATGCGAATGAGAGCTTGTGGGACAGCCTTATATGAGGAAAGGGCAATTAGCTTGAAGCTCTATATCAGCATGTTACATTTGGTTCCTCAAATTAGCGACACACTCCCCTCGGTGAGGGTGTAACACAAAGCTTAATTGCAAAGGATGTCAGAGCTCAAATGTATCTTTAATAACGTGTATCATCTCATGTTTTCACAGGCTTGTTTCAACTTTGGCAGGAATTACAGAGGTAAATCCAGCTGCAGTTCAGATGGTGCTATTAAATTCAAACATACACACATTGATGGAATGTTTTCTTTGGGCTCAACACGAAGAGCAGACACCACCAGCTGCCTTCGGAGGGAGAAGAAGCAAGATAGAATCCAAGAAGAGAGTTTTGACGTGGAACCGCATCCACAGACATCAGTAAAACTCTTTGCGAATGCCTGAAGCCCTGTTCGGGAGCTGGTGAAGAGTGCCCTGAGCCATTGTGACACACCTATGTAGAGCTGCGTGCATAATTACTTGGTGGCAATCCCATCCTCAAAGTTACATTTGCCCTTAAACATTTTGCTAGTGGAAGCAACTGGGATGCTAGAATCATACAATCCTTACAGTGTGGAAGCAGGCCATTCAGCCCATCACGTCTGCACCGGCCCTCAAGAAGCCTCCCAACCAATCCTTGTAAACCTGCATTTCCCACGACTAACCCACCTAGCCTACACATCCTTGGACACTAAGGCCAATCAACCCAACCTGCACAGCTTTGCGACTGTGGGAGGAAACCAGAGCACCCAGAGGAAACCCACACAGACACGGTGAATGTGCAAACTGCCCACAGACAGTCACTTGAGGGTGGGCTTGAACCCAGGTCCCCAGCACTGGGAGGCAGCCATGCTGACCACTGAGCTACTGTGCGCCCCCACTAGAACATTTCATAACCCTCCACTCAAAAGTACAAACAGGATGTGACAGATTCAATGTTTGCCTCAGCCAAACCCTTCTGCTCTTTCTCCCTTGATGCAGCCAAACAGTGAGGCCACCAGGATTCTCACCTACTGCTGGTTTCCCACAGCTGTAGGATGCAATCTCGAGGGCCTGTTTGGCTCTGAGAGTGGCCAATCATCAACCATAAATCTTCATGAGCAAAAAATTTCCACTCAAAACATTCAACTCATTGTGATCATAACAGCTAGATTTTCCAGTTCTGCACTACCTATCTGTGGACCTGCAAGAACTTTCATCTGCCAGCCTCTTGGCAAGACCCTCAACCCATACCTGGATGTTTGATGGGTAATAATGGGTATTATGACAACTCTAAGCAATCCTCAAATGTACAATGCTGTTGGTGCTCCAAGAGGTGATTGTGGAACAGACGTGCTGTCACTGGAAAGTAAGGCTCCAATTCCTGGCACAGGCAGGGTGTCCTGCAACACAGATTTCTGCTATGTTTGCAACAAACCGAGTCATCAAAATGGAGAGAGGAGCCTGGAATGTACTAGATGTGGAGGTGAGAGAGCAAAAAGGACCCTCTGAGGGGGAAGGTGAGTGTCAGCATCCTGAAGTGCACCAGGAACAGTGACAAAGGTGAGGAGAAAGGGTCAATTTCCAGAGACCCTGAGAGGCCAGGGAGAACCTTTTAGAGACCTGATACAATGATGCTGGAGTTGAACAATGATTTCTATTTGTTATTTTCTATTTTCTATTCTTTTAATTCCAGTAGTTGGCAGATGGCTCTCTCAGTGTTGTACTCTGTACTGAAAACAAGTAAAATCAGTTACAAAGACTCATTACTCTGTGCAATAAACAGTTCAAATTTTCTTCCAAATGTGAATTTAGCATCTCTCTGCTAAAGCAATGATGGAACGTAGGGCCTGAATGTATACCTGGTACCCACTGAGTATTCCTCCGGACCTTGGTCTCTATTCAGGCTGCCAAGTACTCAAATACTGGACTCAACAGTCAGGAGAATGTGGATGAACTCCTCTGTCATTATCTGCAGCCTGCCCAGGGCCACAGGTACAGATGTCTGCTACTCCCTCCTGCCTTTCTCTGCACATCAACTGTGAGATTTCTGGGCTGAGGCCTAGGGACACCTCTTCTGTGTGAGGGTCTTACAATCATCACATTGATAATGTTAAAAATTCAGTGATAATAAGAATATATTTAACGGAAGCCAGTACAATTTTCCTACTGTCTCCCAGAGCTGTTGAACCTTGGTAAGGTACAATGTAATGAAACCTGATGTTACTGCCTTTCACAAAGCAGTAAAAACCTTTCGCCTTTTGTACATCAAGGACATGGTTCACTTAGTACAAACTACTTTAAAATGGAACATCACTTCACAACCAAAACAGTGTCTTTTACACAAGGTTGGGATTGATCTGAATTGGATTCTGCTTGTCAATTACACTTGATCAATTTTTTAACTTGTCATCTGGTGCTATTACAAAAACAGTGATTATTAATAGTCTCATAGGCATTCTCATATACTGTACAAATGAACAAATGAATAGAGAGAGGCATCACAGGCATGTACTACCAACCAATACAATGGGGCTGGCCAGATGAACTGAAGTGATCTTTTCAAGCTTCTGCCTTCTGATGTCTGTAGAATCATTCAAACATGTGAGGACCGCAACTTTCCCCCCACAGTGATCGAGAACGCCCTTGACCGCGTCTCCCGTATTTCCCGCAACACATCCCTCACACTCCGCCCCCGCCACAACCGCCCAAAGAGGATCCCCCTCGTTCTCACACACCACCCTACCAACCTCCGGATACAACGCATCATCCTCCGACACTTCCGCCATCTACAATCCGACCCCACCACCCAAGACATTTTTCCATCCCCACCCCTGTCTGCTTTCCGGAGAGACCACTCTCTCCGTGACTCCCTTGTTCGCTTCACACTGCCCTCCAACCCCACCACACCCGGCACCTTCCCCTGCAACCGCAGGAAATGCTACACTTGCCCCCACACCTCCTCCCTCACCCCTATCCCAGGCCCCAAGATGACATTCCACATTAAGCAGAGGTTCACCTGCGCATCTGCCAATGTGGTATACTGCATCCACTGTACCCGGTGCGGCTTCCTCTACATTGGGGAAACCAAGCGGAGGCTTGGGGGCCGCTTTGCAGAACACCTCCGCTCAGTTCGCAACAAACAACTGCACCTCCCAGTCGCAAACCATTTCCACTCCCCCTCCCATTCTTTAGATGACATGTCCATCATGGGCCTCCTGCAGTGCCACAATGATGCCACCCGAAGGTTGCAGGAACAGCAACTCATATTCCGCCTGGGAACCCTGCAGCCTAATGGTATCAATGTGGACTTCACCAGTTTCAAAATCTCCCCTTCCCCAACTGCATCCCTAAACCGGCCCAGTTTGTCCCCTCCCCCCACTGCACCACACAACCAGCCCAGCTCTTCCCCTCCACCCACTGCATCCCAAAACCAGTCCAACCTGTCTCTGCCTCCCTAACCAGTTCTTCCTCTCACCCATCCCTTCCTCCCACCCCAAGCCGCACCCCCATCTACCTACTAACCTCATCCCACCTCCTTGACCTGTCCGTCTTCCCTGGACTGACCTATCCCCTCCCTGCCTCCTCACCTATACTCTCCTCTCCACCTATCTTCTTTTCTCTCCATCTTCGGTCCGCCTCCCCCTCTCTCCCTATTTATTCCAGAACCCTCACCCCATCCCCCTCTCTGATGAAGGGTCTAGGCCTGAAACGTCAGCTTTTGTGCTCCTGGGATGCTCCTTGGCCTGCTGTGTTCATCCAGCTCCACACTTTGTTATCTTGGATTCTCCAGCAGCTGCAGTTCCCATTATCTCAAACATGTGATGAATTCATTTAGTCACTAAAGCAGCATCCAGTTATTCCCATTTACACACTCTTTCACAGGTACCCCAATTTTTTTTTTCCATTTCAGCTATGGAGCACGTTAGCTGTTGTCAAATAAGTTTAAAATGTATCCGAGTTCAAAATCCCAAATCCTTTGTTAAATTACAGCTTGCAGCCTCCCGTGCACAATTTCATTTACGTTAGAACTCTCAGCTTAACAAGTTGAGAATTTGGAGAATATTAGTTATCAAATGTGTGATCAGATATCTCTTAGTTATCTCTTACATTTGCCCAAACAGAACTAAAACTTTAATTTAAAGAAAAATTAAATTCCCTCGCAATATGTGAGCGTCACTGGCCAGATCAGCATTTATTGCCCACTCAAGTTGCCCTTGAGAAAGTGATGCCAAGCTGCCTTGCTGAACCACTACAGTCGTGGATGTACAATGCCGTGTGGCAGAGAGTTCTAGGATTGTGACCTAGTCTCACAGAAAGAATGCAGCTACATTTCCAAGTCAATTGAGGAAGGAAGTTTGCAAGTGGTGGTGTTCCCATCTATCTGCTGCCCTTGTCCTTCTAGATGACAATGGATGTGGGTTTGAAAGGCTCTGTCTAAGAAGCTTTGAGCAATTTCTGCAGTGCATCTTATAGATGTAAAATCTAATGCACATTGTTACTCCTGAGCATCAATAATAGAGTGAGCGGATATTTGTGGATTGGTGCTTTATACTAAATGGTGTCAAGCTTCTTGAGTGTTGTTGGAGCTGCCCCCATTCAGGCAAGTAGGGACCATTTCCATCACACTCCTGACTTGCACCTTGTAGATGGTGGACATGTTTTCGGAAATCATTAGGTGAGTTACTTGCTGCAAGATTCTCAGCCTCTCACTCGCTCTTGCATCCACTGTACTTGTATGACTGGATCTATATCTACTTAGATGATATCTCATTCAAAACAGGGTACTTCCATCATTCACCACTCCTTACTGTACAGGAATGGAGTCTCACCACAGATTTTTGGGTTTAATCCCTTGATCGAAATCTGAGCAGGGAACATCGCAACACAGAGGCAGAAGAGTTAACAACTAAACCACAGCCGATATATAGGTGTTTGCAATGGAAAGATAATTGAGACAATCACATCATTAATCACAGAAGTGTGGATCATAATGTAAATATCTAAATTGTTAAAATGGTCTTGACTTGCTTCTGATTTCTTGCAAGTGGTTACTTTAAATTATATCCCCATGAATGGTCACTTCAACACTTCAGAGCCTATAAATACATGTACATACATATAAATGGTCTGCACATTAGAACAACTGACTGCCTTCAATGGAATGTTTTGGCAAGATGTCTTTCGCAGCCAATTTATTAAATATTTGTCAGTAAACAATTGCAGTGGTATTCGTAATAAGATATGATCACAAGGATTTTTAGTCACCAATTTCATAAGAAAACAGAACTTTATCCATTTAGAGGCACTTGTGCAAAATACACAAAACCCTGAACTAACAATTACAATGGCAGTCATATTGTGAAATCTCCATCTATTCCACATTAAGAGCAATTTAATTTCAGAATCCTGCCTGTTATGGTTGTAGACATCAGTTGTGTCCTGTAAATATTCCAACAACCAAAGTGTCAGATGCTAAGACAAATAATCCAGATTTGCATGTTTCATCTTCACAAAACTATGAATGCTTAAATGTCGCAATGAGTATTTGGCACTTATATCAAACCTGCTCTATAAGATAGACAAAATATATCAATCACAACAGCATGTACCATACCAAAATCAACTAATATTCAGGTACACATATTTCTTAAACAATTCTACAATTCTGTGCAACCTCAATTGTACATTTATGTAACAATTATAAATTAAATATATAGAAATGCCTTGGTTTAGCAGTTCATTTGTCTCAGTGATGAGGATAAAGTCCCATGCTGGTTATCATTGGCACACATTTGTTTCAGTTGAGGAATTGGGAAGTAAAGTCACTTCTGGGCTAACAAAGAACTGGAATGCATGGTCCATACCACTTGTATAAAGCCTGACACAAACAAGAGCACAGGGTCTACACCAAACATGAGGGATTATTTCTTCAATGAATTTAACTATAATCACATTGAATAATGCTTTGATTTTGGCATGGAAATACTATGAAATGGGAAAAATCCAAGCATCTTAAACTGCCAGAGGAAGTGGTGGAGGCTGGTACAATTACAACATTTAAAAGGCTTCTGGATGAGTTCATAAATAGGAAGGGTTTAGATGGATATGGGCTAAATGCTGATAAACGGTACTCGCCTAATTTAGGATATGTGGCCAGCATGGATGAGTTGGACTGAAGGGCCTGTTTCCATGTTATATAATCCTATGGCAATGACTGTTTCTAAAGGCATCAAATAAGGGATTTAAGGGGCAGGTTTTCCACACAGAGCGAGGTGCATGTATGGAATGAGCTGCCAGAGGAAGTGGTGGAGGCTGCTACAATTACAACAATTAAAAGTCATCTGGATATAAAATAAAAGGGTTTAGAGGGATCTGGGCCAAATACTGACAAATGGGTCTCGTTTCATTTAGGATATCTAGTTAATGTGAACAAGTTGTACAGAAGAGGGGGGGAGAGAGATAATAAAATGTGAGGCTGGATGAACACAGCAGGCCAAGCGGCATCTCAGGAGCACAAAAGCTGACGTTTTGGGCCTAGACCCTTCATCAGAGAGGGGGATGGGGGGAGGGGACTGGAATAAATAGGGACAGAGGGGGAGGTGGACCGAAGATGGACAGAAAAGAAGATGGGTGGAGAGGAGGGTATAGGTGGGGAGGTAGGGAGGGGATAGGTCAGTCCAGGGAAGACGGACAGGTCAAGGAGGTGGGATGAAGTTAGTAGGTAGCTGGGGGTGCGGCTTGGGGTGGGAGGTAGGGATGGGTGAGAGGAAGAACTGGTTAGGGAGGCAGAGACAGGTTGGACTGGTTTTGGGATGCAGTGGGTGGGGGGGGAAGAGCTGGGCTGGTTGTGTGGTGCAGTGGGGGGAGGGACCGAACTGGGCTGGTTTAGGGATGCAGTTGGGGAAGGGGAGATTTTGAAACTGGTGAAGTCCACATTGATACCATTAGGCTGCAGGGTTCCCAGGCGGAATATGAGTTGCTGTTCCTGCAACCTTCGGGTGGCATCATTGTGGCACTGCAGGAGGCCCATGATGGACATGTCATCTAAAGAATGGGAGGGGGAGTGGAAATGGTTTGCGACTGGGAGGTGCAGTTGTTTGTTGCGAACTGAGCGGAGGTGTTCTGCAAAGCGGTCTCCAAGCCTCCGCTTGGTTTCCCCAATGTAGAGGAAGCCACACCGGGTACAGTGGATGCAGTATACCACATTGGCAGATGCGCAGGTGAACCTCTGCTTAATGTGGAATGTCATCTTGGGGCCTGGGATAGGGGTGAGGGAGGAGGTGTGGGGGCAAGTGTAGCATTTCCTGCGGTTGCAGAGGTAGGTGCCGGGTGTGGTGGGGTTGGAGGGCAGTGTGGAGCGAACAAGGGAGTCACGGAGAGAGTGGTCTCTCCGGAAAGCAGACAGGGGTGGGGATGGAAAAATGTCTTGGGTGGTGGGGTCGGATTGTAAATGGCGGAAGTGTCGGAGGATGATGCGTTGTATCCGGAGGTTGGTGGGGTGGTGTGTGAGAACGAGGGGGATCCTCTTTGGGCGGTTGTGGCGGGGGCGGGCTGTGAGGGGTGTGTTACGGGAAATACGGGAGACGCGGTCAAGGGCGTTCTCGATCACTGTGGGGGGAAAGTTGCGGTCCTTGAAGAACTTGGACATCTGGGATGTGCGGAAGTGGAATGTCTTATCGTGGGAGCAGATGCGGTGGAGGCGGAGGAATTGGGAATAGGGAATGGAATTTTTGCAGGAGGGTGGGTGGGAGGAGGTGTATTCTAGGTAGCTGTGGGAGTCGGTGGGCTTAAAATGGACATCAGTTACAAGCTGGTTGCCTGAGATGGAGACTGCGAGGTCCAGGAAGGTGAGGGATGTGCTGGAGATGGCCCAGGTGAACTGAAGGTTGGGGTGGAAGGTGTTGGTGAAGTAGATGAACTATTTGAGCTCCTCTGGGGAGCAAGAGGCGGCGCCGATACAGTCATCGATGTACCGGAGGAAGAGGTGGGGTTTGGGCCTGTGTAGGTGCGGAAGAGGAACTGTTCCACGTAACCTACAAAGAGGCAGGCATAGCCGAGGCCCATGCGGGTGCCCATGGCCACCCCCTTAGTCTGTAGGAAGTGGGAGGAGTCAAAAGAGAAGTTGTTGAGGGTGAGGACAAGTTCAGCTAGGCGGATGAGGGTGTCGGTGGAGGGGGACTGGTCGGGCCTGAGGGACAGGAAGAAGCGGAGGGCCTTGAGGCCATCTGCATGCGGAATGCAGGTGTATAGGGACTGGACATCCATGGTGAAGATGAGGTGTTGGGGGCCAGGCAATTGGAAGTCCTGGAGGAGGTGGAGGGCGTGGGTGGTGTCATGGACGTAGGTGGGGAGTTCCTGGACCAAAGGGGAGAAAATGGAGTTGTATAGAAGGGTTTTGTTTCCATGATGTACAGCTCTATAACACTATGACTCTATCCAATTGAATTTTTCTTTCTCAGGAAACCATTCCATTTTGTTAGATATTTCACGCTTCTCTTTCCCTCTGCAAAACATACTTAAATGTCCTCTGTACACTTTTTTCATTTCTATATTTGTTCCATGATCATACATTTTTGTCTTGCAACATCATCCCTTTTAAGATATAATTACTCTTCCCCTCCAGCTTTCTCAGGATGCCTCTATTTTATCCTTTGGTTGTCCTCTAGCTCTGTATGCATTTGAAAAGCTGATTTGTCTCTAAATTTTTGAGTTCTGATGGAGAGTGAGTGGCCTCAAACTTTATATCTCTGCCCCAAGGTGCTCACAGACGAAGTGTTTTCAATGCTTTCAGTTTTTTCAAGTTCAAATTTCTCTCATTCACAGTATTTTGCTTTTGTCTGAATGGTGCACCCTGCTGGATAGTTGACAAACAACATCAGGAAAATCCTGCTAGAACTCCAAGGTTACTGGTAATAAGAAAATAACTTGAAAGAGTTTATCATCTAAAGAATAAAATAAAATCACTGATTTAGTAAAAACAGTAAGAGGATTATGGAATGTGCTGTTGAAACTGTAAACTTAATACTTCTGTTAAAAAAAATTATCATGCAATCTGCATGAATCTACTTTTCTTCATTCAAAATCCTTCAATTCAAATAATCAAATGATCAAAATTGTAAGCTAGTATTTAAAAAATTTTCTGTGTTATTTACATTTATCTAATAATTCAAATTAGGCATTCATTTTCTCCATGCAATAAAAAGGTCTTAAAATTACCTGGAGCATCCTGTCTTAATATTTCTTTGGAAATCAGATTTTTTTTGCAGGGGATCCTGTTTTACAATGAGCTCCAAATTGATTGCATTCACACATATGACATTGCCATGAACATAACAACCAAGTTCATAGACAATAGGACATTTGCTAAAGTCAGTATTTCAGTGTTCATTAGAAATTTCAAAACAAAGGAGAAACAAATTTGTGTCTATTTGCTCAGTTGCACAGTCTTCTAGAATTGCACATACTTTGAGAATTTTTTGGACATCAAATATCTTCCTTAACTGGTCACTGGCTGCAAACAAAATGGCTGTCAAATCCAAATTGTTCCAAATTTTCAAGATCTAGGTGCAAAATTATCGATCAGGCAGAAAGCCTGCACTCTGCTGTGCATTTTTTCTCGCTTTGGTTGCTGTGCAAACCTTACAATGCATAGCAACCAGTTTCTCTTCTCTGCATAATATTCAGTGAACTAATTGCTAACATGATTTTGTGGGCAAGCTACACAGCACAAGAAAGCATGGGATGCTGATCAGTTGACTGTAAAACGTAGCACAGGAATAAAAGGCAAGAAACATCATCTCAGACAGAAGAAGGACTTGAAAATAAAGGACAAGAAAGTTGTTAGAAGATAAAACTATCTGAAAGAAAGAAATTGGAAAACAAAGAAGTGTATTTATATCAGGCCGGAGGACGTCACAAATTGGTTATATTTGAAGTATAGTCACCGCGATAATTTAGGAAATGCAGAAGCCCAATTATACAATTTCCCATCAGCAGCAGTAAATTAAAGGATCAGTCATCTGATGAGGTAGGGAGATAAATGTTGACCAGAAGTTGGAGAACCTCTGCGCTCTTTTTTAATTATGGGTATCTGATCCTCCATGCTGAGTTCAGCTGGTAGACAAGTCACCAGTTCAATGCCTCATCAGCACTGTCACTGGTTAGCTCGTCCTTAGCATTGAACAGAAGACCCAGCTAACCAGCCCAGTTCATCCCCTCCCCCCACTGCGTCACACAACCAGCCCAGCTCATCCCCTCCACCCACTGCATCCCAAACCAGTCCAGCCTGTCTCTGCCTCCCTAACCTGTTCTTCCTCTCACCCATCCCTTCCTCCCACCCCAAGCCACACCTCCATCTCCTACCTACTAACCTCATCCCACCTCCTTGACCTGTCCGTCTTCCCTGGAGCAATATGTGAAATTATGAAGCCCTTCTCAAGGCCAATGGGGGTTGAAATTTGGAACAATCTCATGAAAGTAATAGGTGATGCTCAATTTTTAAATCTGAGATTGGCTAACAAAAATATCTCAAAGAAATGAAGGAGCATGAGGCAAAGGCAGATTTATGGACTTAGAAAAACATTCCAGGGAAAACCTGTTAAAAAAATAAAATCAGAAATAGATTTGCACATTTTCCATATTGATAAAATATCAATAAATATGGTATATGTATTACTGAATTCAGACTTCTTCCATTTTTACTCTTCTTCACCTGTCATTTTCCTTTGTGACAAGACTAAAAATTAATTTATGGCTAAATTCTTTTGTCACAGATCAATCATGATGCATCAAGGAGTAAAATGGCCCAAGATGAAACCAGAAAATACTGGAAATACCCTTAGATCTGACAGCTTCAATGGAAATAAAGCCAAGACTTAATGTTTCAGAGCAATGACTTGTCTTCAAATGGGCACTGAAAACCAGAAGCAATTTTTGCTAAGGAAGCGACATGCACAAGTTGGGCTGAAGGACCTGTTTCCTTGCTGTAGGCCTTTATGACCATATTCTAATAAGGAAGAGAAAATCAGAAATTATCCAAAGTCTATTTTTTATTTTCATTCATCTGTGTTGGCAAGGAAAGCCTGGGCTTAAAATGGCTCCATCACCACTGGAAGCAAACTGAAGTGTTATATGAAGGTCTCCATTTACTGGAATATTGATCCAGTTGTATTCTTAGTTGACCCTCACCCTCAACACCTTCATAGACACCCACCCTTGTGCATACTATGCTCCCTATATACATCCTCATTTCTCCCATTCTCCCACTTCATATCACCTCAGATCATCCACACTTCTCCATTCCCTAAATCCCAAACTCCTCCATGCCACAATCAATTCTCCATGCCCACTTATCTAATATCCACTAGGTATGAACTCATGTATCATAGAATAACATTGCTAAGTCTATCAAATATTAGCTATCCTCTAATCTCTTCATAAAACTGTCAAACAATCATAACCAACGTGCCTATTGAAGAAACTTAATCCTGTCCAAATGAACAACAGGTATTGAAAAGAAATAAGCTTTTACAAGGTAACAAAACAGTTAGCCCTTTGTAATTGCGTAAGTAACCACTAACAGGCTGAGCCCATGAGTCATTTTTGAATGTAACCAAATATCCATAATTGAGCCATCTAGCAAAATGGACATCTCACCATCTGATTCTTTTGATAAATAACCAGAAACAAGTTGAAGCTACTCTTTTTGTCTCTCATCAACTACCTTCAGAACCCTCACTCACTGCCAGTGTTCAGGGCGGAGAAGTGGTTTAATGGAGAATTAGTGAGAAGGAAGTTCAGACAGTGGAAAGATTGGTGAGAAAGTGAGACAGGGAGAAGAAGAGACCAAAAACTGAAGACCAATACAAGACTTTAGTTAAGAAACAGGAGAAGCATTGAAGTGGAAAGGCAGGGAGAGGAAGGATATCTTATTGAAGGATGAGAATGTGGGATGGAGATACAGAAATCTGGGTTTTGAGAAAGGGTCACTCAATCTGAAATGTTAAGTCTGATTTCTCTCCATAGATGCTGCCAGACCTGCTGATCTTTTCCAGCAGTTTCTGTGTTTTGTACAGAAATGAAGATTGACATCAAGGAGGGCGAGGAATTAATACGATACTTTGCAAATGGAAAGTTGACAAATTTTTAAAGCTATTTATTTTATAGATTATCTCATTTAACAGTAGAAGAATTTAGCAATGTAGAGTGCTTCTATTTATGGAGCTTTTTTTAATATAATGAACAAGGTTCTACAGAACCTAATTACATCTTCACTCTGGTTAAAATTAGAAAGTTTGGTTTGTTTAAAGTCATTTTATTTAAAGTGTCATTTTTGAAAATGCAGCGATGTCTCTTATATTAAAACCAGCAGAAATTAATGTTGAGAGGTGTATTAAATTGATAGTCAAAACCAATCTTTTGGAATTCCCAGAGAGATTAAAATTAGTGCAATTGTTTCTACAGATTCGTTATCCCACTGCACACATAAACCATGCCATCTGATTTTTTTGGTTCCGGTCAAGCTGAAATACATTGTGATACACATTATCCAGTCTCTTAAAAATCATAGCCAAAATTCACTCACTACTCAAATTTCCCTTTTCTGGTGAGAAATTGTCTAATGTGCATAATTGTTCCTCTAAATCCAATTTATACAATCTTCTGCTGTGTACAGCATCTGCAGTTCCCATTATCTCTTGTACAATCTTTCTGCTTCCTGTTTCTATATCCATTCTCTACAGAAAATCATGTTGCTTGTTTTTATCTTTATCACCGATAAATAATCAGGATGCTTTCTGCCAAGTCCAGGATTAAATGTGGAAATAAAAAGGGCAGGCAAAATGTAGAGATGTTAGCTTGAATTGCATTGTTTTCTTTCTTAATTACAGAAAATTAACTGAACATTTCAGTAAATATTACGGACACATCTTAAAACAAACAAAAATTCACAATAATTTTAATAATCGTGAAATTGTAGATGGGATACGTTAGCATTGTTAAAATATACAGTTGGCTCTCATGAGCAAACTTGTAAAATGATACTCTAATAGTCAATCCTTTTTATGCTGTTAAAAGCATGACTGAGAAAACACCAACATTCTACATACAGAATTTATCAGATCTTATTCAGAGTGCTGTCCATAAGATCTGCTATTACAAAGTTCTAGGTCCAGTTCTAGAATGTGTTCAAATATGCAAAGAATATTACTCTTATTTTATGCGATATGCAAAAAAGTTGTTGATCAATTTAAATTTTAGAGTAGAAAAGATCTTTGAGAACATACAATTTTTAAAGGCATGAAGGAAATGTAAAAGATAAGCAGAGCTGAATTTCATATTCAAACAGGGTAGAAGTAAAAACTAGATACTAAACTAAAAGAGGGAGGAACACCTCAATTTCTGAATAATACAAGCTTCACTCAGTTTGTGTAATAACCTTTCACCTTGCACAGCAATTGTGGGCTTGACCTAAACACAATTAAACTGAGCAGCTCTTTAGTTCAAGTGTTGTGGGAAGGCAGGAAGAAAGTAGTCTAGCAAAATACGTGGAATAAACTGACAGAGCAGTTTAATGACTGTATATGTTTTTCTTACCTTCAGATTAAATTCTTAGTACTTCCTTATCATTTCTGTGTTAAAGCGTTAAACAATTTTGTTTTAATTTAGGCTGAGGATAAATGTACTGAACACTATAAACCAAACTAAATTAATTAAAAACTTGTTAGTTTCTCAGTACAGTGTTTATTTCCAGACAGTTAATGCACCTATATTCTGGCATTCCAATCTTTTCAACCCACTTGTTCCTGTTTATTGATATCCAGTCATGTGTGGCCAAGTAAAGTAGTCTTAATGGTATTGATAAGAAAAAAAAAGCTCATTGCATGTAAATGCAAATAAATACATAAGGGGAAAGAACACCCACAGGTGAATAGGGGTTTATAATAGAGACTAAATATTATCTGAAAGTTTGTTCAAGGGTATAACTTGGATTCCAATTCCTGATATTTTATTGGGGAGGGAGTGTTAAACATATTATTTCAGTTCTGTTAAATCTCCTTCACTTTTTATTAAACTCAAAAGTTGATACCAGCTCAGCTGTTTCTTCAGCTGCCTTGTGCATTGGTATGCCAGGAAGTCAGGGAGTCAGTGTGGAGTCAAAAATTACATTGCATGAAAATTTAGCTTGGAATAGCAAATTGGTATGAAGCCATAAACTGACTCCAAAGTGAAGCAAGTAGGAGTATTTCTTTCGAGGCATTTCTATCTACTTTATTCCAATCCCATGTTAGTCCCGGATGCCAGATTCAGGTTATACCTATGCTATAAGTTCTGTACTGATGCAAAGTGAAAGCAGCTGCACTGCATCTTCAATTGCAGTACAGGTGCTACATTAAGTACTTTCTTACTACTAGATCATTGAATTCCCTGGGAATTTGTCCTGAATTTGGCTGGCTCACACAATGTGATATGTAGTCCAGAACAACCTATCCAACCCTCTTTCCTTTCCAGTTGCCCTCATAAATCCCCAGAGAATTTCAACAGTGATCCAAAATGCACACATAAATGTAACAATTCAAAGCTGTCACTCACATTTCACTAAGTAGGTTATTTATTGCTAATCCATATATCAATTAGTCTTAACTAAGCAGCAAACTCTGCTTGCAGAAAGTCCAAGCTAATCTGAGAATTGAATGAAGAACCTGGTGACCTAGTTACCTTCAATGGTTTGAGAGCATAATGTTTTCAGGTACCTGTCTGTCTACTCACCATATCAATATCTTTATATCTCCACTCTTAACCAATAAAAAGGAAAACATTAAAGTTTACAATTGGTTTCCTTTAAAAATGTTCTTTTTGAACTTGTTTCATAATTAGTCATTTACAAAGCACAATCTTTCATCTGCAGTGGAACTTTAAGCTGTCTTTCTCTACTTATCTTTCTTGATGATCTTCCCTCTTAGATGTTATGGGTTCTTCACTGAGTTCCCTTGACTTTAGAGTCTGGCTTGCAAAATTCTGTGATCCTGTTTTCATTACATGGCTGCCTACCTCCAATCATCAATCTCAGGTCAACTTGGGACAAGTCTGTTGGTGAGACAGAAACCAAGGCACTTTCGCTGTGAATAAAAATTATTAACTCCTCAGCTTTATTTTGTTTTATACCCCAAATGATTCAGTTTTACAGCTCCTTCCATGTATCAGTTCCACCTGTAGTCAATTAATCCCAATCACCTGCTTAACAGGATTTTGACGCAGTGACAGTGAGAGAGCAGTAATATGTTTCCAAATCAGGATGGTGAGTTGTTTGGAGGGGAACTTTCAGTGGTGTTGTTTTCATGTATCTGCCTGTCCTTCTAGATGAGGTTTGGAAGTGTTTCTGGAGATTGTTGGTAAATTTCTGCACTGCATCTTGTAGATACTGAGGGGACTGATGTTAGGCTAATGTGTCTTTAATTCTGTTTTTTTAACACTCTTTTTTAAAATAGAGCGGTAATATTGTCACCTTCCAATTTTTGTAAAATTGGGGATTAGGTAAAGTTTTGTTTAGACCAGTACCTTAAGGAATCATTGAGGGAACAAGCTACCCTAGGTTGTGGTTGTAGTCTTGCTCGCTGAGCTGGTGTGTCTAATTGTAACCAAACCCACTGACTCAGCAAACAACTCTACAACCTCACCCTCAAACTGAACCACAAACTTTCTCAAAACCTTTATCCTAGGTTGTGATTTTGTACAATGAGAAGGGGTTAATTATTAATGTTATTGGGAGAGGTCCTTTAGGAAAAATCCCAACAAAACAATTCTAAATCCAATTTGAAACGAACCATGTAACCTCTAACCGAATGAAACTGTGGAGGTATGAGAGATGAGTTACCTTTGATAAACTGGTACCTTCATTAGAAAGCATGACAGCAGATGGGCAACAGTTAATATTTCAGGAAAGAATGCATATATTGTGACAGATGTGCAACCATATTAACAGAAGAAATTAAGACTAGTATTGGATACAAAGAGGAAACACATAAAATGGCTTCAAAAAGTAGCAAGCCTGAGGACTGCAAGCAGTTTAGAATTTAAGGACTAAGAAGAAAGATTAAGGGGTTAATTAAGTAGGGAAATATAGAGTAAGACAGCAAACTTGCAAGAAACATAAAACCTACAAGAGCTCCAACAAGTATGTTAAAAGGAAAATATCAAAGTCAAATGTAGGCTATCTGTAATCTGAAACGAGAGAATTGATAATAAGATGAAGGAAATGACAGCGCTATTGAGCAAATATTTTAGCTCAGTCTTCACAGAAGAAAACACACAATTTGCCAGAAATTCTGACGATGTAAAGGTATATTGGGAATGATGAATTGAAGTAGATTAGCATTTGCAAAAATGGCATGCTAGAGAAATTAATGGGACTGAAAGCTGATAAATCCTTAGGGTCTGAAAATCTGCTTCCCAGGCTACTAAATGGGGTGTCTATGAAAATAATGGATACATCACTAGTCATCTTTCAAAATTCTGTCGATTGTGAAGCAACCCTGACAGATTGGAAGGTGAAAATATTACCGCATTATTAACACTAAAGAGGGAGGGGTAAAAAAGAGAATTCAAGTCACATCAGCCTAACAACAGTAATAGGAAGGAATGCTGACGTCTACTGTCAATGATGTTATAGTTTGACATTAATAAAATTTCAACAGGTTTGCACAAAGTCAACATGAATTTAGTTTGACAAAGTTACAGTTGTTTCTGAGCATGTAACTAGTTGATTATATGAAGTAGAACCATAGAATGTAGTGTATTTGAAATTTGATAAAACTTTTGATAAAGTTCCATGTACAAAGTTAGTGTACAAAATCAAAGCACATGGGATTGTAGATAACATAGCGGCATGTTATGGTAGAATTGGTTTGCAAACATGAAGCCGACAGAACAAATAATTGGGTCCTGAGATAATGGGAACTGCAGATGCTGGAGAATCCAAGATAATAAAGTGTGAAGCTGGATGAACACAGCAGGCCAAGCAGCATCTCAGGAGCACAAAAGCTGATGTTTCGGGCCTAGACCCTTCATCAGAGAGCCCGAAACATCAGCTTTTGTGGTCCTGAGATGCTGCTTGGCCTGCTGCGTTCATCCAGCTACACACTTTGTTATCGTAAATAATTGGGTCCTGTTTAGAGTGGAAGACAGTGGCAAGTGAGGATAAAAGCACTTCTTTATCTAAAGCTTCTACTGGTACTACTGTTTTAGCAGCAAAGGAGGTTTTATCTAGCCCATACATTTCCATGGCTTTCCAGACGAATGGATGACATTCATTATTCTTTTCTCCATGAATATGATGAACCTTATCATACTCAAACTGCCATTCAGAAGATTGGCCTTTGAAGCATTGCTTAAAAAGAAGTAGCTTTTTCTCTCCTGTGTTGCACAGAGCTGGAGCTTGAAGAAGAACTTTCGTGATTTCAATTTCTTTAACATATTATTTGCTTTTTTACAGTGGCTTGTTTTATCATAGAGGTCAATTTGAATACATCATAACTGGCACTAGGTCTAGTCTGAGTGTACAATCAATTGAAATATCTAATCAAACTTCTTAAATGATCTGTTTCTTTCATGGATATAAAATCATCTTCCTGAGAGGACATAATTAATACTTCCCAAATAAGACTGTGGATCCAATATCACTCCAGACATTTTATATTTAATATCTAAGCCTATATATTCACAGGCCCCAACAGCCTGGTTTCCAAAGTTAATTTTCATTTTTGTTTTATGTATCACACATTGTTCAAATTCAATAGAACCCTCTTTCAGAAAATCATCAGTGTATTTCATAAAGATGCTTGCCAGTTTGTCTTTCCAACACCAGTAGAACATTAGTGGACTGGCTTTAAGGGGAATATAATCCACATTCATCAAAATCGAACTAATTTCAAGAAATTGCTGCATCATACAACCCATAAACACATTTGTTTAACTTCCGTACTTTCCCTTCAATATCACCTGCTTCTTTAGGTGGTTTCAAAACTATATTACTTTGGAACATTTGGTCTACAAAAAAAATACAGTTTTATTTCAACTGACATATCTTCCCATGTGTATTTTGCTAAAACAGTGAAGAAAATCTTCAATTTCACTTTTTCGACAGTAGAGGAGCCACTGTAACATCTTGATCTCCAATGTTTTTTCTTCAAAACCCTGCAACAATGCTTTAGTTTTATTTGTTCCATCAGTAAGCATTTTATTCTCCCTGTGCATTATCTATATAAAGCTAGCTCTCCCTTATCTTTTACCTTGGCGTGTACATCAAATTCTTTTCAGCTCTCCAATTTTTTTTTGCCATCCTTTATTATTCTATCTTTTACTTTGTTTGTGGTTACTTGAACTTCTTGATCATGACTGCTTCTATTTCTTGTGGCATTTCCATCCTGACTCATAGCTCTTGTTCTTGTCAAACTATGACTTCTACTCACCCTTTTATGTCACTTTGGACTACAACTACAAGTTCTTCCCTCCTGCGGTCAAAATTCCTTTTGCAAGCTTGTGATCTTTTCTTCGCAGCACATTCACTTCCAGGTCCCCTTTCAAAAGTTGTACAATGTTTTCTGGCATTCCACATCTTCATTCATTTTGCTAATCCATGAATCTGACTTCCTGACCACCAGCCTACACATTTAGCAATGTTTCAGTTTGCTACTCGCTTTCCCTTCACTCTCAATAATGATGGCATTTTTCCATTCACTGGTCCCCTCTTGTATGTATCTTACTTTGGTGCCAATGCCTGGATGTTGCCTTCTGGAACAGACACCTAAATCATATGTCATGGTGTCACACTGTACATATTGTCATAATCTGGTCATCATGATAGTCCACTGCATCTATATGCAAAGTGCATGGTGTCTCATCACTTTCTAAGACTTGTTCATGTTTCCTAACAGTGTAATCAATGTCAATTAACCTTAAGCAATGCACCCTAATGATTTGTTTGTTTGTTTGTTATAAAATTATTGTTCACACAAAACACATTGCCTGAATCATTCCACTCTTTTTGCCCTTCTCTTTGGTAATATATCATGCCACCTGGATTAATACTTATTTCTGAAGGCCTCTGCTACAAGTCTCATTGAATTTTCTCTGAAACTTTTACTTTAATGAATGTCTGAATACAGGGCTTTCACATGCATAGAAAAGTGGAATGTGAGGCTGGATGAACACAGCAGGCCCAGCAGCATCTCAGGAGCACAAAAGCTGACGTTTCGGGCCTAGACTCTTCATCAGAGAGGGGGATGGGGTGAGGGTTCTGGAATAAATAGGGAGAGAGGGGGAGGCGGACCGAAGATGGAGAGAAAAGAAGATAGATGGAGAGGAGAGTGTAGGTGGGGTGGGAGGGAGGGGATAGGTCATTCCAGGGAAGACGGACAGGTCAAGGAGGTGGGATGAGAATAGTAGGTAGGAAATGGAGGTGCGGCTGGGGGTGGGAGAAAGGGATGGGTGAGAGGAAGAACAGGTTAGGGAGGCAGAGACAGGATGGACTGGTTTTGGGATGCAGTGGGTGGAGGGGAAGAGCTGGGCTGGTTGTGTGGTGCAGTGGGGGGAGGGGACGAACTGGGCTGGTTTTGGGATGCAGTGGGGGAAGGGGAGATTTTGAAGCTGGTGAAGTCCACATTGATAGCATTGGGCTGCAGGGTTCCCAAGCAGAATATGAGTTGCTGTTCCTGCAACCTTCGGGTGGCATCATTGTGGCACTGCAGGAGGCCCATGATGGACATGTCGGCGCCGCTTCTTGCTCCCCAGAGGAGCTCGAACAGTTCATCAACTTCACCAACACCTTCCACCCCAACCTTCAGTTCACCTGGGCCATCTCCAGCACATCCCTCACCTTCCTGGATCTCTCAGTCTCCATCTCAGGCAACCAGATTGTAACTGATGTCCATTTCAAGCCCACCGACTCCCACAGCTACCTAGAATACACCTCCTCCCACCCACCCTCCTGCAAAAATTCCATCCCCTATTCCCAATTCCTCCACCTCCGCCACATCTGCTCCCACGATGAGGCATTCCACTCCCGCACATCCCAGATATCCAAGTTCTTCAAGGACCGCAACTTTCCCCCCACAGTGGTCGAGAACGCCCTTGACCGCGTCTCCCGCATTTCCCGCAACACATCCCTCACAGCCCGCCCCCGCCACAACCGCCCAAAGAGGATCCCCCTCGTTCTCACACACCACCCCACCAACCTCCGGATACAACCCATCACCCTCCGACACTTCCGCCATCTACAATCCGACCCCACCACCCAAGACATTTTTCCATCCCCACCCCTGTCTGCTTTCCGGAGAGACCACTCCCTCTGTGACTCCCTTGTTCGCTCCACACTGCCCTCCAACCCCACCACACCCAGCACCTTCCCCTGCAACCGCAGGAAATGCTACACTTGCCCCCACACCTCCTCCCTCACCCCTATCCCAGGCCCCAAGATGACTTTCCACATTAAGCAGAGGTTCACCTGCACATCTGCAAATGTGGTATGCTGCATCCACTGTACCCGGTGTGGCTTCCTCTACATTGGTGAAACCAAGCGGAGGCTTGCGGGCCGCTTTGCAGAACACCTCCGCTCGGTTCACGATAAACAACTGCACCTCCCAGTCGCAAACCATTTCCACTCCCCCTCCCATTCCTCAGACGACATGTCCATCATGGGCCTCCTGCAGTGCCACAATGATGCCACCCGAAGGTTGCAGGAACAGCAACTCATATTCCGCTTGGGAACCCTGCAGCCCAATGGTATCAATGTGGACTTCACCAGTTTCAAAATCTCCCCTTCCCCCACCGCATCCCAAAACCAGCCCAGTTCGTCCCCTCCCCCCACTGCACCACACAACCAGCCCAGCTCTTCCCCCCCACCCACTGCATCCCAAAACCAGTCCAACCTGTCTCTGCCTCCCTAACCTGTTCTTCCTCTCACCCATCCCTTCCTCCCACCACAAGCCGCACCCCCATCTCCTACCTACTAACCTCATCCCACCTCCGTGACCTGTCCGTCTTCCCTGGACTGACCTATCCCCTCTCTACTTCCCCACCTATACTCTCCTCTCCACCTATCTTATTTTCTCTCCATCTTCGGTCCGCCTCCCCCTCTCTCCCTATTTATTCCAGAACCCTCACCCCATCCCTCTCTCTGATGAAGGGTCTAGGCCCGAAACATCAGCTTTTGTGCTCCTGAGATGCTGCTGGGCCTGCTGTGTTCATCCAGCCTCACATTTCGTTATCTTGGATTCTCCAGCATCTGCAGTTCCCATTATCACTTAGAAAAGTGGAGCTAACTGTAACCCTTTTCCAAGTCAAGGTACAAACACTCATTACCCAAGGAATTTTTGAATTTCCTCTAAAAATCAATTAATATGGTCATGACTATTAACTACTTGCTCTGAGTTTTATTTAATTTATCGTTGTCACATGTATCTGAGTACAGTGAAAGATTTCATTTTGTGAATAGTACAGGCAGATCATAGCAAACAAGGACATACACATCATAGTGTGTTTGGACAGAACAAGGCATGCAAGGTTATGGCTGCACAGGAAGTGCACAAAAGCAAGATCAACTTTGATTTGAAATTAGAGAGCTCCATTCAACAGTGTAAAAACGGTGGTGAAGAAGTTGTTCTTGAACCTGTTGGTACATCTGTTCAAACTTCTATATCTTCTGCTTGACAGAAGAGATTGGGAGAGAGCATTACTGGGGTGGGTGGGATGAGTCTTTGATGATGTTGGCAGCCTCTCAGCAACAAGAAGAAGTGTACATGGAGTCCATGGATGGGAGGTTGGCTTTCATGAATAGGTCTGGTCTGTGGACAGAACTTTCTGCAGTTTGTTCCAGTCCTGAGCAGAGCAGTTGCTGTATCAGGTTGCTATGCACCCAGATAAACAGCTTTTTATGGTGCACTTGTCAAAGCTGCTGAGGGTCCTTATGGACATGCTGAATTTCCTATGCCTCTTGAGGAAGAAAAGGCATTGTTGTGCCTTCTTGACCATCGTATCTATGCGAGAGGACCAGTGCAAATTGTGGATTATTATCACTCCTAGGAACTTGACACTTTCGACTCTCTCCTCCTCAGCTTCATTGATGCAGATTGGAGAGTGTCCTTCTCCTTTCTTCCCTAAGTTCTTTGCATGGACAGTTCATGCTACAGCATATGTTAGTTTATAACATTGTTGGTCCACTATGATTTTTGTGAAATACCTCATCCATTATCACAAGATTTATTTCACACACTCCATTGCTGAAGGTATTTTCCTCTGCCATGTTCATTACCACAATGCTCATTTTCTTACATGTTGTTGAATTCATCACCAGCAAACTCCTCCCATATCAATCACCCAACTGATCAGGTAGAAATTTAGCCAGTGCATTCAGTCTGTAACCCTGCCTATTTCTCCATTACCTTGTGCACTATTATTTCATACTGTATACGTTCCTGCAGTCTGAGGAATTTAATTGTTTTGTTTATGATGTGCAAGATAGAAATTTTACTTTCCTTTTCCCATATTTCCAAGTCTGTTGCTATAACTTTACTGAAGTCTCTTGCTAATGCCTGTGATGGTGTCCCCCTATATTTTTCATATATGTCACTTTTATTCTTGATCTTGTCTATAAATTTAATGCATTCGTCATCTATTCTTCCTGTCTAATTTAGTATGATTTTTAACCTGTGAGAAGTCAAATACACAAACTGCTGATATAGTTTCAAGATCGATAGTCGTCTTTTCCCTTAAATTCCTATATTTTGATGCTATTAACATCTGCTTAATATTTTGATGAAAGGAATTAAGTCTTGTTAACAAATTAAAATAATGTCCGGATTATGTAAACAGTAAATTCACTGACTTCCTAAATACAATTGGCTTGTTGTGTAACATGTTCAGTTTTATTTGAGTATTTTCCATAGACAGCCTGCTCAACAGTGAGGGTACTTCACTTGACTCCACATGCGTGCTGATAAATGATTTAACACAGCTATGTAACAGAGAATCACCAGTTTTTTGAGTGATTTCAGCACATTGTTTTCCCCAAATCTGAAGTCGGCAGTGTCCTAAAATTCTTTAACCTGACTTCATTCCTTATTACTTAAATAATCTAAGAAATAGTTTAACCAATCTACTCCATACACTATGGCCATGAATCGGCAGTCCAATACAGCACAATTGAATGAGTTAGTGATGATTGGGCTTAAGCTTCTTGTAACCATGACAATTTCCTTTGCTTGATCAATATTACCATATCATCTTTCCCAGCCTTACATGTCTTGTTCAATTTGAAAAAACATTTTCATTCCATTTATGCAATGAATTGTCCTCCTGGTATTTCCAATTACATTTCAAACATCTGTGGACCATACACTAGACATCCTTTCCTCCAGATGGTGCCCAGCCTGTTGTGTTCTTCAAGCTTGTCTGTCTTGCAAAAGTGTTTGTTTCTGAAAATCTAAGTCAGAAGTCACTCAACACCAGATTACAGTTGGCATCACCTGCTGAAGGAGCAGCGCTACGAAAGCTTGCAATTTTGAATAAACCTGTTGGGCTATAACCTGAGGACATGTGACTTCTGACTTTGCCCACTTCAGTCCAACACCAGCACCTCCACATCCTGGAAATCCAACTCCAGTTATCTTCCTTAAACAACTTAGGACAGTTCAACATTTTAGAGGCAAGAACAGGATTAGGATTAGCCATAGAATTTTTACAAAGTTGCGTTTAAACTGTTCAATTCTTTCTCCTAAAATCAACCTATTCTAGATCTAGATCTTCTAGCCCAGTGGTGAGGACATGCCTGCAGTGCCACAAGACCTGTATGATATGATTTTTACTCCATCTGTTTGAATATATCTCGTGACAGAAGGGAACTGAAACTAGTCCTTCTGACCAGAGTTAGAGAAACTACTTCAGCATCACAAGGCACATTACTATTTTACAGTATATCCATCCCACTTTCTAAAGTTATCAAACTCTGACCATTATTATACAAGCATTTAATCTCCTTTATTCATTCACGGGGATGAGGGCATCGCTGGCTAAGCAGCATTCATTGCCCGTCCCTAATTGTCCAGTTGGCAGTTCAGAGTCACCCACATTGCTGTGGGTCTGGAGTCACATGTAGGCCAGGCTAGGTAAGGGTGGCAGTTTCCTTCCCTAAAGGACATTAGTGAGCCAGATGGGTTTTTCCAATGATCGACAATGGATTCATTGTCATCACTAGATTCTTAATTCCAGATAATTTATTGAATTCAAATTCCACCATCTGCCGTAGTGGGATTGGAACCTTGGCCCCTGGAATGTTATCTGGGTCTCTGGATTAACAGTCTATCAGTAAACTGCTGTTTAAACTAAGTATTTGGGGGCAGGGGACAAACTGGAAATTTAAGAATGAAGTGAAAGGGGAAGTGAGAATAAGAGAAGTTAAGAAAGACAACAGAATCAACGGAGCAGAAAACTCAAAGAAGGGATCATACAGTATGGCCAAGTGAAATAGGGGTTGATAGGAAGGGTGAGAGGAGCAACTAATTAAAAATATTATATATTAATGCACGAAGCATAAGAAATAAGGTGGATGAGCTTGAGGCTCAGTTGGAAATTGGCACGTAAAATGTTGTGGGGATAACTGAGACGTGGCTTCAAGTGGGTAGGGCCTGGGAAATGAATATTCAAGGCTATACGTGCTATCGAAAGGACAGACTGATGGGCAGAGGGGGTGGGGTGGCCCTGTTGGTGAGGAATGATATTCAGTCCCTTGCAAGGGGGGTCATAGAATCAGGAGATGTAGAGTCAGTATGGATAGAGCTGAGAAATTCTAAGGGGAGAAGGACCGTGATGGGAGTAATCTACAGGCCCCCAAACAGTAGTCAGGATGTAGGGTGCAAGTTGAATCGAGAGTTGAAATTGGCCTGTCACAAAGTTATCACTACAGTTGTTATGGGAGATTTCAACATGCGGGTAGACTGGGAGAATCAGGATGGTACTGGACCCAAGAAAGGGAGTTTGTGGAGTGCCTCCGAGATGGATTCTTAGAACAGCTTGTACTGGAGCCTAGCAGGGAGGAGGCAATTCTGGGTCTGGTGTTGTGTAATGAACTGGATTTGATCTGGGACCTTGAAGTAAAGGAGCCATTAGGAGGTAGTAACCATAATATGATAAGTTTTAATCCACAATTTGAGAAGGAAAAGGGAGAATCGGAAGTGTCAGTATTGCAGTTGAACAAAGGGAACTATGGAGCTATGAGGGAGGAGCTGGCCAAAGCTCAATGGTACAATACCCCAGCAGGGATGGCAGTGGAACAACAATGGCAGGTATTTCTGGATATAATGCAGAAGGTGCAGGATCAGTTCATTCCAAAGAGGAAGAAAGATCCTAAGGGGAGGCAGGGGCTGCCGTGGCTGACGAGGGAAGTTAAGGACTGCATAAAGATAGAAGAGAAGAAGTATAACATAGTAAAGATGAGTGGGAAGCCGGAGGACTGGCAAGCTTTTAAAGAGCAACAGAAGATAACTAAAAAGGCAATACACAGAGAAAAAATGAGGTATGAAGGCAAACTGGACAAAAATATAAAGGAGGATAGTAAAAGCTTTTATAGGTGTGTGAAAAGAAAAAATAGAAAAACTAAAATTGGGCCCTTGAAGACAGAAACAGGTGAATTTATAAGGCGGAACAAGGAAATGGCAGAAGAGTTGAATAGGTACTTTGGATCTGTCTTCACTAGGGAAGACACAAGCAATCTCCCGGATGTAATAGTGGCTGAAGGACCGAGGGTAATGGATGAACTGAAGGGAATTTATATTAGGCAGGAAATGGTGTTGGATGGACTGTTAGGTCTGAAGGCTGATAAATCCCCTGGACCTGATGGTCTGCATCCCAGGGTACTTAAGGAGGTGGCTCTAAAAATCATGAACACATTGGAATCATTTTCCAATGTTCTATAGATTCAGGATCAGTGCCTGTGGATTTGAGGGTGGCTAATGTTGTCCCCCTTTTCAAGAAAGGAGGGAGAGAGAAAACAGGGAATTATAGACCGGTTAGCCTGACGCCAGTGGTGGGAAAGATGCTGGAGTCAATTATAAAAGATGAAATTACGACCATTTGGATAGCAGTAACAGGATAGGTCAGAGTCAGCATGGATTTATAAAGGGGAAATTGTGCTTGACTAATCTTCTCGAATTTTTTGAGTTTGTATCTATGAAGATGGACAAGGGAGAGCCACTGTCAGAAAGCATTTGATAAAGTCCCACATAGGAGATTGGTGAGCAAAATTAGGGCACATGGTTTTAGGGGCAAAATACTGACTTGAATTGAAAATTGGCTGGCTGACAGGAAGCAAGGAGTAGTGATAAATGGGTCCCTTTCAGAATGGCAGGTGGTGACTAGTGGGGTACCACAAGGTTCGGTGCTGGGACCACAGCTGTTTACAATATACATTAATGATATAGGTGAAGGCATTAAAAGTAATATTAGCAAATTTGCTGATGACACAAAGCTGGGTGGCAGTGTGAAATGTGAGGAGGATGTTATGAGAATACAGGGTGCCTTGGACAGGCTAGGTGAGTGGACAGATGCATGGCAGATGCAGTTTAATGTGGATAAATGTGTGGTAATCCACTTTGGTGGCAAGAACAGGAAGGCAGATTACTATCTCAATGGAGTCAAGTTAGGTAAAGGGGAAGTACAACGAGATCTAGGTGTTCTTGTACATCAGTCAATGAAAGCAAGCATGCAGGTACAGCAGGTAGTGAAGAAAGCTAATAGCATGCTGGCCTTCATAACAAGAGGAATTGAGTATAGGAGCAAAGAGGTCCTTCTGCAGCTGTACAGGGCCCTGGTGAGACCGCACCTGGAGTGCTGTGTACAGTTTTGGTCTCCCAATTTGAGGAAGGACATTCTTGCTATTGAGGGAGTGCAGTGTAGGTTCATGAGGTCAATTCCCGGAATGGCGGGACTATCATATGTTGAAAGATTGGAGCAATGGGGCTTGTATACACTTGAGTTTAGAAGGATGAGAAGGGATCTGAATGAGACGTATAAGATTATTAAGGGATTGGACACTCTGGAGGCAGGAAGCATTATTTCCACTGATGGGTGAGTCCAGAACCAGAGGACACAGTTTAAAAATAAGGGGTAGGCCATTTAGAACAGAGTTGAGGAAAAACTTCTTCACCCAGAGAGTGGTGGATATATGGAATGCTCTTCCCCAGAAGGCAGTGGAGGCCAAGTCTCTGGATACTTTCAAGAAAAACATGGATATGGCTCTTCAAGATAGTGGAATCAAGGGTTATGGGGATAAGGCAGGAACAGGATCCTGATTGTGGAGGATGAGCCATGATCATAATGAATGGTGGTGTTGACTCAAAGGGCTGAATGGCCTACTCCAGCACCTGTTGTCTATTGTAATACCACCAGGCCATCACCTCCTAAATCACCATTCTTTTAAATTTTGATCAGAAATGTAAATAAATTTCCAAAGCAAGCTCATTATCCAAGTCAAAGTCCTGAGAATACCTCATGACTGATCTTCCTTCTCAAAGGAAATAACAAGCCAAGGCCACAACTTACATTTTGCCTGTAAAGAGGCAACCAATGTTCACATACCCACTTCATTTTTTTTACTGATTGTAAGGTTCAATTCCACAAAACATCTGTAGGGAATCATATCTTCACATTTTGCACTTGATTTCGGCCATTCTAATCCAAATTATCTCTTTTATTCATTTGTAGGATGTAGGTATTGTTAGCTAACTAATGTTTATTGCCTGTCCTTAGTTGCCTTTGAGAAGGTGGTGTTGAGCTGCCTACTTGAACCACTGCTGTCCACCAGATGTGGATTGACCCACAATGACCTTAGGTAGGGAATTCCAGGATTTTGACCCAGCAACAGTTAGGGAACAGCAATATATTTTCATTACTGGGCAGTGAGTGGCTTTGGGGGAACTTGGAGGTTGGACGTTTCCATGTATCTGCTGCCCTTGTCCTTGTAGGTGGAAGTGGTCATGGGTTTGGAAGGTGCTGTCTGAGGAACTTTGGTGAATTTCTGCATCTTGTAGATAGTACACACTGCTGCTACTGAGCATCAGTGGTGGAGGGAGTGGATGCTTGTGGATGTAATGGTAATCAAGCTGCCTGCTTTGTTCTGGATAGTGTTGAGCTTCTTGAGTGTTGTTGGAGCAGCACTCACCCAGGCAAATGGAGAATATTCCATCACACTCCTGACTTGTGTCTTGTAGGTTGTGGACAGGCTTTGGGGAGTCAGGGGGTGAATTAGTTGCTCAGCATTTCTAGCTTCTGACCTGCTCATGTAATCACCTTCTTTATTTGCAAACATAGCATGGATCTGGATGAATTCAGCAGGTCAAGCATCACTAGAGTAGCAGGAGAATTGATGTTTTGGACCCAGTCCCATCATCAGAACTGGGGAGGAGGAAGGGAGCTCAGAAATAAATAGACAAAAGAGGGCTGGTGGAAGGTAGGTGGGATGGTGAAAGGTGGATCCAGGTAGGGGTGGTGGGTGTTGATCAGTGGGAAGGGTGGAGTAGACAGGTGGGAAGAAGAGGACAGGTTGTGTCAGGTCAATGAGGCTGAGATGGGATGAGAATTGGACATGGGATGAGGCTGGGGGTGCGGAGGTTTTGAAACCAGTGAATTCTACGTTCAAGCCATCAGGCTGAGGACGTTAAACATTCTGCAGTGACTATCGTCAAACATCCACACTTCATTTCTTATGATAGAAGGAAGGTCATTGGTTAAGCAGCTGAAGATGGGTGGGCTGAGGACACTACCCCAAGAAACTCCTGCAAAGATGTCCTGGAACTGAGATCATTGATCTTCAATAACCATGACCATGTGAATCCATCCAGCAGAGTGTTTGCCCTGTGAAACACATTGATTCCAGTTTTGTGAAGATTCCTTGATACTACATTTGGGGGAACGCAGTCTTGATGTCAAGAGCTATCACTCTCACTTCACCTGTGCAATTCAATTCTTTTGTCCCTCTTTGAACCAAGACTGTAATGAGGTTAGGAGCTGAGTGGCCCTGGCAGAACCCAAACTGAGCATCACTAAGCAGGTTTTTGCTCGATAGCATTGTTAATGACACACTCCACCACTTTACTGATGATCAAGAATAGACAGATGGGATAGGAATTGTCCAGGCTGGTAGTTGTTGAACAGTTGTCAGTGCTGTAACTGTTCTGGAAAATCTTGGCTAGGGAACTGGCATCAATGGATGTTTAATTCCAGGCTTTTTTTTTCAATTATTGAATTCAAATACAATTCTGCTGTGGTGGGATTAGAACCCAGGTCCGCAGAACATTAACTGAGTTTCTGAATTAATAGTCTAGCAACAACACCATTCAGCTATTGCGTTCCCAATTACAATCTTCTGTCTGAAAACAACTCTAAGTTTCCAATCTTCGGCTTTATGCAATCATCCTAGTACACACTTTTCTCACCTTCACCAATCATTTATATCTACTCAGCCAATTAATCAATCAATTAATCCTCATCATCAACTTAACTACCCATGATAGTGACATCCTACCCCCAGATTCCAACTTATGATATTTCCTTCCTTAAACTCTTTTCTGTGTCAACTGTAAAGTGACAGACTTTTTTAAAATGTGATTAGGTCATTCCTGATCGCAAATTAGATTTTCACCATCTATGATCTTTTGTACAACTAACAAACAAAAATAATAAAGAATAAATATTTTATATTCTGAAGCATTTTCTTCAGAGTTACTTACAGCAATGTCCAAGAGATTAATTTTTAATTACTAAAGACCATAAAACAATTCAGGAGATTTGATAACTCTACTTAGTGCAGGATTTACAAATTTTAACACAGAATCTTGACTTTGGCTTCAAGTCATCGTGTCTGATTTATCAGGCTTCTTTCAATCTCAATATACTGCAACTGGGTTTCCTGCATCATCTTTTTCTGAATGTCTTGTGGGATGATGCTGGCCTTTTTTGAACTTAATACCATCTTGTACAAATATTTCTTCATTGCAATGTTAAACTTAAAAAAGAGAGTGAAAGAACTTGCAGTTATAGAGAGCCTTTCACCACTGAAGGATGTCCCAAAGTGCTTCTCATCAAATGCAGTCACTGTAGGATATGGGAAACACTACAGCCGCTTACAGCAAATTCCATACAAACGGCAGGCTGATAGTGACCTGCAGTTTGTTTTAGTTTTGGTCAGGGATACCTATCAGTTAGTGCATCTGAAAACATATTCCAGTTCTTCAAATAATACAATGGGGCCTTTATTTATTTTAATTCATTTATTCATTTGTGGGATGTGGGTGTAACTGGCTGGTTCAACATTTATTACCCATCTGTGGTTGCCCTTGAGAAGATGGTGGTAATCTGCCTTCTTGAACCATTGCAGTCCACTCATAGAGCTGGTTGGGAGGGAATTCCAAGGTTTTCACCCAATGACAGTGAAGGAATGGCGATGTATTTCCAAGTCAGCATGGTGAGTGGCTTTGAGGGGAAGTTAAAGGCGGCAGTGTTCCAACATATCTGTTGCCCTTGTCCTTTGACATGGAAGAGGTTGTGAGTTTGGAATGTGCTCTCTAAAGATCTTTGGTGAAATTCTGCAATGCATCTTGTAGATAGTGCAAACTGCTGAGCGTTTTTGGCAGAGGGAGTGAATGTTTGTGGATGTGGTGCCAATCAAGATGGCTGCTTTGTCCTGGATGGTGTCAAGCTTCTTGAGTGTTGTTGGGGCTGCACACATCCAGGGAGGATTCCATCACACTCCTGACTTGTGCCTTGTAGACGGTGACAGGCTTTGGAAATCAGTTTGAGGGAGCATATAATGGTTTAATATTTTGCTCAGCAAAACAATGAAGTGCCACCCTAGATTATGTGGTCAAATCCCAAGGTTACAGCCTTCTGACTGAAGAGGCAAGTGATACCAACTGAGCCACAGCAGTTACTACTAAACTCCAACCTAGTTTTGCATAATTACCATTCATTCAGAACTGTATATTTCAATTTTTGAAGGCCTTAATGTTTCTAAGCTTTCTGCTGGATTTCACTTAGAAAGAGACTATTCTTTACTGATGTTTTCAATGTCATCAATGAATTCAGCTTTAACTCAATAATTAACATAACTATTGCCATTAACTTTAAATATCTGAGAGAGTAACTCCTACCTATAATTTCAATAACATATGTATCCTTCCTTTCCATTTTAAAAGTGTAATGCAACTATAACAGCATCTTTATAGTTTATTAGTTGCATATTACTAGGAAATGGGCCATTTCCCCTTAAACCTGTTCCAACATTAAATTAGATTAATGCTGATCTGTGTTTCAAGTCCATTTGCTTCACATGGTTCCATGTCCCTTAATATACCTGACAAAATATACCTGACTTGTACCTAACAAAATTATATCTCACTTTAAGGGCATCCTAAGGTGATGGAATGTATTGCATATTGTAATTGCAATTTATTTCTTTTTTTTATTCCTCTTCTGTTATCTGAAAACCACTGCAGCATTATTATTTAGCAAATCTGCCATTTCCAAATCTTTAATCAGGACATCACCTGCATCTGCCTTCAAGGTACCTACAAAGTCCTTAACCACTGTCTTTCCATTAAAATACTTGGAGTAACTTTTAGTGTTGCTCTTGATATCACATGCATGTGATTTTTCTTCATAATCCCTTTCTGCAATTCTTATTACTTAACTTGTAATCCTTTGTTGATCATCGTATCTCACCTCATACGTATGATTCCACTGTTCTTTGCATTTATAGTTGTGTCATTTCCCAACTTTTATTGACCAAGATTGCTTAATTGTCCAAGAAGTACTCTTATGCTCTAGGGATTTATGTTGGTATTCTACAGTATGGGAGAAGTTTATGAATATGTCTTTCCAAGAAATTATGATCAGCCTGTTTAACACACATATTACTCAATGGCTTAAATTCACCAGCAAGCATTTATTTCTAATGTGAATTTCTGTTAAAATATATTGTTCCTGGTGAAATGATTCAGTTCTCTTGCATGACACTGTAAAATATTCCTCATATCACAGTATGTAAGAACTGAATGTTCTATACTTTGGTTTTCGACTTCAGTCATATGTTGGTCCTGGATTTCTAACCAGTTTCATTGAACAGTTGTATCTTCTATTCTTGTCATTGGTTTGGTAGAATTCTCACCTCTGAGTCAGAAAGTCATAGGTTCAAGCCACACTCCAGAGATTTAAGCACAAGTTTGAAGCTGACATCCCCCTCTACAGCAAGGGACTGCTGCCCTTTCAAATGTTCTGACTTTTGAGTAAGATGTTGAACATTTTCTAGTTCTGATAAAAGGTCATCAACCTGAAATGCACCTAAAATGGAACTTATCTTTCCATATATGCTATCTGATCTACTGCGTGTGTACATCATTTTCTGTTTTATCTCGAAATTTTCATACATTAACCAGTTATCATGTTTTTAACAATACGTTTTTGAATGAATTGGTTTTCCCCATTGGTACAACCTTCGTAAAGTACAGCTTCAAGCATGACATCTTTTCCTTCAACTTTAAACAGTAGACTGTTCACTAGCCCGTCTCTATGATGACTGCCTATAACTGATTGAAAAAAAAGGTTTCAAAAATGGAATTAGAACAGTTAGGTGTTGTTTTTTCGATCTTCTCAGGCTTGATGGGCTGAAGGGCTTTTTCTAAGGTGTAGCCGTCTATGACAATGATTCTATGACCCTGACATGCAACATGATCTGGAGTGTAAAACCTGAAAGTACTGTGGATACTGTAAATCAGAAGCAAAAACAGAAATTGCTGGAAATGCTCAGCTGGTCTGGCAGCATCCATGGAGAGAAATCAAAGATGACATTTCAGGTCAAGTGGCCCTCCCTCTCGGCCCAAAACATTAACTCTGATTTCTCTCTACAGATGTTGCCAGACTTGCTGAGCTTTTCTAGAAAAGAAAAAGGAACTTGGAATAACAACTCCATTAGAAAACATAACAGAACAATAGATTATTTTGCTACTAAACAGTAACTGTTCCAATATAGTAACATCCTTTAAATACATCCTTGGCAAAAGGCAAATTCAGAACATAGACTGTCTCACACACAACTCTCAAAGCAGACAGAGAACTCCCAGCTTATGGCTGTAACTGAGAGAGGTCTTTAGGACCCCAACAGCAACTGCTGAACATTAAACTAAAGATCCTGGGTCTGTGGGAATTCGACCACATCAGACTGCTTCTATTGTTCCAACTTTATAAAAAAAACCAAGGCCCCACAAGTTGTTTACTTATGGGCTTTCCAACTAGAGCTTGTTGCTTTGGTCTTAAAACCTCTCTTTAAAAAAAAAGAACAAAATAACCTCTAAGGCCACAGTATTGTCACACTACTGTGCTTTATACAACAGGATGGCTTGCTGATACACTGCAGGGGTGAATTAAGAGTCGGTAGGCTGAAAGGCCCAATTTTGCTCCAATCTTATGATTTTATATCTTATGGCCAGTCACATTGGTGTGGGACATAAGTCGGAAATAGCCCAGAGAATGACCACGGTTGCAGGAACTGCAGACACTGGAGAATCCGAGATAACAAGGTGTAGAGCTGGATGAACACAGTTTGGCCAAGCAGCATCTTAGGAGCAGGAAAGCTGACGTTTCGGGCCGAGACCTTTTTCTGATGAAGGGTCTAGGCCCAAAACGTCAGCTGTTCTGCTCCTAAGATGCTGCTTGGCCTGTTGTGTTCATTCAGCTCTGTACGTTGTTGTATTATCACACTAGCTTGCTATATTTTTGTTCACATCCGTCTGCAAAATTCATTTCTTCCTCTGTCTCTATCTTTTGCAAATAAAGCAAAATAAATTTCTAATACTCTTCTTTGAGTCCTGGCTGAAGGCTGAACATTCACTAATTCACCTGGTTCATGACTGTACTTTAGGGATCAAAATTTGCCAACCCTGGTCATTCTCTGGGCTATTTCCGACTTATGTCCCACACCAATGTGACTGGCCATAAGATATTGGAGCAGAATTGGGCCTTTCAGCCTACTGACTCTTAATTCACCCCTGCAGTGTATCAGCAAGCCATCCTGTTGTATAAAACTCAGGGTAGTTAGAGATGGGAAGTAGTTGCTGGCTTGGCCAGTCACAACCACATTCTGAGTTTCAATTATATATTTTAAAAAGTGCAAAACATTTATTTTCATAAAACTGCAACTTAATTTGCCTCCACTGAACTTGGGCATCTTTTTACTGAATTTCATCTCCGAATTTATCCTTGACCTTCAATTTTTGCTTAATTCTAACGGCAATTTATTCATTGCTGAGCTGCTTCATTTAAAACTGCAACACGTCAGTTCAATAATTTTAAAAGTATCTGCAAGGTTCTCCCACAGTAATGTACTGATCTTTCAGTACTTGCAATCTTTTCATTATTTCAATTGGCAACATGATTCTCATGCGTAGTATGCTTTCCTGCCAGGTAAAACCTCTTAAATGTCTCAATAACTTCGCAGAATTGACTTTAACAGCTATTTTATCCTGTGTTAACAATCAACAGGCTAGTCGATAAGTAAGGGAAGAAAAATTGTGACCTTTAGTTTTATCTTATATTTCTCTATAATATCCACAACTGACTTAAAAATCAGCCATCTTTGTCCTAATTTCTCCTTGTTCTACCTTAAATTCCAGTTGGGACTTACGATTATTAAGCTATTTAGTTGGCAGTTTTAAGGACTTCTAATGATATCTCTGATTCCATAATAGTAACATGACCATTTCTGCTTTGTTTGATCGTCTGTTCCCACACAACTGTGGACAAGCCAAAAATATTTGGCAATTCAACATCGGCAAGACCGAAGTCATCCTGTTCGGCCTTCACTAAAACCCATGCTTGCTTAAATTTCTGGCAATATAGTGCAACTATAACATTGCACTCAACCTTGAACATAATGTGAATCCTACATAAGTCTATCATGAAGGCTTTTAAATATGAAATAATTAATCCTTTAATTTAAAGCCTAATTTAAACCCATTTCATTCCTCATACATTCCAATAAAAAAAATCTTCCATGTCAGCCATCCCTACCTCGATTCAGATCAGCCACGATCCTATTGAGTGGTGGATCAGGCTCAAGGGGCCAAACTACCTACTCCTGTTCCTATTTCTTATGGTCTTACAGATTCCTCCTTATCCAGAATTGCAATGTTGTAACGTGTATCGTACAAAATCCTGTTCATTTTTCATTTTTTAAAAAGAATAGAACTTTGAAACATCTTCCTCCCTTTCATTTTTGGATTTTTCTACATTATATAGAATTGTGACAATGCTGTCTGCACCAGCAAGTTTTTTTTGGCCTTGCAGAGTGTTGAGAACATATCAGTAACATGCACATCAAACAAAAGGCAGATAATGATCAACTTCAATAGGAGAATCTGATCACTTTCCGTTGACATGAATCGTACTACCATCATTAAATAACCCCATTAATATCCTGAGACTAGCAGGAACAAGAAACGTAATGGGATCAACACTGCAAGTGCTACAAATGCAGGATTGAGGCTGGGATTTCTGCAAAAAAATGATTCACCTCCTTTCTACCAAACACAAGGAACAGGTCAGGTATGCAACAAAATATCTCTACTTGCTCAGGTTAATGAAGCTTCAGCAACACTCAAAAGCCTCAACAGCATCCAGAAAAAAAAACTGCCCCTTTGACTGCCACACCAGTTTTTTTGTTCTTTGTTCATTCATAGGATGAGGGTATCAACAGCTAGGCCAGCATTTCCTAATTGCTCAGAGGACGCTATGAGTCAACGAAATTGCTGTGGATCTGGAGTCGCATGTAGGCCAGACCAGGTAAGGATGGCAGTTTCCTTCTCTAAATGACATTAGTGAACCAGATGGGTTTTCCCGACAACTGATAACAGATTCACGGTCATCATTAGATTCTCAACTCCGTACTATCTATTGAATTCAAATTCCACAGTTGCCGTGGTAGGATTCAAAACATTACTTGGATTACAGTCTAACGATAATACCACTAACACCATTGCCTCCCACTACCTTAAGCATTAGCTCACTCCAATAACAACAAAACTGCATGCCATTCACAATTTACACAACAATAATATTCCAGGGTAGTAGGAACAGCCTTTTGAGCAGTACTTCCCATATCTGTGATCTATAGCACTTAAGAATTAAATGCAGAAAATGATAGTAGGCACCACCATCTTTAAGCTCCCTTTCAATTCACACACCATCCTGAGTTCGACATATTAATTCACCATTCCTTCAACATAATGTATAAAATCCAAGAAAGCCCTTCATAGCCGTATTGTGAGTGTATTCTCCTCACAAGGACTGCAGCAGATTAAGAATACAACTCACCACCAGCTTGTTGGCAAGTGACAATGGACAATGAAAGCTAGTCTTGCCAACAATGCCCACATCCTATGAATGAAGACATTTTAAGGAATATTTGAATTAATTCAGTCCTTTTACAGAGCAAGCAACTACCCTCTTTACATTCAGGGTTTAAGAGCATAATTACATCCTTAATAGCTGTTTCTTTATTAATTATATCAATGGCGGTGCTGTCTCAATGGTGGCTGTGCACCTCTCCAATGAAAATCATTTCCAATCTGACAGCGTCAGCCTCTTCTTGATGTATCCACCACATTGAGGTTTGCACTTTTCTTGAGAAGTATAACACTATGTTTGAACAATTATTTCACACGGGTTAGATTGTGCTCTGTTTTTAAACAAATCTTACCTTAAATGTACGGCAAATCCTGCTATCTCCAGGATTCACCCTTCTTTTAAACTCTCCAGCCCGGGACTGATTCCCTGGAATTGTGTATCTGCTTCCTGAAACTTCCATCCTTTAGATTATCTTTATCAACAGATCAACAGACAAGCAAAGAAAACTCAAAAAACATCTGGAAAAGGAAAGGCTGCCAAAAACAGAAAAGGAAATGATGAAGTCTGTAATGCATATGATATACTGTAATGCATGTTCTCCTTATTCCTTGTCTTTCAAGCATTTGGACAGCAGTGCAGGAAATGCCAATGAACATGGTAATCTCACGATGTCTACAGAACCAGACTTCCTATTGAATTTTACAATATTTCATCCATTTGCTGTACACTTCAATTTTAACTTTGGGACATCAGTACATGATCAGAATTTTGACTGTATAATACCAGCTGGTTATATTTGATGTGATGTTATCAGGCAAAAATTGCTGAATAACTGCAGGTGTTCTTACTGCTACACAATTTTACTTGTGTGCACTAATTATGATAGAAACTCCTGAACACAATAGGTATGTCAGCTTAAAATTTAACATCATGCTACCAGCAAGAAGCTACAGTAAAGTACTCAGAGCAACCAAAAAATGCATATTTCAATTATTATTTCACCATTTACCAACAAACATATAAAAATGTTGAAGTTCACATGTACAATGTTATGACCAGTCAGCAGGTGAGGTTCCCTTTCTCATTACAGTTCTAGACGGGTACTCCAAACTGTTGAGCTCCTGAGTGAGGAGCTATTAATTGGCTCCACTTCTTTATGTACATGACCCCTTGTTTTGTTGCAAACATACTTTAGGGATTCACTTGTTCAGGTTACTACGAAGCTCCCGCCATCTCAACTTCAATATTTACCTGAGGCTTGATGGTCCTCAGGTTTAAGGTAGCACAGTGGCTCAGTGGTTCGCACTGCTGCCTCACAGCACCAGGGACCTGGGTTTGATTCTGGCTTTGGGTAACTGTGTGGAGTTTGCACATTTTCCCTGTGTCTGCTTGGGTTTCCTTCCACAGTCCAAAGATATGCAAGTTAGGTGGAATAGCCATGGGAAATGCAGGATTATAGATTGGGGGGGGGGGGGGTGGTCTGGATGAGATAATCTTTAGTCAGTCGGTGTGGACCAAATGGCCTGCTGCCACACTGTAGGGATTCTATGATTCAGGTTAAACGACCAGCAGTTGCCCTTCTCTGCTGAGAGAGTGGGACAATGGTAATTTTGCTTACTCATTTAGAAATAGATCCCTTCCTTAGTGAATACGTCTCTCCCAGACAATGTGAACTTGTGTCTTAAGAGGAGCCAATTTAATTAGGCTTTCTTGAGCAAACAATGAGCAAGTTCATTAATTAGTGAGTGAGCAAACGCATGACAGATGTAGAATAATGTAGATAAATGTGAGGTTATCCATTTTGGTAACCAAAATGGGAAGGCAGATTATTATTTGAATAGCTCCAAATTGAGACAGGGGAATATTCAACGAGACCTGGGTGTCCTCGAGCACCAGTCACTGAAAGTAAGCATGAGGGTGTGGCTGGCGATGAAGAAGGTAAACTGTATTTTGCTCGTCATAGCGTGAGAATTTAAAGTAAGGGAATAAGATTTTGTTGCAATTTTACAAGGTATTTGTGAGGCCATTCCTGGAATATCATGCACAGTTTTGGTTACTTTATCGGAGGAAAGATACTTTGGCTATGGAGGAGCGCAATGAAGGTTTACCAAAATTGAATTCAGGGCTGATGGGTCTGACATATGAACAGAAATTGAGTCTGTTATGATTGTATTCACTAGAATTTAGAAAAGTGAGGGTGGATCTCATAGAAAACATTAAAGTCCTAACAGGATTAGACAGATTAGATGGAAAAAGGATGTTCCCACAGTGGGGGAGTCTGGAACCAGGTGTCATAATTAAGAACAGAGATCAATCTTTGAGGACTGAGAGGAGGAGGAATTTCTTCACTCACAAAGTTTGTGGTGAGCTTGTGGAGTTCATTACCACAGAAAATGGTGGAAGCCAAAGCATCTGTGTTTTCAAGAAGGTAGATTTAGCTCTTCTAGCTAAAGAAATCAAGGGATATGGGGGAGGGCATTATTAGAGCATTCAACTTGATGATCAGCCATGATCATATTGAATACTGCAGCAGGCAGAGGGGTTAAATGGCCTACTTCTGCTCCTATACTCTGTTTACTAGACACAGTTAAAATTAGCAAAACAACACACATAGATTAGAAAAAGAGATAAGTCCAAAACAACAAAAGCTTTGTTTCTGAAATGCATTTGAAATCCAGATCAGTCTCTGGATTGTTTGTGAAGAGCAGATAGTTAAAAGTTATGGCCACCTCAGTGGAGGTTACCAGTAGCGCTATCATTTGTAGATGAGTAGTCATTTCATGATCTTTAGCTTTACAGAGATCTTCAGATTCTGCAGTTCTGATTCATTTCAGCCATGATTGAATTCCAGCATTCAGGATCCTTTTGTTGCCTGCATTTTCCTTTGTCTAACTGCTAACTTGCGGACTTCCTGCACTAAGAGAGAGAGTCTTTATCAGCGACATGGGGGTAACAAGGCTGTGGTTCTTTGACAGTGACCTTCACAGCACATGAATACACAAATCTAGGCCAGTGCATTTTACAGCATTCAGTTTCATCAATATCATCAAGCAGAATTCAAATTGGCTTTTTGAACCCTGTCCCTTTTTCTATTTTTGAAAGGAAAAACACAAAATATATGCCTGCCATTTGGGACATAATCAGGAACAGCCTTGCTGCTGAACAGAAAGCCAGCAGTCTCTTGTTATTTTTGTATTCACAAGAGATAACAATCCAAGCAGCATCAGAGGAGCAGGAAGGCTGACCTTTCAGGCCTTCTTCAGGGTCTAGGCCTGAAAGGTCAGCCTTCCTGCTCCTCTGATGCTGCTTGGCCTGCTGTGTTCATCCAGCTCTACACTTTGTTATCTCAGATTCTCCGGCATCTGCAGTTCCTACTATCTCAGATAACACCCTGTTTTCAATTGCTTCATCCACCCATTCAATGGAGTGCTGTTTGAAACGCCTTTCACATCCATAGGTGTGAAATTCTGTGGTCTCTATCTCTCCAGATAGTAACTTTATTTAATCCACAGTCATTTTTGTGGCTGCCTGATCTCTCTCAAAAAGCAAACTTTGGGAATACAAGTTAAAAATGGCCACAGTAGATCAGAGTCTAAGTCATGGTCATGGCTGTATCTGGGTATATTTGAGTGTTATGATCACAGTGCAACAATGATATCTACTACTTTTGTTTGTTAACTAATCAGAAATGCAACTAGCCATAACTCAAGTAGCCACTTGTGACCAGTGCCCACTGCTGTGTTAATTAACAATTTCATCCAGTTTCAGGCTCGTGGAGAAAGAGAAACTGTATATTACAATGAAAACAAATGTGAATTTATATTGCATTTTTCACAATTGTTAGGAAACCCCAAAGCATTTCTATACTCAGGAAGTACTTTTGAATTAGTACCATTATTATAAAGCAGGAGACACAGCAGCCAATACGGACACCACAGGTCAACAAACTATGAGAAATCAACCACAAAATCTGTTTTAGTAATGCTAGTCAAAAGATTAATATTGGCCAGGAAACCTTGAAAATCTTGCTAATGTTTGGATTCTAAATGACTCTTCATCAGAGCTGACCCACTCTGATTTCCAGCTTTTTTTGTTGTTTTCACTATAGATTCCAGCATCTTCTTTTTCTCCAACCTCACTTGTTTTTTTTTCTTTGAAGAGTGTCACAGAATATTGTAGGTCCATCTGAAAAGGAATCTTGGTTTAGCATCTTAGACAAAAGATGGCACTCTGACCATGCAGCATTCAAGTGTCACTCTAGATATGCTCATGTCCCTGAAGACGGGCTTGAATCCACAACTTTATGAAACAACAACTGACTCTGTAAAGATCATCAACAGCTGTTTCCAATATCAGCCTGCTCCTCAGTCGGCATCCCTCAACCTCTGTTTAATATTTGACCCCAAGTTAAACTTCTGAGCACAGACCCATAGCAGAAATAAAACTGCCTGTTTCCAGGTCTGTAATTTCCATTGTTCAAATCCATCCTTGCTTCAGTTTATTTACTGCTGAAATCCTCATCTACGTCTGTGTTACCTGGAAGCCTTAACCTTTACAACAGTTGCCTGAGCAGTCTCCTGCATTCTACCCTTCATAAATTTAAGGTAATTTGAAACCCTATTGTCTTTGTTATTGCTTAAACGTCCCATTCATACGTCACTCCCGTGGCTGACCGATATTGATTCTTGGTTAAACATCATCCTGATTTTAAAATGCTCATCCGTGTTTTCAAATCTCTCCATGGCCTTGCCCTTATCTCTGTAAAGTCCTTCAGCACCCAGAATTCTCTGAGATATCTGCATTAGTCAAACTCGGGCACTTTGTGTGTTTCCAATTTCAATTCCTTCACCATTGATATCTGTGTTGTTAGCCTCCTCGACCCAAGGCTCTGCAATTTGCTCCCAAAACCTCTCTGCCTATATATCTCTTTACTTCTTTAAAATGCTGCTTAAAACTTGCTCTTATTGAACTTTGTGACCCTGAACTCTAACTCTGCCTTATCCAACTTATTGTCAAATTTTGTCCTGGAACACTTCTATGAAACTCCTTGGGAGAAGCAGCTTGGCACAACTACAATATAAATTTGAGCGGTTGTTATTATGGAGAGTGGAACTTGCATTGTGCATTAGTTGCAGGCCCACAGCGCATAACTTTCCATCCATGAGCATCAACGAACAGAAAACAATAAGCCAGGCATTCGACTAATACAGCTCATTGCTTGGAGTGCATGACATCACTCTATCAATGGTACCTACCATTTCATTTTCACTTCTATAATAATCCAGCTTCCCTATAAATGTAGCTTTAATTCAACTGAATAAATCTGTGTAACAGCAAGTTCCACATGCTCACTATGATTGAGAATGCTTCCTGATTTTCTATTGCATTTATTGATGACTACTTAGTATTTACAGGCCTTCGGTATAAACTATGCAAGAAAAGGAAACATCCTCTGCCAACCCCATTGAACCCCTTGTTAATTTTCAAGGTCTCGACCAGGTCACCTCTTTTTTTAATGGTACACAGGAAAATACCAGCTTGCTTAGTCTCTCTTAGACGGTTGTACTTTCTTAGTTGTGGTATCATCCTTGTAAATCTGGAGTCATTGACATAAAAATGATTCATTGTATGTTTAAAAAAAAGTATGGGAAAGAACAAAAAAAGTACTGAAAAAAGGCTTTGATACAAGCCGTTGGTAACGCTCGCATATTACTTTCTAAAGCGAAAACAAAATATCTTGGACATGCGCCCCTGTAAGGATGTGTAGAAAGACCTTTACAACAAAAAAAATCCCGGTGTTATGCAGAATTCCTCCTGAGGATGTTTACTCGTATTTAACCTGCATTTTGCTGTGTTATCATGTTTACCAAAATAAACGAGGGTATCGACATATTCAGTGACATCAGTGAAACTGGGGAAATGGGTACTTGTGGCTGAACAGCTGGATGGTTCAGGTAGTTTGCAGACAACTGAACCACTCTCGTAGCCTATTAAGATGTATCAGAAAACATTACCTCCACGTCTCATCAATCTCTCATAGCCATCTGCTATTTTCTACATCAAATACACACGCTATATTGTTTCCCTGTAATATGCAAAGAAAAAGAAACACAATATCTCTGCAGTTCAAATTACATGATACAGTAGTCCGTCTGCTCAGAGTACTGTGCGATTTAATCAAAGGAAAGTCGCCGCTGTCCACTGTACCTGTCAGTGGCAAGAGTATAATCTGGTACTGGAGGCGGAATAAATCGCTATCTCGGTTTCAGTGTATCATTGAGACCGCTGCATTCTCTGTAGGCAGGCTAGAACGTATGGGCAAACAATTTCACACCCAGCTTTGCCTCCAGCCCCCTCACAAAGTTGAATCTTCGCATTGCTGGCTACGTGTCATTATTTTGTTTTTCTTAAGAAAAGCATGGTTGTTTCTAACTCGTGTTTTATTGCGGCCATCTAATCCTCTGTTAAACGCCACTTGGCCACAAACCCGTTTTCTCTCCTCGGACAGAATAGATTGCAATTAAGGACTTCCACCAACGTCTGAACAGACACGGATTAATGTACCCAACTACCAACTTTTAACTCAGTTTTTAACATCGAAGATCAGAATATCGGGGTATGATCTATTTGACACGCGTTATATTCTCCCGTCACTGTCGGAGATCGGTTAAAGATGTTGCTACCGTTAATTCTTCCATTTAAAGCTCCTGTTTTCTTATTCGCGATCTTGTTACAGAGATTCAGCAAGACAGTGCGATCTGCCGAGCTTCTCAATATATCCACGCCAAGCACACGCCTTTATTGTAACTTAACCTGGGGTATTTGGGCTGATGCTACTGCGACTATTTACAGCTATGTACACCGCGTTAACGTCGACAATCGCACTGGCGAAGTGGCAGTATTCCGTACAAAATAACACAAATCCAAACTTCTGTTTGTGTTGACAATGAAAACAGAAATCCGCCTTGATCACCTGTGAACTGTTTGCTAAAATCACGTACACACAAGCTCTGGCATATTTATTTTGGACCCTGTGATTCTTTTCCAGTCCTGCATTCTCATTCTCTCTCCTACCTGTTTGCATCTTCACTATGCCATCAATACATTATTTTTCTCTAAACAAAAGGACCACATTGTGCCATTTTCCTTCACTATGACGATCATTTTTTTATTAAGGGACATTACAATTTTGCCTCCTAACCTGTGTCTACTTTACCCCTAGTCGTCAGCACTGACGCACACTGAGCGTTGTTGTGAGTTAGCATTCATGTGAGATCTAGTTCCCAAAGCTGTCATCTTTCCAAGTACTTTCTTCCCCACCACCATCCCGCTCCCGGGAGAATATTTCACTTTGGGCATTTTAACTCGAATGAAATAAAAAGCTTCGAATTGAATTGCACTTCGCTAGCGGATCCATTTGCCGGTGGGATTGCATGAACACATGCCCGCGGTCCGAGAGCGCGCCTCAAGCGCGCGCATGGCAATGCCCGCTCCCTGGCGAGTCCTCCCTCCCCTCTCCATCCAGCCCCCGGTTTGTACAGCACCCCCCCCCCCCACCCCCAGCCAAACCCCCTCCCCCAACCCCTTTGCCCACCTCCATTGGCCGAGGTCGGTCTGCTCGAATTGGGCGGTACCACAGGAGCCCGGGCACTTCATTGGCCGGAGAAGCTTTGGGCTTTTTTTGTGCAGCCCCTTTATAGGTTTTAGCGGAGGGAGGAGGAGAGAGCGTGAAGTGGGGGGTGGTGTGTGGAGGAGGAGGCACGGAGCTGGAGCGTGTCGGCGAGAGGTTCATGTCCAAAAAGGACACTGGAGCAGGCGAGGGCGAGGAGCATAACGAAAAGGACAGGAGACACTCACACACAGACAAACCAAAAGCAGAGGGAGGAGAGAGAGAGAGAACATCTCAAATCTGTACATCCTGCAGCACTCAAGACTGTTGCACATCACAACTGGAGGGAATCAGCAGGGAAAGTAACGTGTGTCACCGAGAGCTTGAGGCTGCTGCAGAGAGGAGCAGAGATTCGATCTGATCTGATTTATTTATTTTTCCCTCTTCTTCCTTCACTAAGTGTCACCGAAGCTTCGCGTCGCTTCTCATCGTTTCTTGACTCGACTTTTTTTTAACGGGAAATCCTCGGAGTGCCAAATGACAGCTATTTTTATTACATCGAAAAAGAAAAATTCAAACGGCCGCTCTTCGACTGTGGGCAGAAGGAACAAAAAAATAGGAGAATAGTTTTATTTTAATGTTTTCTTGCGATCTGGTCCCGAGTCACAGAAAGAGAGCAGCTGGCCGTGGATTTTGAGTGGAGGGAGAGAGAGGCGCAAACGCACACACACACACAGATAGATATTCATCCAGACGCTGTGAGAGAGAGTGTGTGTGTGTGCAGCATGCAAAATTCTCACCAGCTGCATCTCATGAAATTGGAAGGAACACATCGCAAGCATTAAAAGTGGAACATCGGCGGCGCCGCAGTTTGCAAACGGCTTGGATTTCACTTGAGGGCGAAAAGGCAGGAAAGAGAGAAAGGGGAATGAACAGGGAAGAGAAGATTGTGTACCTTGGACACCGTTTCTGAAGAAAACCCGGATCGTTGGGTAGCAGAGAGAAAACGGGGAGAAAAGTGTTCGGCAAGACCCCCGCCCCAACTCTGCTCCCCACCTCTGAAGGATTTATAATGCAAGATGGTGACCGGAGACTTTGCTCTTGTCGTCAAACTCAATCGCAATGGGAAATGATTCTCGGAGTAAGATCTGTCGACGCTTTTCACACTGCTGCAGGCTCGTTTGTTTTGCGAGCTGTTAATCAACAGGTTTAACGCCGTGGTGGTGGGGGGGGGAGGACATAAAATAACATCCTATTTGTAAGAAAAAAGAGAGGGGCGAGAAAACAAGAGGCTTGGGGGGGAGCAGAGGAAAGGAACAAGTTCTGGGAATGTACCTGCACACTGTAATTTTTGCCTTATTGTGGACTGGAGCGCTGACCTTGAAGAATTTGAAATACACGATCCTGGAAGAGCAGGGACCCGGGACCGTGATCGGGAACATCGCCAAAGATGCCCGGCTGGCGACCAGTCCCGAGCAGAGGAAGGCGAACTTTCGGGTGTTGGAGAATTCGGCGCCGCATCTGCTGGACGTGGACCGGGAGAGCGGCTTGCTGTACACCAAGCAGCGGATCGACCGGGAGGCGGTGTGCAAGCGGGCGCCCAAGTGCCTCGTCTCCCTGGAGGTGTTCGCCAACGACAAGGTGCTCTGCATGATCAAGGTGGAGATCGTGGACATCAACGACAACGCGCCGAGCTTCGCGAGCGAGCGCATCGAGGTGGAGATCCCGGAGAACGCGGCGCCGGGCACGCGCATCCCGCTGGCGAGCGCGCGCGACCCGGACGCGGGCCCTTTCGGCCTGCAGGGTTACGAGCTGAGCGGCCCGGGCACCGGGCCTTTCGGCCTGGAGGTGAAGTCCCGGGGAGACGGCACCAAGTTCCCGGAGCTGGTGATCCAGAGGCCGCTGGACCGCGAGCAGCAGCCGCGCCACGTGCTGCAGCTGACGGCGCTGGACGGCGGCGAGCCTCCCAAATCGGGCACGGTGCAGGTCCTCCTGGAGGTGGTGGACACCAACGACAACAGCCCGGCGTTCGAGGAGCCGAGCCTGACGGTGGAGGTGAGCGAGGACACGCCGGCGGGCACCGTGCTGGCCCGGGTCAACGCCAGCGACCCGGACGAGGGCAGCAACGGCGAGGTGCTCTACTCGTTCAGCCCGTACGTGAGCCCCCGGGTGCGGGAGCTCTTCTCCATCGAGCCGCGCACCGGCACGCTGCGGCTCCGCTCGCCGCTCGACTACGAGGAGAGCAGCATCTACGAGATCGACGTGCAGGCCAAAGACCTGGGCCCGAACTCCATCCCGGCCCACTGCAAGGTCTCGGTCCGCCTGCTCGACGTCAACGACAACGCGCCCGCCGTCAGCTTCGTGTCGGTGCACCAGGGCCCGGTGAGCGAGGCCGCCCCGCCCGGCACCGTCATCGCGCTGGTCAAGGTGACCGACCGTGACTTCGGCCGCAACGGCCAGCTGCAGTGCCGCGTGCTGGGCGGGAACGCGGCGCCGTTCCGCCTCGAGGAGAACTACGACAACTTCTACACGGTGCTGACCGAGAGGCCGCTGGACCGCGAGCTCGCCGACCAGTACAACCTGACCATCGTGGCGCGGGACAACGGCAGCCCGCCGCTCAACGCCAGCCGCTCGTTCACCGTGAGGGTGGCGGACGTCAACGACAACGCGCCGCGCTTCACCAAGCCCGCGTACGTGCTGCAGGTGCCCGAGAACAACATCCCCGGCGAGTACCTGGGCTCGGTGCTGGCCCACGACCCGGACCTAGGCCAGAACGGCACCGTCTCCTACTCCATCGTGCCGTCGCGGGTCGGCGACGTCTCCATCTACACGTACGTGTCGGTCAACCCGTCCAACGGCGCCATTTACGCCCTGCGCTCCTTCAACTACGAGCGCACCAAGTCGTTCGAGTTCAAGGTGCTGGCCAAGGACTCGGGCAGCCCGCCGTTAGAGAGTAACGCCACCGTCCGGGTCACGGTGCTGGACGTCAACGACAACGCCCCGGTCATCGTGCTGCCGGTGCTGCAGAACGACACCGCCGAGATCCACGTGCCCCGCAACGCCGGCCTCGGCTACATCGTCGCCACCGTTCGGGCCGTCGACAGCGACTACGGCGAGAGCGGCCGCCTCTCCTACGAGATCGCCGAGGGCAACGAGCAGCACCTCTTCGACATGGACCCGAGCAGCGGCGAGATCCGCACGGCCCAGGCCTCCTGGGACGAGCAGGCCCCGAGCGCCGAGCTGGTGGTCCGGGTCAGCGACCACGGGAAGCCGTCCCTGTCGGCGGTGGCCCGCCTGGTCATCGTGGCCTACCTGGGGGCGGCCCCGAAAGACGAGCACCGGCTGCGGCGGCAGCAGCGGCCCTGGGACATGTCGCTGCCCCTGATCGTCACCCTGAGCTCCATCTCGGTCATCCTGCTCGCCTCCATGGTCACCATCGCCGTCAAGTGCCGCAGGGAGAACAAGGAGATCCGGACCTACAACTGCCGCATCGCCGAGTACTCTCACCCTCACCTCGGGGCCAAGGGCAGCAAGAAGAAGAAGATCAGCAAGAACGACATCATGTTGGTGCAGAGCGAAGTGGAGGAGAGGGATGCCATGAACGTGGTGAGCAGCCCCTCGCTGGCCTCTTCTCCCGTCTATTTCGATTACCAGACCCGCCTGCCTCTCAGCTCCCCTCGCTCTGAAGTCATGTACCTGAAGCCCACCTCCAACAACCTGACCGTCCCCCAGGGCCATGTGCTCTGTCACACTTTCTCCGGACAGGGTTCAAATCCCGGCGACGGGACCTCGACGAGAATGTCACTGATTCAGGTAAAGCACGCAGTGCGGCACGCAACTCGCCAACTCTCGCCGGAGCAAATTTACACGCAGATGCCGGAGCCTGTCACGGAAAGCTGCAGATGCTGGAGATCACACCGGGTCGGGCAGCATCCGTGGGGAGAGAGAGAGGGAGGGAGGGAGGGAGCGAGCGAGCTAGACTCGATACGTTAGCTTGCCGTCTCTCCACGGGTGCTGCCTGGCCCGCTGTGATCTCCGGCATTTGTGGTTCTCACCACGCCAGTGTCATTCATGCTTCAGTTGCGTGGGACCTGTTGATTTTTGAAAGTTATTGACCACATTGTGCCGTGCGTCTTTCAGGGCTGGGTATTACGTTCTGGGCCCTCGTGAGGCAATACATTCATGATATAACGCGTTCCCTCCCGTACTGACTCCGTTATTGATCTTTATCGGGATTAATGACTAAAGTCGTATTGTGTACGGCAGAAATTGGACCCTTGAAACACCGAACTAGGGAACACGAGTATCCCACATAAACACGAGTCCAATGTTTAGCCAAAATCTGTAATTATTTTGCCCTGCAAAAGCTTTTTCTTTTTCAGCCCCTTGATTTCTAAATGCAGTCGATTATATCCGTTCCGTTGTTGCTAACGGTAAAAGCTTCCACAAGTCAGTTTCACTTTTATACATCCACAGAACATGCCATGGTTTCATTGAAAGAATGCAAGGTAACAATGCATAGAGATAGATGTCGATGTTGTGGGGGGAAAGGCACACTAAAATTATATCAGAGATAATGGGAACTGCAGATGCTGGAGATTCCAAGATAATAAAATGTGAGGCTGGACGAACACAGCAGGCCAAGCAGCATCTCAGGAGCACAAAAGCTGACGTTTCGGGCCTAGACCCTTCATCAGAGAGGGGGATGGGGGGAGGGAACTGGAATAAATAGGGAGAGAGGGGGAGGCGGACCGAAGATGGAGAGTAAAGAAGATAGGTGGAGAGGGTGTAGGTGGGGAGGTAGGGAGGGGATAGGTCAGTCCAGGGAAGACGGACAGGTCAAGGAGGTGGGATGAGGTTAGTAGGTAGCTGGGGGTGCGGCTTGGGGTGGGAGGAAGGGATGGGTGAGAGGAAGAACCGGTTAGGGAGGCAGAGACAGGTTGGACTGGTTTTGGGATGCAGTGGGTGGGGGGGAAAGGCTGGGCTGGTTGTGTGGTGCAGTGGGGGGAGGGGATGAACTGGGCTGGTTGAGGGATGCAGTGGGGGAAGGGGAGATTTTGAAACTGGTGAAGTCCACATTGATACCATATGGCTGCAGGGTTCCCAGGCGGAATATGAGTTGCTGTTCCTGCAACCTTCGGGTGGCATCATGGTGGCAGTGCAGGAGGCCCATGATGGACATGTCATCAAGAGAATGGGAGGGGGAGTGGAAATGGTTTGCGACTGGGAGGTGCAGTTGTTTGTTGCGAACTGAGCGGAGGTGTTCTGCAAAGCGGTCCCCAAGCCTCCGCTTGGTTTCCCCAATGTAGAGAAAGCCGCACCGGGTACAGTGGATGCAGTATACCACATTGGCAGATGTGCAGGTGAACCTCTGCTTAATGTGGAATGTCATCTTGGGGCCTGGGATGGGGGTGAGGGAGGAGGTGTGGGGACAAGTGTAGCATTTCCTGCGGTTGCAGGGGAAGGTGCCGGGTGTGGTGGGGTTGGAGGGCAGTGTGGAGCGAACAAGGGAGTCACGGAGAGAGTGGTCTCTCCGGAAAGCAGACAGGGGTGGGGATGGAAAAATGTCTTGGGTGGTGGGGTCGGATTGTAAATGGCGGAAGTGTCGGAGGATAATGCGTTGTATCCGGAGGTTGGTAGGGTGGTGTGTGAGAACGAGGGGGATCCTCTTGGGGCGGTTGTGGCGGGGGCGGGGTGTGAGGGATGTGTCGCGGGAAATGCGGGAGACGCGGTCAAGGGCGTTCTCAATCACCGTGGGGGGGAAGTTGCGGTCCTTAAAGAACTTGGACATCTGGGATGTGCGGGAGTGGAATGTCTTATCGTGGGAGCAGATGCGGCGGAGGCGGAGGAATTGGGAATAGGGGATGGAATTTTTGCAGGAGGGTGGGTGGGAGGAGGTGTATTCTAGGTAGCTGTGGGAGTCGGTGGGCTTGTAATGGACATCAGTTACAAGCTGGTTGCCTGAGATGGAGACTGAGAGGTCCAGGAAGGTGAGGGATGTGCTGGAGATGGCCCAGGTGAACTGAAGGTTGGGGTGGAAGGTGTTGGTGAAGTGGATGAACTGTTCGAGCTCCTCTGGGGAGCAAGAGGCGGCGCCGATACAGTCATCAATGTACCGGAGGAAGAGGTGGGGTTTGGGGCCTGTGTAGGTGCGGAAGATGGACTGTTCCACGTAACCTACAAAGAGGCAGGCATAGCTGGGGCCCATGCGGGTGCCCATGGCCACCCCCTTAGTCTGTAGGAAGTGGGAGGAGTCAAAAGAGAAGTTGTTGAGTGTGAGGACGAGTTCCGCTAGGCGGATGAGAGTGTCGGTGGAGGGGGCCTGGTCGGGCCTGCGGGACAGGAAGAAGCGGAGGGCCTTGAGGCCATCTCCATGCGGAATGCAGGTGTACAGGGACTGGACGTCCATGGTGAATATGAGGTGTTGGGGGCCAGGGAATTGGAAGTCCTGGAGGAGGTGGAGGGCGTGGGTGGTGTCACGGACATAGGTGGGGAGTTCCTGGACCAAAGGGGAGAAAATGGAGTCCAGATAGGTGGAGATGAGTTCGGTGGGGCAGGAGCAGGCTGAGACGATGGGTCGACCAGGGCTGGCAGGTTTGTGGATTTTGGGAAGGAGATAGAAACGGGCCGTGCGGGGTTGGGGAACAATGAGGTTGGAGGCTGTGGGTGGGAGGTCCCCTGAGGTGATGAGGTCATGAATGGTGTTGGAGATGATGGTTTGGTGCTCGGGTGTGGGGTCATGATCGAGGAGGCGGTAGGAGGTGGTGTCGGAGAGTTGGCGTCTGGCCTCGGCGATGTAGAGGTCAGTACGCCATACTACCACTGCGCCACCCTTGTCTGCGGGTTTGATGGTGAGGTTGGGGTTGGAGCGGAGGGAGCGGAGGGCTGCCCGTTCTGCGGGGGAGAGGTTGGAGTGGGAGAGAGGGGTGGAGAGGTTGAGGCGGTTGATGTCTCGACGGCAGTTGGAGATGAAGAGGTCGAGGGAGGGTAGGAGGCCTGGGGGTGGTGTCCAGGAGGAGGACTTGTGTTGGAAGCGGGTGAAGGGGTCAGTGGAAGGAGGGTTGGGTTCCCGGTTGAAGAAGTAGGCATGCAGGCGAAGACGGCGGAAAAACTGCTCTATGTCCGACCGTGACTGGTATTCGTTGATGTGTGGTTGTAGGGGGACAAAGGTGAGCCCCTTGCTCAGGACTGACCGTTCGTCCTCAGTCAGTGGGAGGTCTGGGGGGATGGTGAAGATTCGGCAGGGCTCAGTGTGACTGTCTTCGCTGGGGTTGCTGGCTGTGGAGGTTGTGGGCGGAGCGATGATGTCGTCGGCCGTGGGCGGGGTTCCGTCGGCCGTGGGCGGGGTTCTGTCGGCGTCGACCGTGGGCGGGGTTCCGTCGGCGTCGACCGTGGGCGGGGTTCCGTCGGCGTCGACCGTGGGCGGGGTTCCGTCGGCGTCGACCGTGGGCGGGGTTCCGTCGGCGGTGGGAGGATCGGGGTGGGCGGCAGCAGCTGAGGTGAGGGTGGTGTGTGGGGTGTTGTACCTGGACGTGGAGGTGGTGACTGCAGCAGCGGTTCCGGAAGTTCTGTGGCCGGCGGAGGCCGATGTGACGTCATCGGTGGGGTCTCCGGCCGTGTCCTCATGGTCAATGGCGGCGGGTGCATGGTGGGGGAGGGGCAGGGACAGAGTCGGGATTTGGGAGGCGCAGGAATCCTCTTGTGGGTGGCAGGGGCCAGTGAGTTGGTTGTACTTACGATTTTTGGTGTCCAGTAAAGCTGAGTGGAACTGGGTGTTCAGTCTGTGGATCCTGCGGAGGATAAAAAACAGCAGGGGTCCTTTGCAGGTCTGGGAGAGGGAGGCTCTGAGCTGGGGCAGGCTGGATTGCAGTGTGTGGAGGTGCCGGCGCATGGCTGCAAGTGTCTGTTTCAGGACTCGCAGGGAGAACCGCTTCTGAAGGGTCTGAATATTCTGGGTGTAGAGGTGGTCACGGTTGGGGCCCCACCGATGACGTCACATCGGCCTCCGCCGGCCACAGAACTTCCGGAACCGCTGCTGCAGTCACCACCTCCACGTCCAGGTACTACAGCCCACACACCACCCTCACCTCAGCTGCTGCCGCCCACCCCGATCCTCCCACCGCCGACGGAACCCCGCCCACGGTCGACGCCGACGGAACCCCGCCCACGGTCGACGCCGACGGAACCCCGCCCACGGTCGACGCCGACGGAACCCCGCCCACGGTCGACGCCGACAGAACCCCGCCCACGGCCGACGGAACCCCGCCCACGGCCGACGACATCATCGCTCCGCCCACAACCTCCACAGCCAGCAACCCCAGCGAAGACAGTCACACTGAGCCCTGCCGAATCTTCACCATCCCCCCAGACCTCCCACTGACTGAGGACGAACGGTCAGTCCTGAGCAAGGGGCTCACCTTTGTCCCCCTACAACCACACATCAACGAATACCAGTCACGGTCGGACATAGAGCAGTTTTTCCGCCGTCTTCGCCTGCATGCCTACTTCTTCAACCGGGAACCCAACCCTCCTTCCACTGACCCCTTCACCCGCTTCCAACACAAGTCCTCCTCCTGGACACCACCCCCAGGCCTCCTACCCTCCCTCGACCTCTTCATCTCCAACTGCCGTCGAGACATCAACCGCCTCAACCTCTCCACCCCTCTCTCCCACTCCAACCTCTCCCCCGCAGAACGGGCAGCCCTCCGCTCCCTCCGCTCCAACCCCAACCTCACCATCAAACCCGCAGACAAGGGTGGCGCAGTGGTAGTATGGCGTACTGACCTCTACATCGCCGAGGCCAGACGCCAACTCTCCGACACCACCTCCTACCGCCTCCTCGATCATGACCCCACACCCGAGCACCAAACCATCATCTCCAACACCATTCATGACCTCATCACCTCAGGGGACCTCCCACCCACAGCCTCCAACCTCATTGTTCCCCAACCCCGCACGGCCCGTTTCTATCTCCTTCCCAAAATCCACAAACCTGCCAGCCCTGGTCGACCCATCGTCTCAGCCTGCTCCTGCCCCACCGAACTCATCTCCACCTATCTGGACTCCATTTTCTCCCCTTTGGTCCAGGAACTCCCCACCTATGTCCGTGACACCACCCACGCCCTCCACCTCCTCCAGGACTTCCAATTCCCTGGCCCCCAACACCTCATATTCACCATGGACGTCCAGTCCCTGTACACCTGCATTCCGCATGGAGATGGCCTCAAGGCCCTCCGCTTCTTCCTGTCCCGCAGGCCCGACCAGGCCCCCTCCACCGACACTCTCATCCGCCTAGCGGAACTCGTCCTCACACTCAACAACTTCTCTTTTGACTCCTCCCACTTCCTACAGACTAAGGGGGTGGCCATGGGCACCCGCATGGGCCCCAGCTATGCCTGCCTCTTTGTAGGTTACGTGGAACAGTCCATCTTCCGCACCTACACAGGCCCCAAACCCCACCTCTTCCTCCGGTACATTGATGACTGTATCGGCGCCGCCTCTTGCTCCCCAGAGGAGCTCGAACAGTTCATCCACTTCACCAACACCTTCCACCCCAACCTTCAGTTCACCTGGGCCATCTCCAGCACATCCCTCACCTTCCTGGACCTCTCAGTCTCCATCTCAGGCAACCAGCTTGTAACTGATGTCCATTACAAGCCCACCGACTCCCACAGCTACCTAGAATACACCTCCTCCCACCCACCCTCCTGCAAAAATTCCATCCCCTATTCCCAATTCCTCCGCCTCCGCCGCATCTGCTCCCACGATAAGACATTCCACTCCCGCACATCCCAGATGTCCAAGTTCTTTAAGGACCGCAACTTCCCCCCCACGGTGATTGAGAACGCCCTTGACCGCGTCTCCCGCATTTCCCGCGACACATCCCTCACACCCCGCCCCCGCCACAACCGCCCCAAGAGGATCCCCCTCGTTCTCACACACCACCCTACCAACCTCCGGATACAACGCATTATCCTCCGACACTTCCGCCATTTACAATCCGACCCCACCACCCAAGACATTTTTCCATCCCCACCCCTGTCTGCTTTCCGGAGAGACCACTCTCTCCGTGACTCCCTTGTTCGCTCCACACTGCCCTCCAACCCCACCACACCCGGCACCTTCCCCTGCAACCGCAGGAAATGCTACACTTGTCCCCACACCTCCTCCCTCACCCCCATCCCAGGCCCCAAGATGACATTCCACATTAAGCAGAGGTTCACCTGCACATCTGCCAATGTGGTATACTGCATCCACTGTACCCGGTGCGGCTTTCTCTACATTGGGGAAACCAAGCGGAGGCTTGGGGACCGCTTTGCAGAACACCTCCGCTCAGTTCGCAACAAACAACTGCACCTCCCAGTCGCAAACCATTTCCACTCCCCCTCCCATTCTCTTGATGACATGTCCATCATGGGCCTCCTGCACTGCCACCATGATGCCACCCGAAGGTTGCAGGAACAGCAACTCATATTCCGCCTGGGAACCCTGCAGCCATATGGTATCAATGTGGACTTCACCAGTTTCAAAATCTCCCCTTCCCCCACTGCATCCCTCAACCAGCCCAGTTCATCCCCTCCCCCCACTGCACCACACAACCAGCCCAGCCTTTCCCCCCCACCCACTGCATCCCAAAACCAGTCCAACCTGTCTCTGCCTCCCTAACCGGTTCTTCCTCTCACCCATCCCTTCCTCCCACCCCAAGCCGCACCCCCAGCTACCTACTAACCTCATCCCACCTCCTTGACCTGTCCGTCTTCCCTGGACTGACCTATCCCCTCCCTACCTCCCCACCTACACCCTCTCCACCTATCTTCTTTACTCTCCATCTTCGGTCCGCCTCCCCCTCTCTCCCTATTTATTCCAGTTCCCTCCCCCCATCCCCCTCTCTGATGAAGGGTCTAGGCCCGAAACGTCAGCTTTTGTGCTCCTGAGATGCTGCTTGGCCTGCTGTGTTCGTCCAGCCTCACATACACTAAAATTATGCCTACTTTTAAGTATGAATGAATGACATTAACTATTCAGAGCAGTGATATTTTCTCATATTAAAGTAGAAATATTTAATTTTGTAATAATTTACATACCTGCATCATGCACATACTTTTAGAAATGCTTAAACCATCGTCACTGTTGAGGAAATGTTTCGATTATCACAAAAGAACATTACCTTTGTGCATCACAAATAAGTAAGAGCAAATGTTGTATTTACCTAGTTATATTTATTGCAGCAATGTGTTGCTACATAAGCACATGCATTTACATTGAATGCTTCTAATAGTGATTTACTATTATATTTGGGTTATGTGGTTCAAACAAATTTCATTGGCTACCTGTGACATCCAACATTTGAAAGCACTTCTTTAGTGGTGAAGTCAGTCACAATTTTTTATTAATACTTCCAGAGACCTAAGCATAACAGGCAAGGGATTGTTCTCAATGCCTATTTGCTCTGGTAGGCTAGTGGTACTGACAGGTGGCTTCTTTGCCACTTTAAATTGCAGTTCAGAGCCAACCTCAATGGGTAGGGCTGGGATCACATATGTAACACTGGATAAAGGCAGCTGTTTTGCTTCCTTAAGGGACTGAAGTGAACTACTTGGGGTTTTACAGTAAATCAGCAGCTTTGTAATCTCTTCTTCATTGATATTCATAATAACATTTCTCACTTTAAGTTGTTTGCACTTGTCAATTGACAGTAGAAATGCATCTGCAAATGGTGATGTTGATTTTTGTGAAAAGGTGAAAGTAATCGTCCTGTAACTGCGGTCATTTGATTGAAATGTTTGCTTGGAAGAGCTAAATGTTTACGTTGGATTCGGCTTTAATTTACAGAAATATTCTCATTTTGTGCAATATGACATTGGTAAGAATAAGTCATAAGAGTTTTTACATTGAAAAATAGATCAATTTTCCATTCTTGTCTCAAAATGCTTTGATTATTGTTGCACAGTAATTCTGTGATACTTTTCTGTTGGTGAATGGTGAAGTTAGCCATGAAATATTCCTTAACTACCACACACCAACTTGTTTGCAAGATTTAAAAGATAAGATTTGCTGGTAGCCTAAATTATTATCATGTCAACAAATTTACCTCAGAGTCAATATCCTTTGGATTTACTTTGGGGCACTCACTGTACTTTCAAGTATTCAAGTGATTGAATTAGACTGTTTTTAAAAGTTTAAATCTCACAATGATAATTCAATTTCTGAATTGCTGCATAAGGCATTTTCAGTAATTATGTGAGGAATGAAAATGGCATAGCAAACCATTATAAATAGCTACATCTGCATTTATATAGTATCATCTACAATATTAGGATCTCCCAAAGCACTGTGGAGTCAATGAAGCACTTTTTGAAATGCAATCATTTGTACAACGTAGAGACAGCAGCAGTCGATTTACACTCAACCATTGTCCCACTAGCAGCAATGGGACAATTATTTCATTATATAGAAGAATAGTTGTACCTATTTAAAGAAGTCAATGAATGGATTTACATAATCATTACTTAAGAAACACTCATGCAAATAGATGATGAATATTTTCCCAAGCATTTGAGTTTACGATTGATATCTTAGGTTAGTTGGCAAATATGAAAGAGTTCAGAATTGTTGTATTGTCGGTAGCTAGTTGGCCCAACTTAAAATCACACAACACTAGCTTACAGTCCAACAGGTTTATTGAAAACACACGCTTTTGGAGCCTGATGTTGTGTGATTTCTGAACTTGTCCACCTCAGTCCAACACTGGCAACTCCACTTCACAACTTAAAATAATTATATTTGACTCCTTAGCACATTTATAAAATTATTTTTCTTGTTGCTTCTTTGTAAGCCTATAGATATACAGAGCACAATTCTGCCAAATCAACATGTTTCAGAAGTAGATTCAATATACCCAAATTTAACAGTAATGGTACTTGTCAGGATTAATTGGAATATTTTCAATGTAGGTTTGGTTTTCAAGACGGCAGAATGAATGTCATGGTAACTTGATACTTTTAGAATTTTTTTTACCGTAAATACATCATTTCTATTTTGGACGAATTCAATACAGTGTGGCATCAAATAAAAGTAAGGGCACATGATCTCCTTCAGTCAAGTAATAGCTCAGGTTAAATCAATTAATCTCTTCTCGTGGCTAGTGTATAATTGACAAAACTGAATACGTGTCCAAGAGAATACCTTTACTACAGTAAAGTGATGTATATCAGAAGTAAATTTATAAAAACTCAGATAAATCCAGTACAGTTTCATTTGCTAAGTCTTTTATGTTGTAGTGTTTAATAGTATATGTGAGAGACATATGTTACTTCCTGTTTAACACTCCAACTGAAACTTCAGTGCTTAAAATCTGGTGCATAGTGTCGTAAGCAGAGCACCATTTATTTGTGATAATGGGAACTGCAGATGCTGGAGAATCCAAGATAATAAAATGTGAGGCTGGATGAACACAGCAGGCCCAGCAGCATCTCAGGAGCACAAAAGCTGACGTTTCGGCCTAGACCCTTTCTCTAATGAAGGGTCTAGGCCCGAAACGTCAGCTTTTGTGCTCCTGAGATGCTGCTGGGCCTGCTGTGTTCATCCAGCCTCACATTTTATCACCATTTATTTGTGGTGCTTTTACTGTGTTTGGCAGCAAATGGATATATGACAATATAATATGTATCTATGTTTATCTTGTTCGGTTTGCAGATATTGAAAACATATGATCTGAATATAGAATGCTAATCCTCTCTCCTTTCCAAAACCAAGGTGAATGCATTATGCATAATATGACAATGCCTGTCTGTGCATGATATTTTTTGACGTAACTCAAACATGATTCTTATAGTATTAATTAATCAAAAGGAAATATTTTCCTGAGATAATATGACTGGGCTTAGGATCTCATATATTGCCGTGTCTGTTTTGGCATGTTTCCTTTGTGCAGTAAAAGTGGCCAGTGTCTAAACCAAAACTACAGTACAGTTCAGAGATGCAATTTGAAGCCTCATTTCCGTTGAGAGTTTTAAACCCTTTCCCCACTGTTAATGATTGCTGCTCAAATCACTGTGAACTCCTCAGTAAATAAAAGACTACCTGAGCTCCTGGGAGCTTCCACACCAATAATCAATGACCACTTCTGCAGTCAATGTCAGACACTTATTAAGCCAGTGTGTACCTTCAAATCAGTTTGGGACATTGACCCCTACTCAGTGATAGATCCCCACTATCATTTTAAGGCATCCAGCATTGATATGAGACAACTGCGTTAAGTAAGACACCCTTACTCATTAATCAGAGACCTTTGAGTGCAATGAGTCCCTTCCAGTCTGTGAGATCCCTCTCAGTCAGGGACTGGTCCAAGTGTGAGATCCCTTTGTCAGGATGAAACCTTTGCATCATTGTGAAACTTCCTTGCAAGCATGAGATCCCTTAAAGTCATTGGGTACCTGGTCATTGTGAGGCCACCCGATTCACAATAAAATTGGCCCGTTACTGGGAGTCCCCAGTGAATAAAAGACTCTCAATCAATATGAGAGCTCTAATTTGTTTGAGATCAGTTTGTGTATCCTTATATCACTGAAACACCCTTCAGGCATTTGAGATTCTTTCAGTCAGTGTGAACTCCCACTGTTAATGAGAGAGCCCTCTCCCCACCACAACGCAAGTTGTTATGAGCCCCCAGTTCTCAAGTGAGACTATTCATTTGGTGTAGCCTCACCCAGCCTGTGAGAGGCAGAGTGAGACTCCCCAGTCAATGTGAGATGTGCTATACTTGTCAATGCCAGCTCCACATAGACAACCAACTTCTTAGTAAATGTGAGATACCCCATCCCTGGTCAATGAAAGACTTCTTCCGACAGCGCACAGCCTTGTGCACTCTTGACTTTGTATACCCACCTCCATTGTTGGGTTTCCCTTAAGTAGTCTAAGCCGTAAACTCTGGATTTCCCTCCCAAAACCTCTACACCCTTCTCACCTCCTTTGAAGCAATTCTGAAACTAACCACTACTGTTCTAATTGTCCTTTTTTGGTTTGATGCTTACTTTTTCTAATTATCTTTTTGTAAAGTGTCATTATTTTTATTACATGAACAGTACTATGTAAGTGCATGTTATTATTGCTCTATATCACATTCCACTTTAACATATTTGTTTTAGCTCATTGTAACTAATGATGTTGTCTTGTGAATGGGTGCACACAGCAATGCATTTGCAGACCTGCGTTTCTACACACTGACCTAACAGTTCAATGATTTAAATTGGCATTTAAATTGTTTTTGCTTCACCAGCTAATGTTGATGGTATAAATCTGTGGAATTGTCTGTTAGGATTACACAAATTATCTTAGTACTTCGAGCAGTTCATCACTGTCATCAACAGTGCGATCAAGCAGCACTTACACAGCTATAACCTCACTGATGCTTAGTTTGGGTTCCACCAGGGCCACTAAGCTCCTGACCTCATTACAGTCTTTGTCCAAATCTGAACCAATGAGTTGAACTCTAGACATGAAGTGTGAGCGACTGCCCATGACGTCAAGGTAGCATTTGACTGAGTTTGGCATCAAGGAACGCTGGCAAAATTGAAGTAAATGGAAATCAGGGAAAACATTCAATGGATTGAAGTCATACCAAATGCAGAGGAAGATGGACATTGTTGTAAGTCATTGATTTTTAGGGCATACCTGCTGAAGTTCCTCAGGGTAGTGCCCCCAGACCAACAAACTTAAACTGCTTCATCAATTACCATTGCACCACCACCACTGCGCACCCCCCCCTGCCCCCCAGGCCCTGCTGAAAGAAAAATAGGTTGTGGGAATTTTCTGTCATGATTACACAATGTTCAATATCATTCTTGACTCCTCACGTAGTGAAGCAGTCCGTGTCCATATACAGGAAGACCTGGACAACATCCAAGTTTGAGCTGAAAGCTACACAACTATCAGGCAGTGACTAACTCCAGCAAGACAGAATCCAGGATTTACATGACATTCAGTAGTCTTACCACAAATACCGTGCAGGTTATCCTTGACACAAATCTAACTGGCCTAGCCATGTAAATACCGTGACAATACACACAAATCAGAGGGTTGGAATGTGCAGCGGGCAATTTAACACTCAACTCCCCAAACTTTGTCCATGTTCAGAACTACAGCCTCAAAAAGATGCAAGAGGCTCAACACCATCCAAGACAAGATAGACTGCTGGATTGGCAGCTCATACAGCACCTTAAACATTTATTCTCTCCACCACCAATGCAAAGTGGTAGCACTATCTACAATAAACAAAGTGCATTTGCAGCAAATGACTAATGTCCCTTCCACAACACCTTCTAAACCTGCAAACTGTACGACCAAGAAGGACAAGAGCATCAGAGATGTGAGAGCAGTATTACCTGCAGCTTCCCCCTTGAGCCACACATCTTCCTGACTTGGAACTATATCGCAGTTTCTTCAGTTTCACTGAGACAAAATCCTGGAGTTCAATAACAGCACTCTCAGGTATACCGACATTAGATGGACTTCAGTGGGTCAATAAGAAATGTACAGCAATGTTCAAACCCCTCAGGTGAAAATTGAAATATTCTTTTAACAGAATATTTTTTGATAAAAGAGAAGTAATCAGCCTAATTATTCATCATTTATTTTCAAATTAGAGTGGGAAACTTTGTGCATCTCAAGGCGGGAATTATTATTTTAGGAACTAAATGTTTTTGTTTTCCCATCACTTCGAGAACATATATATTTCATACAGAAACAAGCCCCCTCCACTTGCTGTCAACAATCCACCTTAACCTTAATCTCAGAAGATTTGGAGCTACTGTACCAATGTGACTTGTTTAGTTTATCAGACAAATTTCCCACAGGATTTCTCAGAGTCAGATTATCAATTTATTGCACATTCTTTGGCACTTTGCGCTTTTGAACTATTCCCGGCAGGATTGATCTCTGACTGTTCATATTGGTTTAATGTCGGCCTGTTAAAATCAACTAAAGAATTTATTTGATTGGTCTCAGTTCAGACTCAAATCTAGACCTCTGTAGCGATGCACAGCGGTAGTTCACTGTATAAGGCAGCCCATTATGAATGTTTAAAAGTACCCTAACTCGTTTGTTCATGCATTAATACGTGTTGATTTCATTTAAAATTTCCCGAAATAAATTTAGTAGTGGTATGGTATCTTGTCATATCTGTCCTGCATAATTTCAGCTTTGAAGCTCTTGTAGGAAAGGGAAATTTGATTTTCCATCAGATAAAACATTGTTGTTTCAATGGAAATATATTAATGTTGGCATGTTAGAGATATATTTACTTCACCTGACTGAATATGATTGATACCCAATAAAGCAAAATATTTATATATATATTTCTATGTCAACATGGGGACAATAAGCTTGAAGCATTGGAACGTTAGAACACATCCAACTGTCTAAGAAGGTCTAAAGAGGGTGAAGTAAACGCAGGAGAAACAGTAAGAAACTGCATACAAGTTTCAAATTAACTCTTAGGTACAAATAGAGTTAGAGGGTATAACTTAATTGCTATTATAAGATGTGGCTACAGGGTGACCAAGACTGGGAACAGAATATTCAAGGATATTTGTTATTAGGAATGATACGCACAAAGGCAAAGGAGATTATTTTGTGCTTGGAATAAGGGATGTGACCAATACATCTGTGAAAGAGTATCTTAGATTGAAGAATCAAAATGTAGAACCAGTTTCAATGGAGCTGAGAGACAACAAGGAGCAGAAAGCATTGGTTGTGCATGTCTATAAGCCATTATCTGGTATTGGCAATCTTGGCACAATAAAATCAGGATATCAGAGATGCATGTGACATGATTAATATCGTAAAAGGTTACATATAAACTGGGTAAGCCTAACCAGCATACTGTGGAGGACGAATTCCTGAAGTGTGTTTGAGATGGGTTTCTGGAGCATATTACGGATTGGACTAGTTTAGAATTAGTATTAATTGATGAGAGAGGGCTAATTGATAAGTCTTTGGGAAGTAGTAAATGTAATATGATGGAATTTTATATTAAGTTTGAAAGTGATATCCTTTATTCTGAAACTAGTGGCTTAAGCTTAATGAAGGAAACTGAAGATCAACTACACCTCTCCACACTTCTTCTTGCAAGGATTCTACTCCATTCTCTCAGTTTCTCCATCTCTGCCAAATTTGTACTGATGATGCCATCTTCCACTGGCTACCTCCAACATGACCTTGTTTTTCCTCAACTGATTACAATCCCCCTGCAAATACATCTCCCTTTCATATCTTAATTTACACCTATTTTGTATCTATTTTTATCTTACAACGCTATTAACAACCCATTCCCCATTGTTTTTTTACAGTGGATTGTCACACGATTTATCCCCACGCTCCTCCTCTGTCACTGTCAAAACAATATAAAAATAATTTTCCACAAGCTTTCAGTTCTAAAGAAGACTGTTTCTCTCTCCACAGATGTTGCTGTACATGCTGATTTTTTCCAGAATTCTCTGTTTGTTTTAGATTGTCAGAATCCTCAGAATTTTGTGATTAAGCTATTAAGCATAAGACACAAGTTGGGTGTGGTAGGTTGGGATAATACACGAAAAAGATTTGAAGTTGACAGGCACTGCCTGGTCTTTGAAGAGGCATTAGGTACATTCCTCTAAGATACAAAAAAAGTCATGATGTGGAGGTGCCAGTATTAGACTGGGGTGGACAAAGTCAGAAGTCACATGACACAAGGTTATCATCCAACAGATTAATTTGAAATCACAGACTTTTGGAACACTGCTCTTTCAAGTGAAGTGAAATGCATTTCACCAGACAAAGGAGCTGCGCTATGAATGCTTGCGCTTTCAAATAAATCTGTTGGACTATGTAACCTGACACAAAAAAAACAGGAAATGTGAATCAACTGTGGATCACAAAGGGACAAGGGACTAAAAGCCAGCCTTTAGGTGCAGCTCGCTATTAGGAAGCTAAGTGGCATATCTTTTACACTGCAGGGAAATTTGATTACAAGAGTAAAGATGTCTTGATGCCACTAAATAGAACCTTGGTGAGACCCTATGTGGAACATTGTGTGTAGTTTTACTCTCTTTAACATCAAAAGAAAGATGTACTCGCTTTGGAGGGAGAGCAGCAAATGTTCACCAGAATAATCCTTGAGATGATGGTTGTTCTGTGAAGAGAAATTGAGAAGCCTGTGTCTGTTTTGAGTTGTAAGTTGCGTTGATAATTGATTTTTGAAGAATGACAGAGAATTCACAGAATTCTTACGATCGTGACACCATGTGTGGATTGGATGTTTCTGCTACCTGGTGAGTCTCGAACTAAGGGACTTAGTCTCAAAATAAAGAGTAGGCCATTTAAAACTAGAACTAGGAGGAATTTGTTAATTTAGAGCATGTGAATCTTTGAAAATCTTTATCCCCGAGGGCTTTGGAGAAGACAAAAGTTGAGGAACTTTTGATCGTTAATTACATCAAAATATAGGGAAACGGGATATAGATTTGAAAGGAGACAATGACCTGGCGATACTATTGCCAGATTATTAATTGAGAAACTTAGCTGTTGTTCTGTTGAATACCACCATGGCAGTTGGTGAAAGTTGGATTCAATAAAAAGCATCTGGAATTAATAATGTCATGGATGATGACTGTGAAATTACTGATGAGTGACGTAAGATCCATCTGATTCACTAATATCTTTTAGGGAAGGAAATCTGCTGTCCTTACCTGGTCTGGCTTATATGTAGCACCGGAACCACAGCAATGTTGTTCACTCGTAACTGCCCTCCAAAATGGCCACTAAGCCACTCAGTTGTATCAATTGTGATGAAGCCTCAAGGAAATGAAACTAGATGGACCACCTGGCATCGACCCAGGCACCAAAAATGACAATGGCGGAAACAGCCTTGCCGCCCTGGCAAGGTCCTCCTTACTGACATCTGGGGCTAATACCAAATTTGGGAGAGCTGACTCACAGACTAGTCAAACAACAGCCTACACAGTCGGAATCACGGAATTATACTTTACAGACAATATCCCAGACATCACCCTCACCATCCCTGAATGTGGCCTGCCCGACCGCAGGACAGACCCAGCAGGGTCCTTGGTAAACAGTCAGGAAGGAATTGCCCTGGGAGCCCACAACATGAATTCTTATTGCTTCATTGAGTGACATATCCCCACTCAAAGGCAATAGCATAGACAATGATTTAATTTCTTATTGTCAAGTGTACCTAAGTACAATGGAAAGTTTTGATTTCCGAGCTATGTAGGCAAATCATAATATATAAGCACATAGAGAAGATGGGGTGTTTAACAGTTGTAAGAAATATGTGAATGAGATCAACTGTAGAGATCTCGCAAAGAGTTGTGTGGTGTCAGCACAATCTTGAATATTATGTAGATTCACTGGTGTAGGAGGGTCCACCAATATCCCAATTCTCAATCACGGTAGAGATCAGCATATCAGCACAAAAGATAAGGCTGAAGCATTCACAACAATCTGCATCTAGAAAAGCTGAGTTGATGATCCATCTCAGGCCTCATCTGATGGTCGATGCAAATCGTCAGTCATTTTGATTTACTCCGTGTGATATCAGAAAAGAGTTGGATGTACTGGATACTTTAAAGGCTTTGGACCCTAACCCACATTCCAGCAACAATACAGAAGTCATGTGCTGTAGAACTTGCTGCTGCCCTAGCCAAGACATTCCGGTACAGTTGCAACACTGACATCTACCTGACAATGTGTAAAATTGCTCAGGTATGTCCTGTACACAAAAAGCAGGACAATTCCAACCAGGCCAATTATCAATCAGTCTACTTTCGAATGTAAGTGAAGTTAATTGAAGGTGCTATCAAGCACCATCCACTCTTCGCAATAATCTGCTCACTGATGCCCAGTTTGAGTTACACCTGGGTTATTCAGCTCCTGATCTCGTTACAGCCTTAGTTCAAAGATGGACAAAACAGCTGAATTGCAGATGTGAGCTAAGATTGATAACCCTTGACATCAAGACTTCATTTGATCAAGCGTGGCATCGAGGTGCCCTAGCAAAACTAGAGTCAGTGCGTATCGGGGCAAACTCTCCTTTTGTTCCAGTCATACCTGACACGTTTGTTGGAGGACAAAGTGTCATACAGGTAGACAGCACAGAAACAGACCCTTTGGTTCAACTCATCCATGTTGATCAGATACTTCTATAAAGCTAGGCCCATTTGCCAGGATTTAGCCCATGTCCCTCTGAACCCTTTTTATTCATATACCCATCCAGATACCTTTTAAGTGTTGTAATCACTTCCTTTCGCAGCTTATTCTATACACACGCCACCCTCTGCATGAAGAAGGTGTCTCTTAGGTCTCTTTTAAATCTTTCCCTTCTCAGCTTAAAACTATGCCCTCCAGTTTTGGACTCTCCCACCCCTGGGAAAAGACCTTGCCTATTTTTGCTATCCATTCCTGTTGTTTATAAATTTATAAATTTTATAAATATTCATAAGGTCACTCGTCAGCTTCTGACACTCTAAGGAAAATTGCCCCAGCCTAATCAGCCTCTCCCCATAGTTCAAATGCTCCAACCCTGGCAATATCCTTGTAAATCTTTCCTGAACCGTTTATAGTATCACAACATCCTTCAGTCATTGCAGCTTCAGGACATCTCCGCAAGAGTTCTTCAGGGTCATCACGTTAGCCCATCCAGCTTGAGCTGCTTCATCAATGATCTTCCCTCCTCGATAAGGTCAGAAGTTGGGATGTTCACCAATGTTTGCAGAATGTTCAGCACCACTCATGGCTCCTCAGATGCTGAAATAGTCCATGTTCAAATGCAACATGACCCGAACAATATGCAGACTTAGGCTGACAAGTGTCAAGTAACATACATGCCACACAAATGCCAGGTAATGTCCATCTCCAATAAGACACAGTCTAACCACCGTCCCTTTACTATCATTGATTCCCCCACTATCATCACCCTGTAGGTTACCATTGATCAGAAACTCAACTGGACTTGTCGCAATAACACAGTGTTTACAAGAGCAGGTCAGAGACTAGGAATATTGCAGTGATCAACTGACCTCATGATTACCCAAAGCCTGTCCACCATCAACAAGGCACAGGGCAGGAGTATGATGGAATACTCCTCACTTGCTTGAATGAGTGCAGCTCCTGTGATACTAAAGAAGCTTGACACTATGCAAGATAAACCGCCCACTTGATTGGCACCACATCCACAAGCATCCAATTCTTCTACCACCAAGATTCATTAGCAGCACTGTGTCCTATATACTGATGCACTGCTGAAATTCACCAAAGATGCTTAGACAGTGCCTCCCAAACCCACAATCCCTTCCATCTAGAAGGACAAGAGCAGCAGGTACATGGGAGCACCACCACCTCCAAGTTCCCCTCCAAGCCACTCACCACCCTGACTTGGAAATATTGTTCTTTCTGCCCTGTCACAGGGTCAAAATCATTGAATTCCTTCCCTAAGAGCACTGTGGGTCTACTTACAGCATATGGACTGAGAAATTCAACAAGGTAGCTCACCACCAACTTCACAAGGTCAACAAGGAACTGGCAAGCAGACAGATGCCCGCATGCCTTGAGAAAATTAAAAATAATAGGAAAGTGGAATTGAGTTAAATGGTCAGTTATGATCCGTTTGATTGGTAGGATAGGATAAACAGGCTGAATGGCTTACTCACTTTTCCGACATCCCTGTGTATCATTCGTTGTGTTCTCTGGGCAAGAGGTGTTTAGGGGTATGACTTGAAATTAGTGTGGAGGTAAGTTATGTCATTTTGTTTTCTTTTTAAGCAGTAACATTGACTAGATTGACTGCTCAATAGTTCTTGCATGTACACAGATAAAAATTCTTTCAGCTGATATATCCTTCCCAGGGGCTCTTCATTTTCAAAGCACATCTACATGCTTGTGTCTGCTTAATTCCAGACACTTTGAATTACTTACTGGGTAATCTGCAAAGCCTCTCCACTGGCATTCAATTCAAAGGGATTTTACTTTACGTGACTCACCTTTTTAATTATTTGTGGTAGAGTATATTCAGATAGGGAAGAATTACTATCTGAATGTGGCAATCCACTGGCAAATTAGTTTGCTGCTGGTAATTAAAAGTGCCAAACAGCAGCAAAGTAATCTCCCAACAGCCGTTGAAAGTGGGTTTTTGATATTTCATTGAGCTCGTGGCTAATGAATATCTTTCAATATTGACAGGGCCATGATATCTAAACATAATTCAGTGTCCTGTGCCAGCACACTTTTTGACTGATGACAGTGCGTATCAAAATGTACACAAATGCAGTCCTTATGTGCAAGTTACCGTACACTTGAGCAAGTAAGCTATTTGAAATCAGTTGCATTTATTTTATTTCATTTTCATGCAACTTTATTTAATATTTAAGAGTTATTTATTCAGCTCATTCAGAAATGTGGCATTTACAACCTTGTTGCTCCATAAAACATGCTTTTCTCCAAACCATAAAGAACTGATGAAGCAGAGAATCTATTCTTACTGAATATAATTCAGCCTTATTTTGGCAAAGTTAGGCTTAATGATCCCTTGTATTTCTGTATTGCACAAATTGGTGACAGTCTAGTGTAGTGATACCGTAAATGCAGAGGCTTCAGCCTTGGTTCACTGGTAAGTGCTGTAGCCTCTGAACAAGGAGATTGTGGCTTCATAATCCAATTTCGTGAAACTTGAACATATAATCTAATACAGTTTTGTGAAACTTATAAACTACCAGAGGTGCTGCCTAACAGATACAATATTAAACCAAATTTTCTCCGGATGAAAATGATCTTGGATACTATTTATAGAAGAAAAGGGTCATTTTATTCAGTGTTTTGTTCAATATTTATCCCAGCCTACATCCTTAAAATAGTTTATCTCATTATTCCATAATCTATTTTCTAGAATCTTGCTTTGCAACAATTTTGTGGCTGTACTTCTTGAATCCAAATGCTTCAATTTGATTGGCTGCAAGTGTACTGTTCAATGTCCTGAGGGTGTGAAGTGCATTGCTTACCTGTGCATACAGCTATAAATGCACCATGTTCTGTAGATCCATTATATACTAAAACCACTAGTTTGCTATAAGATGCATGGTCTAAATGCATGATTTGTAACAGTACCTTTTAAAATAAGCAACACACACCAGAGTAACTTTTCCATTTCCTGATTTCTGATTCAAAGACACTTCTTCATTTGGCATGACTGATGCTTGATAATTATTACAAGCATACGTGTATGCATGCATGTCGAGAAACCACACAGCTTAACAGTGGATTTCAGATAAAATTTCAACTTTCAGGTAAATTTATATGTAGTGCATCAGATAGACACAAAGTAACCCTATAATCCCATTCTGTAGATATTGAAGAGGCTGTGAAATAAGAAATCAGAAGATATTGACAGGATAGCACCATTAATAGGATTCAGAACTGTTTTATTGACAAGACAGTGCTGTTAATATGACCTACTGTATTAAATTGACAGGAGAAATCTGGCAATAGAATCTTTCTGTGTTGTAATTGACAGGGAAACCCTTTCAATAGGATCTTAATGCGCTTTTTATTGACAGTGAACCTATTGCTAAGGACATATTTTTGCTGAATGATGTAAATACGCTGCTGTAATACAGCCAAGGCAGCAATGCTGTTACTGGTGCTATTGGATTAAGCAGTAATAGAATGAACTGACATATATGAAGGATCATATAAATGCTCATCAAAAAATAATAATAGTTGCCAACAACCACTCCAGTATTCTAAAATTATTTGATGTGTACCACATTTTGCGAAATAATTGAAGACAATACAAAATGACTGTTCGACACTGAGGATATTACTAAACAATTGTTTATATTTTCTGGATTTTTAAATGTTTAGAACCTTATTGAGTGAAGTTCATTTAGCCTACTTAATCTTGAATCATCTTTATAGTGTTAGGAACAGAGCAAGAAGGCAAGGAGTTCTCAAACAAAAGCAGAAATTGTTGGAGAAACATTTCGAGTCCAGAGACCCTTCTTCAGAACAAGTTCACTGGACTCAAAATGTTAACTCTACATTCTCTCCGCTGATGCTACCAGTCCAACAGAATTGCTCCAGCAATTTCTGTTTTGTTTCAGATCTTCAGCATCTGCAGACTTATTTTATTGGTGAATTTTCAATGGGCTGCAGATATTTAAAAAAATTTAAACAAATCTAGCTTCTTCCCCAAGGTTAAGTTCACATTTAGGATATGAGACAAAGTGATATTTCAATCTAGCCTATCCGAATTTAAGTACCTGATACTTGAGATGACTTTAAGTCTGGTAGTGATCTTGATTATTCCATGACTTTTACAGATTTTTTAAAGCTGTGGTAGGATTTGCAAATAATTCTGATTTTTGCCAAAATAGCTATAGTCTTATCTACATAATAGGGAAAACTAATAAGCAAGAGATAAGATGCATAAATATGTTGTTTCAAACTGGGTGGTTCATGTGCTTTGTTGAAGTTTCTATTGCAGTGCTCATAAAAATAAAGCTAAATCATTGAATTGAGGAGTTTTATGGCTATGTTTGTTGCTAGCACCATCAGTTTGTAAAGCCTGCATGAAGATACAAAAGCTGTTCCTTCAGTTCCCTGTTTATTTAATTTCTTTTACACATCCAAAGTTCTTTGGGGTGGTTTCAGTGTTAAATGTGATAGACTAAGCATTTGCTATTTGTGCTGCCTGCCCCCTCCTCCCACTGCATCCCAAAACCAGCCCATCCTGTTTCTGCTTCCCTAACCTGTTCTTCCTCTCACCCATCCCTTCCTCCCACCTCAAGCTGCACCTCCATTTCCTACCTACCACCTCATCCCGCCTCCTTGATCTGTCCATCTTCCCTGGACTGACCTACCACCTCCCTAGCTCCTCACCTATACTCTCTTCTCTACCTATCTTGTTTTCTCTCCATCTTCAGTCCGCCTCCCCCTCTCTCCCTATTTATTCCAGTTCCCACTCCCCATCCCCCTCTCTGATGAAGGGTCTAGGCCCAAAACGTCAGCTTTTGTGCTCCTGAGATGCTGCTTGGCCTGCTGTGTTCATCCAGCTCCACACTTTGCTATTTGTGCTTTCTGCTTTTGTATTGGTTGGGAAATAACTCCACAGAGGCTGGTATTCTATCACCAACTCACCCTTTATTTGCACGTGCATAATACTTGACACCAGTCTGTCTTCCTGAGAGGCAACTCCTAGAGTGAACAGAATCTCTAACATACTTGTTTATATCTATCAGCCCAGGCTCTCTGATTGGATCAAGTTAACAGCCCCAGTCAGCAAACTCATTTTCTGTGAGGTTCACCTAGCTGACCTCATTACAATCACTAAAAGTTGAGTCTTCTCTGTTTCTGGTACAGAATTTGTGTCCAGCCTTTTCTTCGAACTGAAATTAAATGAATGAAGATGTGTCACACAATGGTATCCAGTAACACTTTAAGACTCACATGAACAGCAATTGAACAGAGGGATAGAAACTGTGTGTGGGCAATAAGTACGAGGAATCGATGCAGACTTGGTGAACCAAAGGGCTTATTCTTGTGCTATATTGTTTTTTGTACTTATTCGACAGGGCTTCTGAGCTGAAAGCTTACATGAGCAAAAAAAAAGGAGCTGGCATGGCGTAACATGTGCAACCTTGCACATAGGTGGAACAATGCTTCGTATCTGTAATGAGAATGTATATTTTCCTAGATGTAGACTTCCTTGCACATCTTTTTAGTTTTGTCGCTCCTTCCTGTAAGTGGGATATTTTGAATTGCAAACAGAATTGCTCATTAAGGTTACATTTAGACCAGGACGCATTTGCATGTCACAAAGAGATAACATGAAAAACCAGTATCATAGACATTATTTCTGGACTAGCATTAGGAGAAATAAAACTTGCAATATTAGATATGGTAGGTTTATGATATCTGCCAGGATCATCTCGTCTATGTGCCCAGCATAGCAGGAACAGCAGGAACTGGATGAAGCCATTCACTTTATTAGGCAAAAAACTCAAAGAACTGTGGATGCTGAAATTTGCAACAAAAACAGAAATTGCTGGAAAGCCTCAGTGGTTCTGGTAGCATCTGTGGAAAGAAATCAGAGTAAATATTTTGAGTCAGGGGAGCCTTCTTCAGAACTGATGGTAGCTAGGAAAAAGATATTTTATATGTTGAAGATAAAGTGGGGGGTCTGGGGTAGGAGTAAATGATAGGTGGAGATAGAGCCCAAACAGAAAGAAAAACTGTTGGACAGACAAAGCAGTGGGTAAGAGTCAGTCTGTGAAAATGATTAATTGCTAACGGGGACTATTAATAGCTGACAATGGGTTGTGTGTGTTAGCAGCCCATATGTTGACCAGGCCTGATGCGTTGGGGTGGGGAAAAGCATGGGGGAAGATGCTAAAGCCCCAAAATTGTTGAACTCAGTATTAAACCCAGATGACTCTAGCGTTCCCCAGCAGAAAATAAGGTATTGTTCTTCCAACATGCGCTGTGCTTCGCTGGAACGCTGCAGCAAACCTGAGACAGAGATGTTGGCCAGGGAGCACTTGGTGTGTTGAAGTGCCAAGTTTGTTCTCTGCACAACATCTCTGCCTCAGGCTTGCTGCAGCGCTCCAGCGAAGCACAGCGCATGTTGGAAGAACAATGCCTTATTTTCTGCTTGGGAACGCTAGAGTCATCCAGGTTTAATACTGAGTTCAACAATTTTGGGGCTTTAGCTCCTTTCCCCATGCTTTCCCCCATGTCAACACACCAGGCCTTGTCAACACACGAGCTGCTACCGCGCACAACCCATTGTCAGCTACTAATAGGCCGCCAGTAGCAGCTATTCAATGTGAGTAAATGTGAGGTTTTGCACTTTGGAAAAAAGAATACAGGCATGATCTATTTTCTAAATGGTGAGAAAATTCGCAAAGCAGAAATGCAAAGGGATCTGGGAGTGTTGGTCCAGGATTCTCTAAAGGTTAACTTGCAGGTAGAGTCCGTAATTAAAAAAGAAAATGTAATATTGTCGTTTATCTCAAGAGGGTTGGAATATAAAAGCAGTGATGTGCTTCTGAGGCTTTATAAGGCTCTAGTTAGGCCCCATTTAGAATACTGTGTCCAATTTTGGGCCCCACACCTCAGGAAGGACATACTAGCCCTGGAACGTGTCCAGCGGAGATTCACACGGATGATCCCTGGAATGGTAGGTTTCGCATATGATGAACGGCTAAGGATCCTGGGATTGTACTCATTTGAGTTTAGAAGGTTGAGGGGAGATCTAATAGAAACTTATAAGATAATGTATGGTTTAGAAGGGGTGGACGCTAGGAAGTTGTTTCCATTAGGCGGGGAGACTAGGGCCCGTGGGCACAGCCTTAAAATTAGACGGGGTAAATTTAAAATTGAAATGAGATGACATTTCTTTAGCTAGAGAGTGGTGGGTTTGTGGAATTCATTGCCACAGAGTGCAGAGGAGGCCAGGACGTTGGATGACTTCAAGGCAGAGATCAACTATTTCTTGATCTCAGAAGAAATCAAGGGCTACGGGGAAGAGTGCAGGGAAGTGGAGTTGACATGCCCATCAGCCATGATTTAAATGGTGGAGGGGACTTGATGGGCCGAATGACCTTACTTCCACTCCTATGTCTTATGGTCTAATGGTCTGTTCATTCTCCCAGGCTGACCATTTTGCACTGCTTTATCATTCCACAGTTTTTCTCTCACTTTGGGCTCTATCCCCTCCTGTCATTTACTCCTCTCCCCCCCCCCCCCCCCCCCCCCCCCCCCCCCCCCCCCCCCACCACTGTGGCTTCTACATAAAAGCCGTCCTTTACCTAGCTATCATCCATTCTGAAGAAGGGTCACTGGACCCAAACATTAACACTGATTTCTCTCCACAAATGTTACCAAACATGCTGGGATTTTCCAGCACTTCCTAGTCAGCTTGTTGCCTGCTGACCATTCAGTTAGATCATGGCAGATCTACACATCAGCTGCATCACAGATCAAATGTTTTTCTTTTCCTGAAAGCTTATTTTAATATTTCTCAAATAATGCTTGTTGATTTTTGGATACTTCTTTTTCAATCACATTAAATCGGTTCATAAAATGATATCATCACTTAGACCTGGGTTTTGAAACAATGCAGAGCATCCTCATTGCCAGAAGAAGTCGGGAATCCTGAATCCCTCTCCTGAGCTCACTGTCACTCATTTCATGGAGGTAGGACTGGGGACAGCCTGTAGCTCATGCGTGAACTGTTCCCAAAAGCAGTGACCATCGAAATAACCAGCTGCCTCCATGAAAATTCAGGTTTTGGCGCTCTTGAAATGTAGAACTCGGGATGGCTGGGATGTGAAGATTAGAGTAGGTCCATTCTCAGTGCATTTCACTGGATATTTTGAAGAGGTAAGATATCAATTTGGATCTGGTCCTAGGACACTATTGATAGAAGCAGGCTGCTCTATGATAAAGGTAGGATACCATTTGGGAATGTGAAAACGATGTGTGATCCTGCATACAAGATGAATAAACACGTTTACTTTAATTATTCATGTGATTTGGGCATTGTTGGTTACACTAGTTTTTATTTTCCTTCCTAATTGCCTTGCAGAAAGACGTTGGTGGTGAGCTGCCTTGCCAAACAACCGCAGCCCATGGGACACTCACAGTGCAAGTAGGAAGGGAATTGTAGGATTTAACTCAGTGACTGTGTTTAAGATGTTGTGATACTTACAGGGGAATTTGCAGCTGGTGGTGTTCTACATATCTAATCTCCTTGCCTTAGGAACTTTGTGAGTTACTCCAGTGCATCTTGTAGATGGTACACACTGCTGCCACTGTGTACTGGTGGTAAAGAGAGTGATTCATGGAAACATTTGTGGTGCATGACTGATTTTCTACTCAAGGCATATCTATCAAGTGAACGTTTTGATCAACAGCCAACTGCTCATAGATAGAAATGTTTGCCTTCATTAGGGATTAGTTAAAGGAATTTCACTGAGTTGATTTTATTTTTGTTTCTATGTGTGTTTTTCTCATGAGTGACGCTAGTCAGTAGACAGATTACTTTCTGCCAGCATGCATCCTGAGATATGCCTATGCTGATAACAGTTGAGTTGGCATGGGTCAAGAAGTGCAAAGAGTGGTGGGTGTGAGATGAGGTAAAACTGAGTTAGCACAGGATGTCTAAGGGACCATGGGGACTATTGGGCACTAAAGAGTGTGAGGACTCATGGGAGATGGTTATCTTGGAGGTGATAGGAGTGCCATTGGAGTTATGGACAGGGATTTAGCTTGATATGTGAGGTATGGGTGCAGAGGCATGGTTTGGCATAGAGGAGGGGACTGTGGTGTGGTGCAGTAGTGCCTTATGTGGCATGGCTTGACATGTATGAGGAATAGAGAGTGAGGAGAGGAGAATATGAGGGATGATTTCTGTTATCATTTTTGTTTTATTTTTAATCTTTGAATGTCGTACCAGAGGCCCCAGACAGGCTTCCACCCAGCTCACTTCAGCAGCCTGTTAGCCTCCTCTTCCCAGGTAATCAGGCTTGAATCCCAAGCCAACCAGCTCCCATTTCAAACGTTTGCATTTGCGGAACCTGTATTTATCCCACCTCAATGCTTCCAACCAGAGAATGAAAATCTTAGTTAAGAACACTGAGAATCAAGAAGGTATGATTGTTAATTGATGGGGGCTTGACTCATACAGACGTAGTACTAGAAACATTCATTCACATCCCCAGTAATCAACACCACTCCATTGAACTGAAAGGCACAATACAAAAGGAAAATTTTTAATTTGCTAGACACTATAAAATTTGAATTGGCATAGTACAACAGGTATAAGTTAATGATAAATGTTTTTTTTAAACAAACATAACTGACATATTTCTTTATACACAAAGCCGTCATCATAAACATGGTTTATGTGAACTAATAGGGTCACACCTAAACGGCCGTTTATTTGTCTCTAACACAGGTCACTGCTCCTCAAGTAATTCACAGTATGTGACATTTTCTAAGAGGTGACAACGCATAAGTGCAAGTCTTCATGAAATAAAATTGTTCAGCATTAAGGAAAACAACTGATTCGTGATTACAGTCACATTCTCCCATTTAGTACTTGCTGATTGCTTGTAGTTTAAAATCTGGAGATGGCCACATTAATTTACAAGGAATTATTAACTGTTCCCAGTAAACTTGGTATTGCTTTGTTGAACAACTTGAAACTGGTTCATTTTTGCAGCCACGCTGTTCCAACCTTTTGAACACCCAGTCCATCATTTGCGACCTTCATTCCAGTTTGCAGCTACTCTCCCTCCTCTGTCTCTCTTCTGTTGCCAGCTCCTCAGCCTCCTTCAGCAGCAACTTGCCATCCATATGTAGCCCCTCTCCTCCCACTTCGCAACCTCTCCTCATTCCTTGCAGCCCTTCTCCCCGCTTTAGGTCTTCATTCCCCTCTTCAGCTGTTCTGTCCCACCCCACTTTGCAGCTTGTTCTTTTCCCCTCTCCTGTATCTTGTCTCTTCTCCCTTTGCAGTGCTTCAGGCCTTACTCCCGGGCACCGGGCTCACTCTTTAGATCCTTGACCTTTCCCAGGCCCCCATACTCACTCCCCAACTTCAATATTTGGCCTCACTCCCAGACTTCCCTCCCCGATCACGCTAATGTTCTTGCCCATTCTCACTGGCCTTAATCTCTGGCCACACTGGTGTTTCCTCTTTGGCTTCATTAATCTTGCCTACTGGCCTTGCTCCCCTTCCTGGCAGCTTTGCTACCTCTACCCACCCAGTTTCCTGCAGCCTTCTTGACTGCAGCCACTCTCTCTGCTCCTCTAATTACTGTCCAGTTTTTGCCTGCATTTACGGATGTAAGGCTTTCACTCTTTCATTCTGTTCATGGGCCAACTTTTCTGTGGTCACTCCTGACCACCGCCCCCCCCCCCCCCCCCCCCAAAACCCCACCCTACGGGTGGATTTTCCCAAACAATTTGGGGATTCTGAGGGTGGATCCACTCACTATCACTGCATATTTTCATGCTGATCTCCCACGTACCTGCCTTTGCTCCATATCCTTTGACATCCATTTCAATCAAAACTCTTACCTATGTTGGTATTGAAAGCACCAATTTTCCCAGCATAAACAGGATTTTGTCGTGAGTTGAATTTCAGATTTTCCTTTGGAGGTGCTTTGGTAGGACTTTTTGGTGGGGGTGATGGTGAAGAGGCGGAGGGGACTCATTGGAGGTATATTTAATGAATAAAGTCTGGGATAATTGCAAGAATTGTTGTTTCATACAACTGCTATTTTACATCATCTTGTCACAAGGAACTCATGGCATAAGGATCTGCTACCTGAGATTGATGTTCAACTAGCATTAGAATATTCTCCTTCTTGATGTTAGGCAAGTTAGTCAGTGTTGAGTGTGACCCTCTCAGGGAGAGCACGAGTTGTGGCATTGCTAAAATTCACTGCAAACACAATGTCAGAGCAGAGGTGTCCTGCTGAAGCAGTATAAGCCCCTGGTCAGACCGCATTTGGAATATTGTGAGCAATTTTGGGCCTGGTATCAAAGGAAGAATGACCTGGCCTTTCGAGTGGCTCAAGAGGAGGTTTACAAGAATGATTCTGGGGATGAAGGGCTTGTCATATGAAGAGTGGGTGAGGACTCTGGGCCTGTAATCAATGGAGTTTAGAAGTATTGGTGGGGGTGGGGGGTGGGAATCTGATTGAAATTTGCACAATACTGAGAGGCCTGGATGGACCGGATGTGGAGGAGATTTTTCCACTAGGTCAAAGAGACTTGTACTTGAGGGACAGCCTCGGAATGAAGAAATACCTATTTAGAACTGAAATGAGTAGAAATTTCTTCAGCTAGGAAGTGGCTAATCTGTGGAATTCATTATCGCAGAGGTTTATGGAGGGCAACTCATTGAGTGTATTTAAGATAGAAATGGATAGATTCTTGATTGTTAGTGGGTCAAGTGTTAAGGGATGATGGCAGGAGACTGAGGTTGTGAAACATAGCAGTCATGATCTAATGGCAGACTTGATGGTCTTATGGTTGTCTGAATTCAGATAATCCAAGAGCTCACCAGGCTGTTGGGGCACTGTGAGCTAATGAATATTGCACCTAATGCCTTTGCTCTGCAGCTTCCATTCTGGGAAGTTTGCCCAGAAAGCAACCTTCACAAGTACAAAGGAAATGACTACAGGTGGGATTTCCCTGCTTCCAAAATAAGTCCAAAAGCTGGTCTATAACAGTCACAGAAGCTGGTTCCTATTAGGCATTGCTGAATTTAGCAGTTATAAATCTAAGTAACTTACATCCACACAAATAATATTTCAGCCCCTGTTACAAAATCTTGTGACACATTATTGGACAGTAAAGTCTATGGGGAAAATCACAGGGCTTACCTTGTTTGGAAACCCCTCCTGGGATCATATAACCAGTTGGATGGCTGAGTGGCACCCAGTGAATCTTCCAGTAGAGTGATGAATGACCCTGCCCTGCCCACCTAGAACTGCTGGCCAATCAGAAATCTGCAAACCCAGAACTCGTCAGTGGTTTTCCACTCCCTGTCACCCAGATAGCTTATCAGTGGCGAGAAGGGCACATGTTATTAGGAAGTGGGATCTGTGTTAGGACCTCATTTATTCACATTATTTGTCAACGACTTGCACTCTTCCAACACCAGAGAGAGTCAGGTTTGAAGAGAGAGTAGGCAGTTGCTCTCAGATGCCCCCTAAGCCTTCCATTGTCCTTGGTCAAGTGCCTCAATCTTGCACAACTAGTATAAATCCCCACCCTGCCACCTCGACCCCAAACTGAGAGCCTGTCCACCCTGGTTTTTCATCAGGCCATTAGGCCAGCTCTTTCTTGTTCTGCGCAGAGTGAATGCAGTCATCACCCAGGCAGGCCGAGACTTTTAAATAGTTGTTAATTGACCATTTAAAGGCCTTAACTGGTGGATGGTGAAGCTTACCAATGGATCTTCCAGCTTGAAACTTAATTTCTCAGGTAGGTTGAAGAGGATAGACATCTCCCAGTCTTAACTATTTGTCCTTCACGCTACCTTTACCACTTTGAGTGGAGGAAATTCCCTCTCCTATACCAAATGAAATAAATAAAACTAAGAACTCCAGATAGTGGAAAGCTGAAACAAAAATGAAAATTGCTGGAGAAACTCAGCAGGTCTAGCAGCATCTGTGGAGAGTGAAACAAAGTTAACGTTTCAGATCCAGTGACCCTTCTTCAGACAACCTGAAACATTAACTCTGTTTTTTCTCCACAGATGCTGCCAGACCCACTGAATTTCTCCAGCAATTTGGATTTATTTGTGTGCAAATGAAATACATTGATTTATGCTGTTTCTGTAGAAAGTAACAAGATTTACATGGACTTTATTGTCCAACAATCAGTGTAACAACAAGATTTTGTAAAAGGGACAGGAATGTTATTTGTGTGGACACACATTATTTAGGTTTTTTTAATTGTTAAATTCAGCAACGCCTAATAGGATCTAGCTTCTGTAGTTGTTACAGACTAGAAAATGAAATCATGTTTGTAGTGTCTGTTTATTACTCTGTAAATCTTTTTTGGACTGAAAACAAAGAGCCTCCTTTCACAGAATAGTATGAATAATGTCTTAATATTATAGAATATAACAAATACAGTGACTATTTGAGATACCTAATTATATTTAATTTACAAAATTTTTATCTTTTATGTTTTCTTTGAAAATGTGCATTCAAATATTCTGCAGGGGAATAAAACTACAAACATCTGTCGGTGTCTAAAACAATTGAAGTGATAGTTCATTACTCACCTTTGTATCGGTATTTTACACTCAGAAGATCAAAAACTTCCTTATTGTTTATAGTCACTGGAGGCAGTAATTTTGCATGGTTACATAGCTCCTTGCAAATCTGTTCAACTTTTTTTTTGCACCTTAGAAATTGAGAGTGGCGATTTTTACACTTTCTTCATCAAGAACGTTTGATTACTTGGAAAGTTCAAACATCATCTGCTGTGTTTAACCTTGTCTCAGCATAGTCTAGTTCAGTCATATGTTATTTGCTGTTGCTGTGTGTTATACAAAGTAATTTATCCAATTATTTTAAATGGTCTTAAATAATTCAGAGAAATTTGACACAAAAAACATTAACCAGATCTCTACTAGAGGAAATTAAACACACTGTCAGAAAAGAAAGCTGTCAGTGCCATTCTTTGAATTGTGTCATTTCTGCTGAAAGTAATCTAATGCAATATTGAAGATAATTCCAAATTGTAAAGTGATAACAATAATAATGAATTGAAAATCCCACCCAGAACCGTTTGATGTTAATGGAGAACCAGCATTTTCCTTAATTTTATCCACACTGAAATTCAAATTTATCAAATAAGGAGCTATTTGGTTTTTCACAGTCGCACTAAACCAGCAAAATTTTTGCCCTGTGGTAATCTTTGTTTGGGATAAGCAATTGTAGACGTAGTTTTTATTTGAAAGGAATTATACTGGACAAATCTAAAGATAAAGATGAATTTTTAAATTATTAATCATCTTCCTATAGGAAATTTTGTTTCACTCTAGGAGATTTTAATATGTACCAATAATCTTAAATTTCTTCATCTATTCTTCACAGACAGACAATTTTCCCACAGAGCCCAATTACATGGGCAGCAGGCAGCAGTTTGTTCAAAGGTAAGCCCTGTTAAATTTCTTGCTCACAAATTGCATTTGCATTCCTGTCCGCATTGCTCAGTCACACCAAATTGCTGAAAACTGATGTGGTGATGAACAGTGCTGTCTTTTGTTACAGTAGTTCCACGTTCAAAGATCCAGAGAGGGTTAGTTTGAGGGACAGTGGACACGGAGACAGTGACCAAGCCGACAGCGATCAGGATACTAATAAAGGTTCCTGCTGTGACATGTCTGCCAAGGAAGCACTCAAGATAAAATCTACAACAACCAAACCCCCAGTCCCTGAACAAGGTTAGTTAAAGCTGTAATGACTCAAGAGCAAAAAAACTCCAGGCGCACAAAATATTTTTGAAGAGAAAATTTGATGTTTCCCTATGTAAAAAATGTGACAGCGATGGATTACTTTTATTATGAAAAATGGAGAAAGGATCCATTGAAAGTAATAATGCTGAGCAGGTGACTTTCTTTATCATTCCTGCTTCAAAAAATGCTCACTTTGTTCCAGTGAATGGTGTTTTAAATTTACAAATTAAAGACATTGGCAGGTAGATTTAGCAAGTTTACACTTTGATCCTAGACCTTTGTGGGTCCACCGCAAAATTGGAGATTTGGACACAGTAATAATTCAACAACGAAGTACTTTCACAGGGACAGATACCCTGCTAGATGTGTTGACCTCTGTGGCTCTGTACAATGATGCACACTGTCAATTTCCAAAGGGATGTAATGTAGTAAAATCTACCCCTACTTTCAATGAATCTTGAATTTTAAGTAGCAGGTCTCAATAAGGACTAGGAATCGGTGCAGACTTAGAGGGCTGAAGGGCCTGTTCCTATGCTGCATTGTATTCTCCTGCATGTTCCATTTAATGAAGAGCTGGAATAGAAATGAAGCAGTGTTATACCCAACCTTTAGTCACAATGTGGGCAGGAATATCCAGTATTGCAAGGCCATGTCCTGCATGCCATGAGTACCTGCTGTATATTCAGTGCCACAGCAGCATTGACAGTTTAAGGAGAGATGATGGTGTAGTAGTGACTTCGTTGGACTGGTTATTCAGAATTCTAGTTTAATGTTCTGGAGAGATGCATCCAAATCCCACCAAAAGAAATGATGAAATCTGAATTAATAAAGATCTGGATTTAATGCTAGCTAAATGATGACTATGGAAGCACTTTTGATTGTTTGTTAAGGGGCATGTGTTTCACTAATGCCCTTTAGGAAAGAAACCTTGCATCCATATTGGTTTGGTCTACATGTGACTCCAGATCCACAGCAATATGGTTGATTCTGAACTGCCCCCTGGGCAATTATGGATTGGATGTAAACTGCATGCCCACATTCCTCAAAAAGATTATTTAAAAATCAGACTTTTCTGTGGTGGTCTGAAGCAGATAAGCTGCATGCTTGTTTCAAAATTCCTCTCAGAAGTTTGCCTTTTCTGTTTGTGTCCAACTGAATAAGTAACCAATAACTTGCTGTCAAAGAAAGGTCAACCTCTTTTGTAACTTACTTTGTCAAGCCATCTGCTTCACAGAATATCATGGGCTATTCTCTTCCCAGGATTGCAAGCTGTTTTTTAATCTTCCCTCACCCAACTCCTCCTCACCCCCCACGCCCCCACCCTCTGAGCTGAGCGATTTTGATTGTATTAAGTTGGAATTGTAGAATGTAATTTTACTTTCTTTCTTCTGACCTGTCCTTAGGAATTGATTTGACAAACTTAATTTTTCAAATAGTCAACAAGATAAAATATAATTCAACACCATTTAAATAAAAAGAACACCCGGGGTAGTAGGTTTATTGCAACAAAACCAGGAAAACGAATTTGGCAACAGATATTCTGCCTTCTGTTAAGTGCCAAGGAAGAGTAGGTGTCTTTTGATATTTATCAAGTTACTGAGTACCTTACTGCCCCAATGTTTTAAAGTGGCAGAATTCTCAAAGGAGAAGGTAGGTGGAATCCTCGGGGAAATTGCACAGAATATCCAATAATAAACAGCTTAAGTAAAAGTTTTGCAGGTATTTCACTCAGAATAACTGAAGACTACAGCTATCTCTGACTTTGTGAGAGCTCTTGGGCTGTGTAACTCTGAAGTTTTTTTTATCAAACACACTAGAAGTGAAGGAGTTGAGCGCTTTTCACAAGCTAAAATATATTTTTCCCACATACATATATTAAGTTATGCAGGAGAAAGGCTGATATAGAATATTTTGATACTTGGTACTGGCAGAACCAAGTACATGTGCTTTGTATTCTGGCTGATCATCTTTAGAGGTTTTCCAAAATTTTCAGTACTCTGTCAGGAGTAAATCAAAGAATGATTGTGCTTACACAGCTTCCGAATGCAGGCATAGAGATAATGATCAGGATGCACAAAACCTGTCCTTTCTATTATGACTTAGTTTTCATTTTAACCTGTGAGTTTCTGCAGCCCTAGTTTGGTGTTCGTCCTTCATTTATTACGAATATGTCAAGCTCTTAAAGCTCTATGTCTTTTTAAAAACAAGCTCATTCCAACAAAGTCCTCATTAAAGGTTCCTTAAAGATATAAAAGAAGCAGACAAAATCAGAAACAAACACAGATGAAAAAAGAATCAGGACGATGAAACAGTATAGATTAGAAATAAAATAAACAATCTATTTGATTGAAATTTCAAAGAAGTGAGCTTCTTAAAGCTTATTTAATGAAAACAAAAGCTAGTTTTAAAGCTGTAGAAATGCACCTCAAGAGGAAACACCTGTTTACAATAATGAAAATTTTAAAAATGTGTTTTTTTCCTATACCTGAGACAAATATAAATCAAATGATACTGTGTTTTGAATTCTCCTTTGATATACATAATCTTAAATACTGCCAGAATTCATCAACCAACTTGTAACATGATGCAGTGCATTAATGATGATGAAAATTTTACTGCTCATCATACAGTCACCCAAAGTCCTTTCTATATATTTCAGTGAAATATTTTAATGAAAAAGCTTTTGAAATTAACTGGTTACCTCTGCTTTGAAGAAATTGCTACACATCATTGGTGTTCTGTAGACTGTCACACATCCAACTATATTCTTTAGTCCTGAACCTTGTCACAGCCTTGGTTTAAACATGGACAAAAGAGCTGAATCCAGAGGTGAGGTAAGAGTGAGAGGCCTTGACATCCAGGCTATATTTGACAAGTGTGACATTAAAAAGCCCTAGCAAAAATAGGAGTTAGTGGAAATCAGGGGGCAATCTCTCCGGTGGTTGCTGTCATTCCTGGCACGTGGAAAGGTTGTTGTTGTTGATGGAGGTCAGTCATCTCAGCTCCAGGACATCTCTGCAGGAGAATCTCAGGATTGTGTCTTAGCCCCGGCCACCTTCAGCTGCTTCATCAAGACCTTCCCTCCATTATAAGGTTCCCAGTGGGGATTTTCGCTGATGATTGCCCAATGTTCAGCACCATTCATGACTCCTCAGATACCAATGTAGTCCATTCCCAAATGCAGCAGGATCTGGACAATATCCTGGCTTGGACTGAAAGGTGGCAAGTAATATTTGTGCCACATAAAATGCCAGGCAATGACTTATTCCACTAAGAGACAATCTAACCAATTGCCCCTTGACATTCAATAGCATTACCATCATCGAATAACCCACTAACAGCATTCTGAGGATTACCATTGACCAGTAACTCAAGTGGACTCATTACATAAATACAGTGACTGCAGCAGCAGGTTAGATGTTAGGAGCAGCTCACTTCCTGATTCCCTAAAGTCTGTCCCTCAGCAATTTAGGGGTGTGATAGAATACTCCCCACTTGCCTGGAAGGGTGCAGCTCCAACAACACTCAAGAAACTATACAACACCCAGGACAAAGCAGCCTGCTTGATTGGCACATCCCCAAGCATCCACTCCATCCACCACTGAAACTCAGTAGCAGAATTCAAGATGCACTGCAAAAATTCACCAGAAAAACCCTCACGCAGCACCTTCCAAACCCATCTCGAAGGACAAGGGTAGCACATGTATGGGAACACCACCACCCGCAAGTTTCCTGCCAAGCCACTCACCATCCTGACTTGAAAATATATCACTGTTCCTTCACTGTTGCTGGGGCAAAATCCTGGAATTCCCTCTCTCATGGCATTTTGTGTCTATGTACAGCCCATGGACTGCAGTGGTTCAAGAAGGCAGCTCAGCACCACTTTCTCAAGGGGCAACTAGGGATGGGCAATAAATACTGGCCAGCCAGTGACACCCATGTCCCATGAGTGAATGAAAAAGGAAAAATCAATATAAAAATTGTAAGATCTTATTACTGTTTAATTGAGCTGGATTGTATGAAGGTTGGCTGTCTGCAGTCCATGATTTTTTTGGCCATCTCAACCTGCTTTTAACACATTGGGTGGTGATCCTTCAATGAGGATGAGTATGAGGCAGGGCTTAGGATGCATCTCCAGGCAGAGTCATTGCTAATGGAACTGCTAGCAAATAGAAAGCCAGAGGCTTTGCATCCCACTGGGATCAGTGGTCATGTTGATATTGCAGGAACCCTGCAAGGATGAGGTACTACCGGTTGATGTCTTCAACCTGATGTAAATCCACTCTGGATTCAGGTCAGTAGGCTCTGACTAAATGGGTGAGGGCATGTTGGACAGGCTGTTGGAAGCACAGTTTGGAAAAATAAAGTTGTTGGGATGCTGGTGTGATGCTGTGATTGGGACTGGACCTGGGATGAAGGCACCTCCCTATTTCACTCAGCAACGGCTCACCGACCTAAATCTGTCACATAAGATTGTCAGAGATAACAAGGTGTAGAGCTGGATGAACACAGCAGGCCAAGCAGCATCAGAGGAGCAGGAAAGCTGACATTTTGGGTCTAGACCCTTCTTCAGAAATTAGATTGTCACAGAGCTTACACATTTAGTGCTAGCCTCTTCTCTCATTTGTTAAATCAGAGCTGTGGCAAAATGGAGCCCTTTACTGGATATTGATGATCAAGTTCAAGGTCATCTGTAAAGGAAGGTGGTGGCATGGAACTCTGTCTTACAGGTCTACCTGCCTATTTTAATATCTATGGGGGACAATAAAATTCAGCCCATAGTAGTTGGACATCAGAATCTGAAAGGCACATTGTGATTTCAATTCCATAATCAAATTACCAAACATGCTGCTATTTCTATTAAATTTAACATGCTTACCTTGTTTTAGTTCAGTTGAAACACAACTACATTTTAATTCTAAAACTGATGTTAATTGTTGATAATAAATAGAGACTGAAATCAAATCACATTTCACAACATTGCGAGCCAAGAAGCAGTGTATAGAATTTACAAACAGTTTTACACCTGTTTATTCCTTCACAAATTATAGCTGCCAGACTATAAATATAATTGTCCAGAATATGATTTCCATTATTATCAAGAAACTTATTAACATACTTCATACATCACTGATTAATTGAATTCTTGGAAGAATCAAGTAAAAAATATACTGAAGAGAAATTTTTTTTTGGTTGGATAGTGATCTGTGTACATGTATTTAATTAGGTCATCCCACATCACAATTGCAGTCTCAACATAGAGCCCATAGACGTATCCTGTATGTCTGAGCTGTGATTTATCAGGATTACCAATAATTAATAAAGAACCGAGGATGCCCAGGAGGACATTGCTTGTTTGTGTTGGGGAGTTTTTGTTTTTTCGATAATTGGTAGAAATTTCAATTCAGCAAAAGACGAGAGATGGTGGCTGAGGCTTACTTTACCAAAGATAATGCTCTCTTCACCCAATTTCTTAAAAAACATTCTCAGGATACACGCATGGCCAGTGTTTGTTGCTGATTGCTATTTTGGGCAATTAGTGAACCTGATAAAATATTTTGAAGTAACAAAGGTACTGCAGGGCTAGAATATTGAAACAGCATTGTGGTGTAGAATTACATCAGCAATTCACTGATTACACTGAATACTGATTACATCAGTAATTCATACACCACATGTCTCCACCATGTCCCTTGCCAACAACAGCATTGCACAGGCACTTTTTACAGCTGAAGTGGATTATTCTCCTGCATGAGAGACAATACCTTGAGTAAACAATTGCTGTTACTTCCTATTGAATACTCAGATCTCAGACAAAAATCTGGCTTGATATATCATATTTTGACTTGTTTTCGTTTGAATAAGGAGTCTATTTCTGAAACATAAGCACTCAATCTTTCAAAAGAAAAAGAAAATAAATGAAGGTAAAATGGAATAATCCAAGCTGTCTACTTGTAATAACAATTCAAAGATTTTTAAACCCACAATAAAAGTACAATGCCAAAACATACTTCTATATATTAAATTTAAAAAAACAGCTTTTGTATCATACCCAAATCACACCGATTCCTGCCACAGCACCCAAAATATCATTTGTACAGTATAGACAGGGGTAGCACAGTTGTTCAGTGGTTGGCGCTGCTTCCTCAGAGCGCCAGGGACTTGAGTTTGATTCCAGACTTGGGCAACTGTCTTAAGTGGAGTTTGCACATTCTCCCGATATCTATGTGGGTTTCCTCGGGTTGCTGTGGTTTCTTCTCACAAACCAAAGATGTGCAGGTTAGGTGGATTGGCCATGCTAATAACCCATAATGTCCAGGGATGTGTAGATTAAATGGCGTAGCAATGGAAAATGCAAGGTTACTGGGATTGGATAGGGGTTAAGTCTGGTAGGTTGTTGTCTGAGTGTCACTGTTGACTGGTTGGGCTGAATGGCCTGTTTCCATACTTTAGGGTTTCTATGATATTCACTTCAAAACCCCTGTTCTAACAAGTATGTTGGTTTAAGTAACTTGTGACTTCAATTTTTACCTGGATATGCAGATTACTTTGTGGAGCTATCATACATCTGCTTAAATGTACTCAGTTAAAAGCAAGCTCTTCAGGGTTTTACACAACACCTCTGGTCTCGGGCTAACTCTAATTCTCCACTTTAACCTTGTTCATTATTTGAATTTCTATTCTAGGAGCACTGCTCTTTACAGAATTACTCCAAACTCAAACATATAAGCTAAAAAAAAGGGTGTTTCTATAACCATAAAAAGAATACTGTAACAAACATCAAGGTGCTATTATTTACCTTGCTGGATCACAAAACAGTCAAAATAAACAAAAGTCTGTTGGTGGTGCAGAAATCTCATTAACTCTGTAGTCAGACCTCAAAAGCTGTATTCAAAGAATTTGCCATGGCAATAGTAATATTTAAAGTTAATTCTTAACTTCAGATGCAAAAAACCCATTGGTTACTAACCCAAAACAAAACTTATAACAAATGACATTAAAAAACATAAATCCCACAGTTTACCACATACTTTTTTTAGCCAGATTAGCCTACCATCACCTTTCTGTGATCTCATTAGTCCGTATACAGGTAATCAGGCTAGTTTTTAGGTGACACGAAGAGTAGGGGAGTCCAAAACTAGAGGTCATATGTCTAGCATGATAGGGGAAAGCTATAAAATGGACCTGAGGAACAACTTTTTCATGCAGAGGGTAGTGAGTGTATGGAATGAGCTGCCAGAGGAAGTGGTGAAGGATGTCTGACAAGGTAATTTGCAAGTTGCTGGTGAACAATAAAACTGCATTGCAAGATGGGCAAATTTTTCAGAAATTGCTTAATTTTTCTTTCCATTCATCAATCTGAAAATTACCCTTTGGCGTCAATGAAATATTTGCTGAGTATGGTCTTTCGAAATGTTATTTAAAATCTGATGCAGAAAAACATTACACAACAGTCTATTCAACGAACTGCATTTATGAAGGATTTAAAGATGAAAAATAAAGAAAAATCAATGAAGGACTACAGGAGCTCTTCAAAGATAATTGAAGTCAGAAATTCAGTCACCTGCTGGGAAAAGAATAAATATGAATAAAAATTGGGCAGAACAGATCTGGTATTTTGTAACTTCGGCTGAATCACCTGATGTCATTGCCAATCTATATGAGTGAAGGGAAATCTCTTTCAATTACAAATCCTTAGAATAGTAATGATAATAGTCATACAATTGCACAGAGGGAAATCAAGTTCGTGACATTGAAGGAGAAGGGAGACTGTGGAGAAAAGGGCACAAACTACCCTGTTTTTGGGAGCTTGGGGAGAGCGAAGGGGGTAGATTGGAAAGCCATGGAGATCTAGCACTTCCATTACTCATCCCATTTCTCAGGTGTAAAATCAGTGCTGAACAGGGCAGTCTAGTGCACATCATACATGCACACAGTCTAACCCAGAGGTGCATTGCCCTGCATGTTGGTGCAAGCATCAATAGAGACATCCAGACCCCTATACAAAATAGATGTTCGGACCTCCACATAGACCTGGTCTACATATGGCCCAAACCTGAAAAGAATTGACACAGACTGACACTAAAATGATAATACCTTTTTAAAAATACCTCTTATAGAGTGGGATGGTTACTCCCCCAAGTCCGCATTAAAACTTTGATTTTCACAGCCAGCAAAAATTATATACCTTAAATACTGCAATCTATCGCAATGTCCTGAGGATTTATGCAGTAAATAAAATAGAAATACATGTTAACTCCCCCTACATTACTTTTCTAATCCTTAACTGTGTTTTTAACATTGATTTTAGGATGTATATTGATGTTGTTACATAGACTTTGTTTCAGAATGTTGATGCCTTGAAACACCACTTGGTCAGGGTTTAGTACAGTTATGTGGATCCCTTGACCAATTAGAATATTTGATCAACTAGCACATTCCTGGTCCCGTAGGCCCTGGTTAAAACATTTACTGTATTTGGTTTGCACTGTTGTGAGCAGACATGCATTCCAGAGGCCACCAACTTGAGAACAACTCTCTACTTGGTTCCTGGAGAGCTGAACAGCTCGTGGGTGTGAATAATACATTGAGAGGCTTTCTGACTTCTTGAAGGACAGGTGGTCTATCTCATTCTCTGTGGTAAAGATACTGGAAGCCTGATGAAAGCCAGTTATTTTCTCCCACTAGAGCCTCAATCGGTAAATAAGAGACTTTGCAGTTAGTGTTTCAATTGCCCAGTGTCTCTCATGAAGAAGTGAAGAAGCATTCAGATAAAACTGAAGGACATAAAGTTTTGGCAAGCCAAAAGGATTATCTCAGTGAACCCTGTCGATTGATGCTATTGAATTGTGGCTCTCAGACTTTACCCATCAACCCATAAAGCCATTTTTTTTATTGTTCACCCGTCTCTGTTTGCGTGTAAGCGAGGCGTTTTAAAAGGTCAGTGTTAATCAGTAGAGCCATATTAATTATGTACATATAAAACATAGGAACAGAAATCAGCTGTTCAGCCCCTTGAGCCTGTTCCGCCATTCAATGAGATTATGGCTGATCTGTGGCCAAACTCTATACCTGCTTTTAATCTTTATCTCTTAATACCTTTGCTGAACAAGAAAGTATCTATTTCTGATTTAAAATGTACAACTGATCCAGTTTCCACTGCCATTTGTGGAAGACAGTTCCAAACATCTGAAAACCCTTGTGTGTAGAAATGCTTCGTGACATCTCTACTGAATGGCCTGGCCCTAATTCTCGGGTTGTAGAATCCCCAACCAATGGGAATAGTTTACCTTCATCTACCTGTCTTTGCTAGTTGATATCTTGAAGTAATTGATCAGATCATCCCTTAACCTTCTAAATTCTGGAGAAAACCTAATTGGTATATTTTTTCCATAATTTAACCGTAAAGTCCAGACATCATTCTTGTAGACCTACATATTGCTCCCTGCAAAGCCAAAATATTCATCCTAAAATGTGGTGTGTGCGCCTAAGATGCTGCTTGGCCTGCTGTGTTCATCCAGCTCCACACTTTGCCCAGATCTGCTTGCATTACTCCAAATGGGGTCTAACTAGGGTTCTATGTAGCTGTAGCTTAACTTCTGCATTCTTGTACTCCAGTCCTCCACTAGCTTTCTTGATTATTATCTGCACCAGTTTGTGACATTTTAAAATCAATGCATCTGAACCCCCACGTCTCTTTGAACATTCAATGTATCTAACACCATGCATTCTAGGAAGTACCCTGTCCATCCTTTTTCAGTGCAAACTGGATACCGTCACATTTGCTGACATTGATCTCCATCTGCCACAGTTTTGCCCATTCACTGAGTATCAATATTCCTTTGTAATTATATGCTGCCATTCATACTGTATACAGTGCCATCTGATTTTTGTCAACAGAATATTTGGGTATAAGACTTTCTATGCCATTATCCATATGCCATTGTTAAGAAATAATGTGAATAATTGAGGCCATAACACTTGTGGGACACCACTGGTCATATCCTGTCAATTTGAGTACCTACCCACTATCTCTACTTTCTGTCACCTGCAACTCAGCCAATTTCCTAGCTATAACTTTAATTTGCTTTCAACTCAATGGGCTTCTACCTTAGTTAACAGAGTCTTAGGGACTTTATCAAATGCCTTCTGGAAGTCCATATAAACAACATCCATAGATATTCCCGTATCCACTACCTTAGTCGTCTCTTCAAGAAATTCAACAAAGTTTGTCAGGCATGACCTACCGAATCATAAATCCATGCTGACGTGTCCCTGATTAAGTGAAATTTTCATAGTGTTCAGTTTCTCCATCTGGTCACCACATTACCAAAAGGATGTGGATGCTTTGGAGAGGGTGCAGAGGAGGTTCACCAGGATGTTGCCTGGTATGAAGGGTGCTAGCTATGAAGAGAGGTTGAATAGATTAGGATTATTTTCATTAGAAAGACGGAGATTGAGGGGGGACCTGATTGAGGTCTACAAAATCATGAGGGGTACAGACAGGGTGGATAGCAAAAAGCTTTTTCCCAGAGTGGGGGACTCAATTACTAGGGGTCATGAGTTCAAAGTGAGAGGAGGAACGTTTAAGGGAGATATGCGTGGAAAGTTCTTCACGCAGAGGGTGGTGGGCGCCTGGAACGCGTTGCCAGTGGAGGTGGTAGACGGAGACACGTTAGCGTCTTTTAAGATATATTTGGACAGGTACATGGATGGGCAGGGAGCAAATGGACACAGACCGTTAGAAAATAGATGACAGGTTAGACAGTGGATCTTGATCGGCGCAGGCTTGGAGGGCCGAAGGGCCTGTTCCTGTGCTGTAGGTTTCTTTGTTTCTTTGTTAAATATAGGCTCCAACAATTCCCCACCACAGACGTCAGGCTCACTGGTCCGTAATTCTCTGGGTTTCCTCTTGTGCTCTTCTTAAAACGGAGAGTGGCATGCGCAATTTTCTAATCTGAAGGGACGGCTCATGCACCTTGGGAATTCTGAAAAACTTTAGTTACAGATCTACAAAGTGTTACTTTTTTTCCTTTAGCACTCTAGGATGGAAACCATCAGGTCTCGGGGATTCATCACTCTCTTTTACCATAATTTCCTCATTACAGACGTTAATTCACTCCCTGGCCCCGATTCACTATTAACTTTGTGGGGACTTTCAGCAGGCTATCATAGAGTTATATAGTACAAAAACAGACCCTTCAGCCCAACATGTCTATGCTGACCAGGTCTCTTAAATTGAGCTAGTCCAATTTGCCCACATTTGGCACATATCCCACTGAACCTTTCCAATCCATGTACCTAGAGTCATAGAGATATACAGCACGGAAACAGACCCTTTGGTCCAACTCGTCCATGCCAGCCAGATATCCTAAATAAATCTAGTCCCATTTGCCAGCATTTGGCCAATATCCCTCTAAACCCTTCCTATTCATAAACCCATCCAGATGCCTTTTAAATGTTGTAATCATACAGCCTCCACAACACGCCACCCTCTGTGTGAAAAAGTTGCCCTTTAGGTCCCTTTCAAATCTTTCCCCTCTCACCTTACATCTATGCCCTCTAGTTTTGGATTCCCCCAATCCTAGGGAAAAAACCTTGCCTATTTACCCTATCCGTGTCCCTCCTGATTTTACAAGCTTCTATAAGTTCACCCCTCAGCCTCCAACGCTCTAGGGAAAATAGCCCCAGGCTATTCTGCCTCTCCCCATACCTCAAACCCTTCACCCTTGGCAACATTTTCATAAACATTTTCTGAAGAAGGGTCCCAACCTTAAACATCAACTTTCCTGCTCCTCTGATGCTGCCTGGCCTACTGTGTTCCTCCAGCTCCACACTGTGTCATCTCTGACTCCAGCATCTGCAGTTCTTGCTGTCTCTGACCATCCTTGTAAATCTTTTCTGAACCCTTTCCTGATTCACATGACACTGTAGCAGGGAACTGCACCATGGGGATGGTCATCACCCGAACTACACTAAGATCAAGGCCCTTTCAAATAATGCTACAAGGGGTTTAAACTAAATATTTGTAAGGCTACAAATGTAACACTGCTATTCAAGAAAGAAATATGGCAAAACTATCCAACATCTGTCACAGTAACATGCTTCCTGTAGGAGGGAGGCCAGAATTGTATGCAGTTCACCAAAACTGGCCAAAACCAATGTCCTGTACAGCCATAACATGACCTCCCAACTCCAATACGTAATGCACTGACCAATAATGGCAAGTACATCAAATGCTTTCTTCACTATCCTATCTACTTGCAACTTCACTTTCAAGGAATGATGAGCCTGCACTCCAAGATCTCTTTGTTTAGCAACACTCCCCAGGACCTTACTATTAAGTGTATAAGCCCTGTCCCGATTTGCCTTTCCAAAATGCAGCACCTCACATTTATCTGAATTAAACTCCATTTGCCACTCATTGGCCCATAGGCCCATCTGATCAAGATCCCCTTCTTTTCTACTATAAATGGTGAGGCAAAATAATTATTCAACATATCTGCCATTTCCCCATTGTCATTGGCAATGTTCACTTTCAGTCTTTAGTGGCCCAACATTGCTTCTGACCATCTGCTTTCCCTTTATGTAGCTATAAAATTCCTTTCTATTGATTTTGATGTCCCTTGCAAGTTTCCTTTTGTAATCCCTTTCAGTAGCTTTTAGAAGCTGCTTTGTAGCCCATTACTGCTCTTTATATCCTGGCATTCAGCAGGGTCTGTGCTGTTTTTTGCATTTCTCTGAGCCCTTTTTTATGCTGCCCTTTATCTCGTTAATTGAGCATGGCTGTTTTTTTTTCTGTGAAGAGAACTTTTCCCTCTCAAGGGAATAAACTTGTTTTGTATTAAACACCCTCCACTCCTCTGTTGTTTCACCCCTGAGCAGATTTGCCCAGTTTACTGTTGATAAACTCTGTCTCATCATGTTAAAGTTGGCCTTACCCTAACCTAAATGCTTGTTGTACCTGAAGTAGGATTCCTGGTTGTTTCTTTACTCTGTGTTCTGTTGCTTGACTTTCAAACTGTATTGACTTCCCCTGAGCCCTTCAGCTGAAGTGTCACTTCACCTGAAGATGGAACAGCACTCTGAAAGCTTGTGATCTTAAATAAACCTGTTGGATCATAACCTTGTATTATGTGACTTCTGACTTTGTCCACCGCAGTCCAGCACCAACATCCCCACATCTATAAAAAACACAACAAAAGTAACAGTCCTCAAATCCTTACCTGAGCCTCTAGAAAATTAAGATAGGATAAATCAGATTGGAGAAATCAGATAAATGTGAAAATGTTGAAAGTGATGTTTTTGGTTCACATGACACTGTAGTGGGAAACACCATGAGGATGGTCATTACCTGAACTACACTAAGACCAAGGCCCTTTCAAATAATGTTACAAGGGTTTAAACTAAATATTTGGTGGGAAGGTTTATGTGATGGGCAATTTTGAAAGTTAGAGAAAAAATAAGGCAGTAGGGTAACAAAGGTGATAATGATTACCAGTGTGAGAAGAAGGGTCAAAGCATACAAACCTAAGAGTGTACCAGCAGATACTGTCAGAGGGGAGAACCCTTATAAAAAGAATAATTAAAAGTCTTTTTATTAGGATGAATAAGCATTGAAAACAAGATTAATGAATTCATACCATAAATAGTAATAAATGAGTATAGTATGGTATGCAGCAAAGTAATCACAGTTGTGGTTTGAATATTCAGCTTGACATTTTGGAAGGAAAGGAAGAAGGAAAATGGGGTGGGGTGGCTCTGTAAATAAAGAATGACATCAGTAATGTAATGAGAAATAATCTTGGTTCAGAAGATCAGTTTGGTGGTGATAAGAAGTAGCTAAGGATATAAATCATGAATTCGAGTTTAAGGATTCCCTGATGGTAGGTAGCTGCACTATAGGACAGAGTCTAAATGATGAAATAATCATGACTCATTAGAAAGATATTGCAATAATTGTGGGTGATTTTAATCTTAATGTAAATTCAATGCATCAAATTTGCACAGAGCATGAATTAAATGGTTGTTTTCAGGATTTTTTAAAGCAATGATTCTGGAACCAAACACAGAATATTTATTTTAGACCAAATAACATATAATCAGACAATAATTAATGATGTAATGGATAAGGATGATCATAACATGGTAAAACTTTACAGACAGTTCAAGGATGATGGACTTGAATCTGAAAACTGTGCCTTAAACATAAATAAAAACAATTGCAAGGAAAGTCTGCTCAAGTGTAATGGGAAAATTAGTTAAAAGATAAGCTGACGGAAATGCAGTGGTAGACTTTTAAGGAGACATTTCAACAAAGATATATTCCATTGAGGGAGATGGACTCCGCCAGAAGGATATACCATTTATAGCTAACTAAGAAGGTTAAGGAAGATATAAAATTGAAGGGAAGAATCACAAAAGTAGTAGAAAAATAAAAGACAGAGGCAGGGAGAAACTTAAAACATTCATGACCACTGAAGAAAATATACCCTGTATAGAGAAAACTAATGGCTGAATGGCTGCAAAGTACCTTAGACTTGAAAACCTGCATTCTGGGGTCTTAAAGAAAATGGCTGCAGAGGTAATAATGCACCGGTTATAACCTTCCAGAACCCCTTGCTTCTGTAAATGTTACAGCAGACTGTAAGACTACAAATGTAACATTGCTATTCAAGAAAGAAGTATGGCAAAACTACCCAACATCTCTCACAGTAACATACTTGAATCTGTTAGGGAAGTAGTAGTAGTAAGACATTTGGAAAATGGTCATAAAAATCAAAAGAGTCAATATAGCTTTGTGAAAAAGAAATTGTGTTTGATAAATTAATCCTGCAATAGAATTAGCTGCTCCTTCGGCAAGATTTCAGTTACCTTTCCCATTCTGTCCTCCTTTAGTTCACTGTTCACCTTTACACTTCTGTGAAATCCCTTGGGACTTTATTTCTCCATCAAAGACAGTAAATTAATTGTTAATTTCTTGAGGTCACTATGTGATTTGAGGAACATTTTAATGAAAATCTGGTTGGAATTGCTTCCAGATGAATATTTTTAGAGTTAGAGTGAGTGATAGCTTTTTTGAGTGTGAAGTGCCAGAGAAGTTGATGACACTTAGCCTTGTGGAACGCAGCAGATCATTAACCTTCTCCCTGAACTGCTGTGCTTTACATCTTACCGAGGACTCAGCACTGACCTGGGACACTATCTGTGCCCATGCTGGTTGTATCTGGTGATGCAGCCTCTTTTGGGAGTCTGCAGGACAGGGCACTGCCCTTCTCTCCACCCCTCCGTCCAGCAGCATCTCCAGGACTCTGAAAAGCAGGGAGTTAACTTGCCTTTTTGGGCATTTTTTTTGAGCGATGATGGTTGACTACCACAGTGATTATCCATTCCTGGCTTGCAGCACCAGAAATAGTGTGCAGCTGGGTTTTAAATACGGTGCTCGTGGTGTGTGCACCCAAAGGTCTTGATATTGTCAGACACTTGCAACTGTCCTGCCATGCGACACTATGATGTATCACTGGTGTCAACAAAGATAACTTGTATTTATGTAGTGCCTTTAAAATAGTAAAATGGCCCAAGCACAATGTAAAAGCGTAATGAGACAAAACTGAACCAGTGAAAACTTAACAAAAACAGAAACTGAGCAAGTTTGGCAACATCTGTAGAGAATAAACAGAGTTGGTGTTTCAGGTCCAGTGACTCTTCCTCAGAATACAGTGAGAATGGTTAGAACGATACAACCCCCACAACTGTGAAAGGAGGCCATTCTGCCACCAAGACTGCATGACACTCTGAAATGCATCCCAACCCAAACCCAGACCCAACCACCACCATATCTCTTTAATCCTGTATTTGCCTTGGCTAATCCACCCAGCCTGCTCATCCCTGAACACTACATACAATTTAGCATGGCAAATCCACCTAACCTGCACATTTTTGAGATAATGGGAACTGCAGATGCTGGAGAATCCAAGATAATAAAATGTGAGGCTGAATGAACACAGCAGGCCCAGCAGCATCTCAGGAGCACAAAAGGTGACGTTTTGGGCCTAGACCCTTAATCAGAGAGGGGGGTGGGGTGAGGGTTCTGGAATAAATAGGGAGAGAGAGGGAGGCGGACCGAAGATGGAGAGAAAAGAAGATAGGTGGAGAGGAGAGTATAGGTGGGGAGGTAGGGAGGGGATAGGTCAGTCCAAGGAAGATGGACAGGTCAAGGAGGTGGGATGAGGTTAGTAGGTAGGAAATGGAGGTGTGGCTTGTGGTGGGAGGAAGGGATGGGTGAGAGGAAGAACAGGTTAGGGAGGCGCAGTGGTAGTATGGCGCACTGAGGCACCACCTCCTACCACCCCCTCGATCATGACACCACCCCTGAGCACCAAACCATCTCCAACACCATTCATGACCTCATCACCACAGGGGACCTCCCACCCACAGCCTCCCACCTCATTGTTCCCCAACCCCGCACGGCCCGTTTCTATCTCCTCCCCAAAATCCACAAACCTGCCTGCCCTGGTTGACCCATTATCTCAGCCTGTTCCTGCCCCACCGAACTCATCTCCACCTATCTGGACTCCATTTTCTCCCCTTTGGTCCAGGAACTCCCTACCTATGTCCGTGACACCACCCATGCCCTCCACCTCCTCCAGGACTTCCAATTCCCTGGCCCCCAACACCTCATTTTCACCATGGACGTCCAATCCCTATACACCTGTATTCCGCATGCAGATGGCCTCAAGGCCCTCCGCTTCTTCCTGTCCTGCAGGCCCGACCAGTCCCCCTCCACCGACACCCTCGTCCGCCTAGCCGAACTCGTCCTCACCCTTAACAACTTCTCTTTCGATTCCTCCCACTTCCTACAGACTAAGGGGGTGGCCATGGGCACCCGCATGTGCCCCAGCTATGCCTGCCTATTTGTAGGTTACATGGAGCAGTCCCTCTTCCGCACCTGCACAGGCCCCAAACCCCACCTCTTCCTCCGTTACATTGATGATTGTATTGGCGCCGGCTCTTGCTCCCCAGAGGAGCTCGAACAGTTCATCCACTTCACCAACACCTTCCACCCCAACCTTCAGTTCACGTGGGCCATCTCCAGCACATCCCTCACCTTCCTGGACCTCTCAGTCTCCATCTCAGGCATCCAGCTTGTAACTGATGTCCATTTCAAGCCCACCGACTCCCACAGCTACCTAGAATACTCCTCCTCCCACCCACCCTCCTGCAAAAATTCCATCCCCTATTCCCAATTCCTCCACCTCCGCCGCATCTGCTCCCACGATGAGGCATTCCATTCCCGCACATCCCAGATGTCCAAATTCTTCAAGGACCGCAACTTCCCCCCCACAGTGGTCGAGAACGCCCTTGACCACATCTCCTGCATTTCCCGCAACACATCCCTCACACCCCGCCCACACGACAACCACCCAAAGAGGATCCCCCTCGTTCTCACATACCACCCCACCAACCTCTGGATACAACGCATCATCCTCCGACACTTCCACCATCTACAATCCGACCCCACCACCCAAGACATTTTTCCATCCCCACCCTTGTCTGCTTTCCGGAGAGACCACTCTCTCCGTGACTCCCTTGTTCGCTCCATACTGCCCTCCAACCCCACCACACCCGGCACCTTCCCCTGCAACCGCAGGAAATGCTACACTTGCCCCCACATCTCCTCCCTCACCCCTATCCCAGGCCCCAAGATGACTTTCCATATTAAGCAGAGGTTCACCTGCACATCTGCCAATGTGGTATACTGTATCCATCGTACCCGGTGTGGCTTCCTCTACATTGGGGAAACCAAGCGGAGGCTTGGGGACCGCTTTGCAGAACACCTCTGCTCGGTTCGCAATAAACAACTGCACCTCCCAGTCGCGAACCATTTTAACTCCCCCTCCCATTCTTTAGATGACATGCCCATCATGGGCCTCCTGCAGTGCCACAATGATGCCACCCGAAGGTTGCAGGAACGGCAACTCATATTCCGCTTGGGAACCCTGCAGCCCAATGGTATCAATGTGGACTTCACCAGCTTCAAAATCTCCCCTTCCCCCACTGCATCCCAAAACCAGCCCAGTTCGTCCCCTCCCCCCACTGCACCACACAACCAGCCCAGCTCATCCCCTCCACCCACTGCATCCCAAACCAGTCCAGCCTGTCTCTGCCTCCCTAACCTGTTCTTCCTCTCACCCATCCCTTCCTCCCACCACAAGCCGCACCCCCATCTCCTACCTACTAACCTCATCCCACCTCCTTGACCTGTCCGTCTTCCCTGGACTGACCTATCCCCTCCCTACCTCCCCACCTATACTCTCCTCTCCACCTATCTTCTTTTCTCTCCATCTTCGTTCCGCCTCCCCCTCTCTCCCTATTTATTCCAGAACCCTCACCCCATCCCCCTCTCTGATGAAGGGTCTAGGCCCAAAACGTCAACTTTTGTACTCCTGAGATGCTGCTGGACCTGCTGTGTTCATCCAGCCTCACATTTTATTGTCCTGCACATTTCTGGACTGAGAGGGAGCCAGATTATCCAGTGGTAACCCACACAGTCATAGGGAGAACTCTACACAGATAGTTAGCTAAGGCTGGATTCAAATCCAGGTCCCTGGTATTGTGAGACAGTGGTGCTAACCACTGAGCCACTGCATCACCCCATTCTGGGACAGCTGGTCACAAGCTTTGTTAAAGAGACATGCTTTGATAAGGCTTTTAAATTCTTTGAGGAGACAACTGAAGACTGTTTCTACATGGGCATTCTTCTCATGTTTCTTGGCGGTTCAAACTGAAAGGCCATCATTCTAAGATTATCTTTAATTTCAGTTAAACAATCAGGAGGAATGTCATTGCCAAGAGAGTTGGTAGAATGTGAAACATGCCCCTTCATGGAACGGTTAACTCGACTAGAACTTTTATCTCTAAAGGGAAGCTAGATAAAGACATGGAGGTGAAAGGACGACAAGAATTTTCAGGAAGGATTTGACTTAGTAGGGTGAGAGCGGACTGGTTTTCCGCATACACCGAGTAGACGAATAGGACTATATGAATAGTTTCCATGCTATATTTTCTATTTTAAAGGAGAGAGTGAAGAGGCAGAGAGATTCAAGACCAAGTTGTCTAAAAGCAAAACCAATTAGGATAGAGCAAAGGAGAAAGAGATGCACAAGAGGCCAGAGTTAAATGAATGTGGAATTTTCAGAAATATGAAATGCTGGAGGAGGTTACACAGAATTTCAATGAATTTGCAGCAGAGGAAACAGGGCATTCAGGCCAACTGGTCTCTGCTGCTGTTTTTATACTTTACTACAATCGAGAGGGGCTGAAAGCCAATGTGAGTGAGCATGAAATAGAAAGTGGTGATGGTCATGCCAGAAGGAAGGCTGGCAAAAATAATATGCTCCAGATGTAGCATAAACATAACAAAAGCAAGAAAGACTGGAAGAGGTTGTGCAAGGTGTAATATTAAGCTTTACAGTAGTGTGGATATATATTACGTATGTTTTCAATCGTCAGAAACAAGGACTGTAAGTATTCTGCTATAGTGTTGGCAGAAGAGTAATCTATCCAAAATCATTCATATACATGTTTCCAGCTCACTTTTGTGTGGTATGTCTTTTTGTTCAAAAATAAAAGGGATTGAATGTGTGTATTTTCTCATTAATTTATAAGTACTTGTAGTAGCTTTTAAGTTATTTGATGCCTAGTATTATGGAGATGCTTGCTTTCGCTTGTAAAATGCTCTCAGTATCATTATTCTCAGAACAGCTATTAACAGCACTCATGATGTGTGTTGCCACAATTTGCATTGTGCCATGATTGAGAAACATAGTATTTTTGTTGTTCAAATTTCTCGTGCCTAGGAAGACGAAAGGATGTTACACGCTGTTAAATAGCTGTATTGTTCACTCATTTGTGTAATTAAGGAAATGTGGGCCTTTCAAATTTTAAAATTAATTAATAAAATAAGATGTTGTTTATTATCAAATGTTTGACTTCCCTTTTCTGGTTAATCAAGTAAAGTAATGCCAACTGCCTTGTGATAGCCTATGCCTCCTTGAGTTTTATATATTGGCTACATCAGTTCTGTATGAAAAGGTTTGATGATATAGTTGTAGTGAGGACACTTGGATTTTCTTTTCTTTACACACTGTTAAATTTAGTAGCTTTATTGCAATTTGCTACTGGATTAGAGCCAGGCTGTCAATTTCCATGCATACTTGAGTATTGATATATCACAACAACTACAAAAATCCTCTTCGGTATTGTCTTTTTGCATGTTGACACATCTGTAATAGTTTAACAACCAACACAAATGCATTTTCTCTTCTGAAAAAATCAAAGCTATATATAAAATGTATTGTCTACAATACTTATGGCTGTAGAAGTGTAAAGACAGCTTCAAAAAAATTGTCTCTGACAGAGAACTATGGGTTGAATTTTCCCATATTTTGGTGAGTTTTTTTGGGTGATCTCTTCAGCACCCTTACATTGAATCATGCAGAAGTGGAGGCATGAGTGCTTGCTACTGCTGTGCTACTGAGTGTTTTTTTCCTGCTACCCAGCAAAGAAGGCCATGCCACTAGGCTAAGCCAACCTGGAACAAGATACTGACCTGTGTAATTGCAGTATCTCAGCTGAAAGGTACAAAAGTACAGGATAAAAGGTTAATCTTCTGCACACTGCAAGAGTAATAAGCGATAGGAGAATGAGAAGAGATAATTGAGGTATGAGATGCCGAAGAGGACTGACACATTGGACGTGGAGAATTTGTTTCTTCATGTGGGGCAATCTACAATGAGAGATCATGGTTATACCGTAAGAGGAAGCAGATTTAAAACAGAGATGAGGCAAAATTGCTTCTTTCAAAAAATCATGAATCTGTGGAATTCACTATTCCAGAGTGTGGTGGATGACAGGACACTGAGCAAATGTGAGGAGGAGATGGACAGGCTTTTAATTAGTAATGGGTTGAAGAGTTATGGAGAGCGGGGAGGAAAGTATAGTTGAGGCCAAGATAAAATCAACAATGTTTGTATTGATTGGTGAAGCTGACATTGGGGACTGAATTGCATACTCCCGGTTCTTACGTTCGTAGGTGTGATATTGATTTGGAATTGTACCATATAGTAATATGTCCACTTCCTTGACTTCTCTGCTGTGACCTGTGACAAGCTGCTTGTCTGTCCCTCTGCACTAAAAGGCAATGCAAGCCACAGAGATTGGCAGCCTCCACGTAAGCACAAAGTGAGTGAGCACAAAGAGCTAATGCATGATGTTCACTCCCTCAAAATGACCTAGCAGACATATGTAAGTCATCAGTGTGTCCCTGAGTTTCATAGTGAAATCCCTAAGGATTCAAATGGATGCACAAGTTGGTGAGAATTAGCATGATGACATAGTGAGTCTAGAAATTTGGTAATGTCAACTTGTGTGGATGAAAATTAGAGAACAGTCGATGGATCATGCATGGGCATTGTGATAAAGGTGCCACAAGTTACTGCTCTTGAGTTGTATGTCAAAGTTTGCACATCTAGATTTTTTTGGGTAAAGAGAGAAGAATTAAATGCTGCATAGAGATGAGATAACCAGGGCTAATAATAAGATACAAATACATGGAAATAAGGTAGTACCATTCATTATCCAGATTTTAAAGTTGATGGGGAGATCAGAAATTTTTGTTTTAGATTTAGATTCTTAATTTTTTCTTCATTTTTGCTATATTTTCCAATATTTCACAACATTACCTATGTTGCTCAAGGAAGAAGAAATTGCCGCCCTAAATCTATAGAACTTCAATTTAACAAATTTTTATCTGCTGTACTTCTTGGAAAACAAAATAATACAGATTTAGACAGAAGCAAAAGAGGATGATATTTCTGAATGTTTTATCAAAATGTAAACAAAATATATTAAATGGCAGTATTTTCAGGTCAGTTACCTGGCATTTGTAAATTAATGTCTTTATTATCCAAATAGCCACAATTAAGTCCAATCAGTGAAATTTCTAGTGTGTAAACTATAGGCTTTATAATTGGAGCGTAAGTGGGAAATTTACGTGTATACCTTTGAATGTCCAGAATCTGATATACATGCCAGCCTTGGGACTCAGCTCAATTTCTGGTCAGAGTAGGGAAATCTCAAAAGCAAGTGTCCAAATGATTCTGCTATCTCCCAGCAAATGACTCCAAGCATTGATAGTAGCAGACTGCAGGAGTGAAACTGGTTTTGCTGTCTATTATATGGCCTGCTTGGTGTTTATTCCTAAAGATAAGTGTTATAGATAAGAAGATAACTGGCACAGCTTTGCAGTGATTGTTTTGGATCTCCATCCAAGTCGAGCATCACCCTCTCCTCCGTCCATTAGATTAGATGAAGGTGCCAGGATTAGGAAAATGGGAATAAATTTGATAAATATACAAAAATAGTGGATAAAGAAAATCAAAATCTGCCTTGTTGAATTTAAAATAAAATAAAATTTAAAGCAATCATGAGATAATGTAGAAGGTAACAGTCAGCACAAGGCAAAAACAAAACCATCTTGCAAGTTCAGAGTCAAGTCGAAAATGGATTTTTCTTTACACCTGTATAAAAAACAGATAATAAACTTCATCTGACAAAGAATGAAGGAGAAAACAACAGACTTGGTGACAGAAGAATACAGGAAGGAAGATAAATTTGAAAAAAGAATGAAGAAAAGAGAAGAGCACTAACAGTATTGGTACTAAGTTGGCAATAGTGAGTTTCAATGAATTATCCCACTTATTGAGGATTTGAGTTCAGAAGCAATGCTTCTACAGTTATACAGGGCCTTGGTGAGAGCAAACCTCATGTAGCGTGTGCAGTTTTGGTCTCCTTACCTAAGAAATGTTAGACATGCCATGGAGGTTCAATAACCTGATACCAAGGATGGCAGGACTACTCAGTGAGGAGAGACTGGTTTGATTGGACCTAACATCATTAGAATGTAGATGGATCAAAGGGCATCTGATTGAAACATATACAATTCTAAAAGAGATGTACAGACTAAATGCTAAAAAAAAGTTCTCTGGTTTTGCATCTAGAACCAGTGCAGAGAAACGGAGTAGACCATTTGGAACTGAGATGAGGAAAGACTCAGAGAGTATTGAACTTACAGAATTCTCTATGACAGAAAGCTGTGGATGCTAAGCCACAGAATATATTCAAGAAACAGATATATTTTTAAATTTTGAAATTTGAGGATGGAAAGAGAGAAAACGGGAATATGGCCGTTGAGTTAAAGGATCAGCCATGATTGTCCTGAATAGCAGAACAGGTACAAACATGGGAATAGCCTATCTGCTGCTAGTTTATGTGTGTGTTGCAACTTGTTGTAGTCGTTTTTTTTCTGTATGTGGAAACTTGAAATATTTCAGATCATGCGATGGATTTTTTATGGAAGATACTTAACCAGAATCTACAGATTCACAAGAACAGTCTGTTGAGGTTTAACAGATGAACTAGTCATTTTGAAGATAATATTTAGCATTTTCTATGGCAGAGGTAGGAAAAATATTTTCAATGTTTGCGGTAAAAATTAATGGCACGGGGTTTAAAGGCAGATCTTGCTAAAGCAAAGCAAAGTACTGTGCATGTTGAAAATCTTAAATAAAAACAGAAAATGCTGGAAACAAAAGCAGGTGAAGTTGCATCTATAGAAGCAAGCAAAGATAATGTCATTTTGTTAATCTTTCATCAGTATTGGGAAAAATCTGAGATGCAACCTATCTCAAGCTAGTATGGGGCAGGGGAAGGAGGAAAGAACAAAAGGTGAAAGTCTGCGACAGCTGGGAGGCAGGAGAGATCAAATGATAACATAGATTTCTTGTGGCAAGATAAAGTAGATTTTAATGGGTCAAATATTGTAAAAAAAACACAAATTTGGGTTAAGCAACAATTTAATTCACAACTGAAGCACCATTAATGGCTGTGGTCCAAAAACGATCAAAACTAAAGTGAGAGAGTTTATGGTTTAAAACTGTTGAACTCCATGTTTAATGCAGAAAGCTATAAGTGCATAATTGAATGATGTGGTGCTCTTCTTCAGGTATTGTAGAACAATGTAGAAACTGCTGGCAATGATGACGGAGTGGGACTGGGATAGAAATTTAAAGTGGCATGTGATGAGCTCAGGATCATGCTTATGAACTGAATGGAACTGTTCTGCCCAATCCATGTTTGTAGAGTATTCACTCGATATAGAGTGAATAAAGTGCAATACATTGAAAGTATTACCAGTTAGTCATTGTCTCTCTTGGTTGGATGGTGTGGAAGGCTAAGGATGAAGGACGGGTCCTGGAATTACTGCACTAACCTAGAAAGATACCTTAGGAAGGAAATGGTGAAGGTAACTATGGAGTAAACCAGTGTTACAGAGGAAATGGTACCTTGGAGTACTGAAAGGGGAGGAGACACTAACTTGTGTTTGCTGTTGTCACCGTGGTGGGGGCAACAGAAAGATGATGATCCATTGAATATGGAAGCTGGTGGGGTGGTAGATCAGAGCAAGGGGCATCTATCATGGTCTGAGAAGAAGAAGAAATAACAGCAGAAGAGCAGGAAATGGGACTAACAAGGATTAGTGCCCTATGAACCACAAAGGTGACAACCATCAACTGAGGATGAGAGAAGGCACATTGGAAGCATTATCGAAACAGATTCAGTATGGGCGAAGAAATTGGGAGAATGGAAGTGGGCTGGATGGAAATTTAGTTGGAGTGCATAAAGTGGATATTAGCCTATCCTGAGAAAGAAAGACAAAAAGGAAGCAAAGGAAAAGTCATGGGTAATCCACATATAGGTGACAGAAAATCGAAAATTGGAAGTAAAGTTGGTTAAAAGTTTCAGAGATAATGGGAACTGCAGATGCTGGAGAATCCGAGATAACAAAGTGTGGAGCTGGATGAACACAGCAGGCCAAGCAGCATCTTCGGAGCCCGAAAGCTGACGTTTAGGGCCTGGACCCTTCATCAGAAAAGGCGGATGGAAAGAGGATTCTGAATTAAATAGGGAGAGAGGGGGAGGGGTACCGAAGACGGATAGAGGAGAAGATAGATGGAGAGGAGAGTGTGGGGGGTAGGTAGAGAGGGGATAGGCAGGTCGGGGAAGACGGACAGGTCAAGGGGGCGGGATGAAGTTAGTAGGTAGGAGATGGAGATGCGGCTTGAGGTGGGAGGAGGGGATAGGTGAGAGGAAGAACAGGTTAGGCAGGCGGGGACAAGCTGGGCTGGTTTTGAGATGCTGGATGGGGAGGGGAGATTTTGAAGCTGGAGAAATCCACATTGATACCATTGAGCTGCAGGGTTCCCAAGCGGAATATGAGTTGCTGTTCCTGGAACCTTCGGATGGCATCATTATGGCACTGCAGGAGGCCCATGATGGACATGTCATCTAAAGAATGGGAGGGGGAGTTGAAATGGTTCGCGACTGGGAGGTGCAGTTGTTCATTGCGAATCAAGTGGAGGTGTTCTGCAAAGCGGTCCCCAAGCCTCCGCTTGGTTTCCCCAATGTAGAGGAAGCCACACTGGGTACAATGGATACAGTATACCGTATTGGCAGATGTGCAGGTGAACATCTGCTTAATATGGAAAGTCTTCTTGGGGCCTGGGATGGAGGTGAGGGAGGAGGTGTGGGGGCAGGTGTAGCACTTCCTGCGTTTGCAGGGGAAAGTGCCGGGTGTGGTAGGATTGGAGGGGTGTGTGGAGCGGACAAGGGAGTCATGAAGAGAGTGGTCTCTCCGGATGGCAGACAAGAGTGGGGTTGGAAAAATGTCTTTAGTGGTGGTGTCGGATTGTAGGTGGCGAAAGTGTCGGAGGATGATGTGTTGTATCCGGAGGTTGGTGGGGTGGTATGTGAGGACTAGGAGGATTCTCTTTTGGCGACACTTCTGCCATCTACAATCCGACCCAGCTTCAAAATCTCCCCTTGCCCCCCTGCATCCCAAAACCGGCCCAGCTCGTCCCCGCCTGCCTAACCTGTTCTTCCCCTCACCTATCCCCTCCTCCCACCTCAAGCCGCACCTCCATTTCCCACCAACCAACCTCAGCCCCCCCCCTTGACCTGTCTGGCCTCCCCGGACTGATCTATCCCCTCCCTACCTCCACCCCCATACTTTCCTCTCCACCTATCTTCTCCTCTATCCATCTTCGGTCCGCCTCCTGCTCTCTCCCTATTTATTTCAGAATCCTCTCCCCATCCCCCCTTTTATGATGAAGGGTCTAGGCCCTAAACGTCAGCTTTTGTGCTCCTAAGATGCTGCTTGGCCTGCTGTGTTCATCCAGCTCCACACTTTGTTATCTTGGTTAATTTTGTAGTCTGGAACGGGAAACAATCATTAGTGTACTTGAAAAAGAGATGGAAAGGTAACCTGAATAGGATTGAAACAAAGGATGGTCAACGTAACCCAGAAAAGGGAAACTTTGCTAATCTCTTAAAGGCAATATTAGCTAGCTCACCTAAAATAGGGCCTCAGTGGAGTTACTTAATGTTAGAATGTACAGCAGACCTTGTGTTTTGCTTGGATGATTTGCTTAAAGAGAGATGCATCTAGCTGTCTGGATGTGAACGCACAACCATCCCAGCACATGGAGAACAAACTGCAGTAGAACTGTGTATTATTCTATACAAATTGCTTGAAGCAAACACTAAAGTCTTATCAGTAGAAGTGTTAGAAGTAAATAATGCATGTGCCTGCCAGATCAGTCCTTTGTTACCTGTCACATTCTGGGTGAATATTCATGAGGAGCTGCAGAATCTTTTCCTTATGAAATATAGCAGATTCAAAGTAACATCATGAAGGAAATAACAGCTTTTGTCATTTCAATTGAATTGTTTTGTAATTTCCCACTGGTCACCACATATTCCTCTCAAATGTATATTTGTTAGAAGTGAATCCTGTTTTATTATAGAATTGTAACTTAAGTGGAACTGATAGTTGTATTAATTAGCTAGTTTATTATTTATACCAGAGCTAATTAAAGTTAAGAAGCAAGCTGAACTGTGCTTTACGGAGCATTTGAGCTGAGGATTTTTTTGATTATTATTATTTCATATGCCAGAAACCAAGTTAACAACCTTGTTTATATTGGCCATGGATTTTATTTACCATCCCATCGGTGCAAGAAATGATCACAACTGAAAATTGAGGCAAATGCCAGTGTTAGCATTTGAGAATTTTCCGGCTGAGTTGTGCAAGTATTGAGTTTCATAATACGATTGAAATTTAAATTATGAATCCTTTATCTAAGACAGTGCAGTAAACATTTTAATATTTATTGCAGTTATATTCAGAATTATGTTTTGAAACAGGTTAGTGTGTTAATTGGCTTTTGAAACTCTGACCGGCAGCTATGATGTACAGTCATAGCCACTGCAAATTAAACAGCATCTAACAGTTAGATACATCTGCATTAATTTTAATGGCACATCCAAACTGTCACCTTATATCACTAACTACCCAGATTGTTGTTATTTAGCGTTACTCTGTGATAAGGTTGTACCCACCAGAACTGAATCCTTTGTGTTATGTAATGACACATATGCACACAAATATGAACCCTACCTTACGGTGACAGACTTGCAGCTATGGCAATGTTTCAGCAAGGAGTTCTTCTTAGTGTTCCGTTCAATCTTTTTTCCCTAATAACGTAATTAAAACAGATTATCTGCTTACTGTCATATTGCTCTTAGTATGACCTTGCTGTGTGCAAATTGACAGCTATGTTTCCACAGTAATTAAATGTCAAAATACCCCATTTTCTGTGAAGCATTTGAATATTCTGAGTTTGCAAATAACACCATATGAATGAAAGTTCAATTCTTGTATTAATTCAGCTGATTTTCATGATTTGTATCCATTACCTAAAAATTAAAATGTTTGAGTTATTTTGGGAGGATTACAGGTTTTATCAATGCATTCAAGGGATACTGAGTGTCTGCTTTTTACTGTATATTGTTTAACTGAAGGAACACATTGTATATTACCGACTTCAGAGATATTAGTAAGGAAAGAAAATTACATTCCTTGAGATATAATGTTCTTTCAACACTTTTACACTTTCAGCTCTTTCTTCAGGTAAATACCCTGACTCATTCTTGATAATTGCTGAAATGACAATGCAGTTTTCTCAGCTCATTCATCCTGGTAAATTAGTTTATATCCAAAATTTTTTTTTATCTTTTAAAAGTAACACTGAATGGAACAAAGCAGTTATATTTTAATTTAGAAAACCCAGGTTATCCTTGTAGCACACATAGGCAGGTTAGAATTTGTCACTGGAATTTTGTTGTTTTATCAGGCTCAGCCTTGGGAGAATCAGGGAAGAGGTTAAATGTTTGCGAGGAAATTTCGAAGGAGAGTTGCTGAGAGCTTACTCTCTAGCAGCAGTTTGTGAGCAGATCTGTGACTGCTTGGCACCCCCTCCATGGGGAAAGTGAGTAAGAAACAAAACCAGAAATTGCTGGCAAAACTTAGCAAGTCTAGTAGCATCTGTGGAGAGAAAGCAGAGGTAATGTTTTGGGTCCAATAACCCTTCTTCAGAACTCATTCAAGTGAGTGAGACATTGTGTGAGTAATATTCTACTTTGAATAATGTTTGAGGAGAATTGCAGTAGACAACGTGAGTAAGAGCAAAGGTAGCATCAATAACAATACAGTACTCCCTCAGTGTTACACTTTTGTCAGCTTAGAAGGTAACGTTCATGTCGCTGGAATGAGGCTTGATACCTAACCTTCTGATTCAGTCACAAGAATGCGACCACTGAATGGTCCCTTGACCCACGAAAAAGGAGGTGAAATGCCAAAGGGACTTTCATTCAATTTCATTACTTTTAACCATGATGAAAAATCAATATTTAGTCCATGTTGTGAAACAAAACCCAGGATGACCACCGCTAAAATCAAAGGATTATTGGTCACAGGAACTGTCAGCCGAAACAACTGCTGCCAAAAATAATTATACCACCCTGCCAATTTAATCTTAATGTACTGTGTGAAATGGAGTGAGGGTGCAGGCAGAATAGGTGAAGTGTTCCTTGGTCTGCAGCCAGGTGCACTAGGTTGCCCAAGTGAGCCAAATTTCAGAGTTGACAGATTAGAATGCACACAGTTTAAAGGAATCCACTCAATTTTCCATCTATCAGAGGTAGTAGAGTAAAGTAATAAGATAATGAAATGTGGAGCTGGATGAACACAGCAGGCCCAGCAGCATCTCAGGAGTACAAAAGCTGACGTTTCAGGCCGAGACCCTTCATCAGAGAGGGGGATGGGGTGAGGGTTCTGGAATAAATAGGGAGAGAGGGGGAGGCAGACCGAAGATGGAGAGAAAAGAAGATAGGTGGAGAGGAGAGTATAGGTAGGGAGGTAGGGAGGGGATAGGTCAGTCCAGGGAAGACGGACAGGTCACGGAGGTGGGATGAGGTTAGTAGGTAGGAGGTGGAGGTGCGGCTTGGGGTGGGAGGACGGGATGGGTGAGAGGAAGAACAGGTTAGGGGGGGCGGAGACAGGTTGGACTGGTTTTGGGATGCAGTGGGTGGAGGGGAAGAGCTGGGCTGGTTGTGTGGTGCAGTGGGGGGAGGGGACGAACTGGGCTGGTTTTGGGATGCGGTGGGGGAAGGGGAGATTTTGAAGCTGGTGAAGTCCACATTGATACCATTGGGCTGCAGGGTTCCCAAGCGGAATATGAGTTGCTGTTCCTGCAACGTTAGGGTGGCATCATTGTGGCACTGCAGGAGGCCCATGATGGACATGTCATCTAAAGAATGGGAGGGGGAGTGGAAATGGTTTGCGACTGGGAGGTGCAGTTGTTTATTGCGAACCAAGCGGAGGTGTTCTGCAAAGCGGTCCCCAAGCCTCCGCTTGGTTTTCCCCAATGTAGAGGAAGTCACACCGGGTACAGTGGATGCAGTATACCACATTGGCAGATGTGCAGGTGAACCTCTGCTTAATGTGGAAAGTCATCTTGGGGCCTGGGATAGGGGTGAGGGAGGAGGTGTGGGGGCAAGTGTAGCATTTCCTGCGGTTACAGGAGAAGGTGCCGGGTGTGGTGGGGTTGGAGGGCAGTATGGAGCGAACAAGGGAGTCACGGAGAGAGTGGTCTCTCTGGAAAGCAGACAAGGGTGGGGATGGAAAAATGTCTTGGGTGGTGGGGTCGGATTGTAGATGGCGGAAGTGTCGGAGGATGATGCGTTGTATCCAGAGGTTGGTGGGGTGGTGTGTGAGAACGAGGGGGATCCTCTTTGGGTGGTTGTGGCGGGGGCGGGGTGTGAGAGATGTGTTGCGGGAGATGCGGTCAAGGGCGTTCTTGACCACTGTGGGGGGAAGGTTGCGGTCCTTGAAGAACTTGGACATCTGGGATGTGCGGGAGTGGAATGCCTCATCGTGGGAGCAGATGCGGCGGAGTCGGAGGAATTGGGAATAGGGGATGGAATTTTTGCAGGAGGGTGGGTGGGAGGAGGTGTATTCTAGGTAGCTGTGGGAGTCGGTGGGCTTGAAATGGACATCAGTTACAAGCTGGTTGCCTGAGATGGAGACTGAGAGGTCCAGGAAGGTGAGGGATGTGCTGGAGATGGCCCACGTGAACTGAAGGTTGGGGTGGAAGGTGTTGGTGAAGTGGATGAACTGTTCGAGCTCCTCTGGGGAGCAAGAGGCGGCGCCGATACAGTCATCAATGTACCGGAGGAAGAGGTGGGGTTTGGGGCCTGTGTAGGTGCGGAAGAGGGACTGTTCCACGTAACCTACAAAGAGGCAGGCATAGCTGGGGCCCATGCGGATGCCCATGGCCACCCCCTTAGTCTGTAGGAAGTGGGAGGAATCAAAAGAGAAGTTGTTGAGTGTGAGGACGAGTTCAGCTAGGCGGATGAGTGTGTCGGTGGAGGGGGACTGGTCGGGCCTGCGGGACAGGAAGAAGCGGAGGGCCTTGAGGCCATCTGCATGCAGAATACAGGTGTATAGGGGCTGGACGTCTATGGTGAAAATGAGGTGTTGGGGCCAGGGAATTGGAAGTCCTGGAGGAGGTGGAGGGTGTGGGTGGTGTCACGGATGTAGGTAGGGAGTTCCTGGTCCAAAGGGGAGAAAATGGAGTCCAGCTAGGTGGAGATGAGTTCGGTGGGGCAGGAGCAGGCTGAGACGATGGGTCGACCAGTGCAGGCAGGTTTGTGGATTTTTGGAAGGACATAGAAACGGGCCGTGCGGGGTTGGGGAACAATGACGTTGGAGGCTGTGAGTGAGGGGTCCCCTGAGGTGATGAGGTCATGAATGGTGTTGGAGATGATGGTTTGGTGCTCGGGTGTGGGGTCATGATCGAGGGGGCGGTAGAAGGTGGTGTCGGAGAGTTGGCGTTTGGCCTCGGCGATCTAGAGGTCAGTGCGCCATACTACCACTGCTGTGTTCATCCATCCTCACATTTCATTATCTTGGATTCTCCAGCATCTGCAGTTCCCATTATCACTGATACAATTTTAACCTCACTGCGAAGCCTCTTCCAGGGATGCCTAACCTGAAGAAGTTACCCTCCTCCCTCCGGACCAACCTCACCGCCTCCCCATCTCTCCCTATTTATTCCAGAACCCTCACCCCATCCCCCTCTCTGATGAAGGGTCTAGGCCCGAAACGTCAGCTTTTGTGCTCCTGAGATGCTGCTGGGCCTGCTGTGTTCATCCAGCCTCACATTTCATTATCTTGGATTCTCCAGCATCTGCAGTTCCCATTATCAGAGAAAAGTAATAGCTGACTTCCTTCACAATAACTCCCTCAATCCTGATTCTCCAGTTTTTGCTGCACCTAGGCAATTAATCTTAAAACCACAAACATTCCTGCATGATATTGAGTAGTTGAGACATTATTCATAAACTGTTTTGAGTTTTGCTGTTCCTCATCTAATGCCTGATCCCTTTGAAGTGGTATTATAATGTTCAACAGTTTGGGTAAATGTGTAACAGTACCTCGCAGGTACTTACAGTTGAGCAGTAATGTGGTTCTACTGGTTTTAATACATGGTGATTGTTGGATGATAATGGAGTTCTTGACTAATTATGTCATTGAGAAAATGCTACAGTCCATTATAAAGTATGGAACAGCGAAGCATTTAGAAATTCACAGTATAATCAAACAGAGTCAACATGCCTCCGTGAAAAGGGTGTCATGCCTGGCAACTTTAGTAAAGTTCTCTGAGGAGGTAAAATGTTGGATAGATAAAGTAGAATGAGAGGATACCTTTGAATTTCCAAAAGGCTTTTGATAAGATACTCCACATAAGGCCACTTCATAAGAGCTCCTGGTGTTTAGTGATATATATTAGACAGGATAAAGAATTGACTAACAGGAGACAGGGAATTAGGATAAGAGGGGGCATTTTCAGGATGGCAACTTGTAACCGATGATGTGTCACAGGGATCAGTGCTTGGCTCAGAATTATTCACAATAGTTGAAAACGAATGGGGGAAGTGAATGTATGAAAGCCAGATTTGCTGTTGACGTAAAAATAAGTGGGAAGGCAAATGGTGAGGATGACAGAAAGAGTCTGCAGAGGAAGTGAAGGGACACAATCGCAGCAGATGCAACATAATCTTAGAGAATGTGAGGTTACTCATTTTGGCAGGAGGAATTAGAACATAGAATAGAATATTATTTTTGAGGGGAAAAGCTACAGCACAGAGGAATTTAGGAGTTCTCATGCATGAATCATAAATGAAAGCTGGCATCCAAGTTCAGCCGGTGATAGGGAAGGCAAATGGAATGTTAATTTCAAAGAAGTATAAAAATAGGGAGGGCTTGCTAAAACTAAATACAAAGCACTAGTCAGACTTTAACTGAAATACTTTGATTTGGTTTGGTCCCCTTGTGTACGGAAAGATAATACTGACATTGGAGGCAGCCCAGAGAACATTTACCAAGTTGATTACAGATACGGAGGGATTATTTTATGAGGAGAGCTTGGGTAGGTTTGGCTTGTACACACTGGAGTTTGGAAGAATTAGGGAGATTTTATTGAAACATGCAAGATTCTTCGAGGCTTGATAGTGTAAATGTGTAGAGATGTGGGAGAGGCCAGGACCAAAGGAATAATCTTAGAGTTAGGGGTCGACCATTTGAGATAGCGATGAGGAGGAATTTCTTTCCTCAAAGGGTAGTGAATCTGTGAATTCTTTACAACAAATGGCATTATTATCTGCAATCAAGATTGAGACAGGCAGATTCTTAATCAATATGGGAATCTGGCAGGTAAATTGTGTTGAGGATTATCAGACCAGCTATGATCTCATTGAATGATGGAGCAGTCTCGATGGGCTGAGTGGCCTTCTTCAACTCCCACATCTTATGGTCTGTAGCAGTCAGCTTTTGCATTGGTGTGCAACAGACCCGGATAGGATTGAAGAAACACCTTAGTTGATGAACAACCATGGAAATCATAGATGTAAAGTCACCTTTACTTCTTGAGTGCACTATCATACTGTATCTGAAAATATACAGACAATATCCCAAAATGTTATTGTCTGAATTCAGTCTATGAAATAAGCATCCAAATAAATCAAATCCTTCCCCAACAGCCTATTCTAGACACTGGTCTTTTGTCACTGAAGTATTATTTTTGCAGATTAATTTTAAATTTAGCGAGTTCAAGCACAGGATTTGTTAGCCTCTACCGTAACCGAAATGATAAGAAGTTTGTCATTCTCTACGCAATCCATTCCCTTTAGAATTCTAGAAGCATCAATCATACTATCTGCCACTCTTCTCTTTTTCATGTGAACATGCTTCATTTTCATAAATAAATCCTCACAGCTCAGCCCCTCACCCCTATAATCATTTAGTTGTTCTCTTCTGTCCTTTTGTTAACTCACAGTGAAAAGGATTATTGTTATCCTGAGATAACAAGGTGTAGAGCTGGATGAACACAGCAGGCCAAGCAGCATCAGAGGAGCAGGAAAATTTGACGTTTCAGGTCGAGACCCTTCTTCAGAAATGTGGGAGGGGAAGGGATTCCAAAATGAATAGGGAGAGAGGGGGAGGCGGATAGAATCCAGTTTCAAACGTGTTATCTCAGATTCTCCAGCATTGGCAGTTCCTACCATCTATTATTGTTATCCTGTTTAGTTCAACACCTTATCAAAGAACAAACAGAATAATTCCTTCTATATATTGGATTTGTAAGTTTACTACCAAGTTTCCAAATCATTGATGTCATAAATGGAAGTGATTATGCCTTCAGTATACTTCCCCACCAAATATTCTCTCTATTCTCTCTTGACAGGTATTGATACCTATATTCCTGCCCATTGATCATTGATTACTGTCCAATATCTGGCCCATTCTTCTTGTGTCATACTGCATTACCGGGGAGCATCATGGCATGTTCCTGGCCTGATCTGACTTCCAGCAGGGATTGTGGAGAGTGATCAGCATTGCAAGCAGTGGAATACAGCATTCAATTCTGGTCTCCCTGCTGTAAGAAGGATGTTGTGAATTCAAAGATGTTGCCAGGGTAGGAGGATTTGAACTACAGGGAGAGGCGGAATATCCTGAGGGTATTTTTACTAGAGCTTCAGAGGCTGGGGAATGACCTTGTAGAAGTTTATAAAATCATGGGGGACAGAGGTAGGATGAATAGCCAAAGTCTTTACCCCAGGGCAGCAGATTCTAAATCTAGAGGGCATTGGTTTAAGGCGAGAGGGGAAAGATTTAAAAGGATCCTAAGGGGCAACTTTTCCACACAGCAGGTGATGTGTGAATGGAATGAGCTGTGGTGGTGTCTGGTATAATTACAGCACTTGAAAGGCATCTGGATGGGTAGATGAATAGGAACGGTTTGAAGGCATATGGGCCAAATGCTGGCAAATGGGACTAGATTAATTTAGGATATCTGGTCGGCATTGATGAGTTGGACCAAATGGTCTGTTTCCATGCTTTACAGCGCTACTACTCTAATCTTTACACAGCTTGGATCTTCTTTGTCTGAATGATTTGCCACCATACTTCTTTAGATCATCAGAACATCGTTTATTCAATTGTAATTTACCTGTCATATCCTGGAATAAGCTATTCCAGTCAATAACCTAATTGTACTGGAGTTATGAAAACGTATAGTTCAGAAAGATTCTTGCCCCATTGAAAGCAACATAATTTTGAATGATTTTTCACTGGTTTCCTGAATGAAGCTCCTGATTTGCAGGGCTAGAAATAGTGTTTCAATAATGAAAACTCCAGCTTTACTGCTGTTGACGCAACCTAGTGCTGTATGCAAATTTTATGTTCCCCAACACACGATCTATACTCAAACACATTAAATAACTCAGACTGTCTATACAAGCAGCTTGTACTGAGACATTTCTGAAAATACATACAGAAAAATCAATATATCATCAAACATCTGAAACCCAGAACAGGCTTTTAAGTACCAAACATAAAAGGGAGCTACCCTAGCCTGTTTCTGTCTGCAGTGTACTTTCTGTCATATTTAAATTAATGATTGAAATGCTGATAGCTAGCTGAATTTCTAGCATCTGCTAACAAAATTATATTTTGATAACTACTTTTCCCGTCAAGAGGAAGTAAAGAAGTGTTGATAGCAACTGCAAAGATAGATTTTGAAGTATGGGCTGTTAGAATTTGGGTATTTCAAAGGTTGCAGAGGCATTAACGATAATTAGTTATTACCTAGCCATAGTAATTCTTCTGCAAGCTGAAGATAAAGATAGATTCTACTCAGTGTAAGATTTTATAGACTAAAACTACAACGTTGGCTTATGAGTCTGGTTAACGTGCAGTTTTTCTCACTCCACTTTTTCGCTTGGCGTATTTCTGGCAGTAAAATGATTGCCAGATGCAAAGTTCCAGCACGTCCATTCCTTGTATGAATTCTGGCCCACTAAGGATATGGTTGATAAAAACCAAAAGAACTGCGGATGCTGTAAATCAGGAACAAAAACAAAGTTTCTGGAAAAGCTCAGCAGGTCTGACAGCGTCTTTGGAGGAGAAGACAGAGTTAATGTTTCAGGTCTAGTGACATTTCCTCAGAACAGGATTCGGCTGAGATTAGAGAAGAATGTTTGCAACTAATGTAAGAACATTCTGAGCTGTAATGGAACTCAGGTGCCTGAGGTGAAATGGCAGTATTTGCCAGTCCTGGCAAATGGAAAAGGCCTGGGGAAAATTGATATTCAGAGAGATCTGGGTGTTCAGGTCCATTGTTCCCTGAAGATGGCAATGCAGGTCAGTAGAGTGGTCAAGAAGGCATATGGCATGCTTTCCTTCATCAGACAGGGTATTGAGTACAAGAGTTGGCAGGCCATTTTGCAGTTGTATAAGACTCTGGTTTGGCCACATTTGGAGTACTGTGTACAGTTCTGGTCGCCACATTACCAAAAAGATGTGGATGCTTTGGAGAGGGTGCAGAGGAGGCTCACGAGGATGTTGCCTGGTATGGAGGGCGCTAGTTATGAAGAAAGGTTGAGTAGATTCGGATTATTTTCATTAGAAAGATGGAGATTGATGGGGTCCTGATTGACGTCTACAAAATTATGAGGGGTATAGACAAGGTGGGTAGCAAGAAGCTTTTTCCCAGAGTGGGGGACTCAATTACTAGAGGTCATGAGTTCAAAGTGAGAGGAGGAAAGTTTATGGGAGATATGCGTGGAAAGTTCTTTACGCAGAGGGTGGTGGGTGCCTGGAACGTGTTGCCAGCGGAGGTGGTAGACGCAGACACAGTTGTGTCTTCTAAGATGTATCTGGACAGGTACATGGATGGGCAGGGAGCAAATGGACACAGACCGTTAGAAAATAGGTGACAGGTTTAGACAGAGGATCTTGATCGTCACAGGCTTGGAGGGCCGAAGGGCCTGTTCCTGTGCTGTAATTTTCTTTGTTCTTTGGCCCGGTGATCACCCCTGTCTACGGGACTGATGTTGCGAAACAAGTTGAGGCAGTTTTTCCCACCATTCTGCTCCTCCTCCACACCCTCACCCCTTTAAAATGATCGTTTCCTTACTGGGGAATGGTTCCAATGACTCTGGGAGTTTCCCATTCTTCACTGAAATGTCATTCTGCTCGCAGTGTCATTCTCCACCCAAGGGACGGTGTGGCAAGCCTACCCAATGATATTGGCAGTTGCACTTCAAGTCGGATTTGCTGGGTCAGAATCCAGATTGCTGAAGCCAATTGCAACCTGCTGAGGCTGAAATCTGATAACTTCAAATGACATTATATGACATTATCAGAGCTGTGGTGAGAGGAATTTGGAATGGACTAAGTCTATCATGAAGAATTGTGCAGTAGGCTGTGTTGACTTTGTTATTATTCACTAGCTCTGAGCAATACTAGATTCTCATATTGTTCTCATTAAAGTAATTATTTTCTAAGATCTAAATTTCTTTCAAAGTAGGCCTTCTTAACATTTTGTATACAGTCACACTCTACTGTTTTGTTTTCTCTACTTATTGTCATTTTCTGCTGTTACAAAACATGCAGACAGGCAGCTATATATTATAATGTTCTTGTCAGTCTATTCGGATTCAAGCGTTTAAAGCCCTCCCTAGATGGAAATTGTGTTCAAAAATCTGCAAAAAATTTATTACTCAAAGAGAAGCAGCTATTTTACTTGGTTTTATTATAGTATTAATGCCAATGTGTGTTTTCTGACGGAAAAAAAATATGCTGGGGCGAAACAATATTGTTGTCGCTCATGCTTATTAACACTTTATTGTTACTCTTAATTACAACCAGTAACAAGATCTACTGTATAAAATCACATTTTTCACATGTTTATTGCTGACTTTTGTTACAATTTGTGCTGCAGCAGAGGCAAAAACATCCAGCATAACCTCACAGGGGCAAGAGCAATTGTGAGCAATTGTGGGATTTGTGGCAGAATCAAATGAGATATCCAGTGGAGCTTATCTCACAGCATCTCAACCATCTCTTTATACACCCAGTGTGGTGAGATTCTTGCTAGGCAGCTGCAAGTTGCCACTTGACACCACTAGGGCATGGTGGGGCAATGGAGAGTGTGGAACCCCACCGTTCCCAGCACTTCTCCCTGCAACCGCAAGAGGTGCTGTACCTGCCCCTACACTTCCTCCTTCACCCCCATCCCAGGCCCTATGAAGACTTTCCGCATCAAGCAGATGTTCACTTACACATCCGCTAATGTGGTCTGTTGTATCCGCTGTCCCCGATATGGCTCCCTCTACATCGGGGAAGCCAAGCAGAGGCTCGGAGACCCCTTTATGGAGCACCTATGCTCAGTTCGTGACAAATGACTGCACCTCCCAGTCATGAACCACTTCAGTTCCCCCTCCCACTCCCTGGACGACATATCCGTCTGGGCCTCCTCCAGTGACACAACGATGCCACCTGAAAACTGGAGGAACAGCACCTCATATTCTGCCTTGGAACCCTACAACCCAATGGTCTCAATGTGGACTTCACAATCTTCAAAATCTCCCCACGCCCAACCTCATCCCAAGACCAGCCCCCCCGCCTCATCCCCTCCTCCTTGACCAGTCCATCTTCTCTCCCACCTATCTACTCTTCCCACCTCACTGACCAACCCCCACCCCCACTTCCTACCTACACTCACCTTTACTAGTTTCATTCCCACCTCCTTGACCCGTCCATCTTCCCTCACAACTACCTGCACCTCCCTCCTCACTGACCAACCCCCATCCCACTTCCTACCTAACTCACTTTTACTGGCTTCATCCCCACCCCCTTAACCTGTCCATCTTCTCTCCACCTATCTGCTCCACTATCCGCCTTCTATCACTGCCCCTCACCCTGTAGTTATTTCAGAGCCACCTTCCCCTGCCCCATTTCTGAAGAAAGGTCCAGACCCTAAATGTCTGCTTTCCTGCCCCTCAGATGCTGCCTGGCCTGCTGTGTTCCTCCAGCTCTACACCTTGCAGTCTAAAACAGAAGTTTGGAATTTTTTTTAAGATACTGCAATGTATTTTAGAGTGCTCGTTCACCTGGAACCATTCTAGGATTTCTGCTGCATGACTGATTTCCCAAATTGTCATTTTCACAAAGTGATACATATCAAGTTGACAGTTGATGGACCAGTCCAGCTACTAATTGAATGGTAGTGTTTGTTAACATAAGTGATAAGACACCAACAACGTAAAATGCAAAGGGTAGTGGATAGGAGGACATGAGTTCCCGTAGGAGCTTTGAAGATCCGTGAGGATAATTGGAGGCACAGGGTAGTACAGGGGCATGAGGGGGCTTGAGAGATGGTTAGCTGGTCTGGCATAGGCTGACGCATATCTGCTGGTTACCGTTTAGATTGAAATGTCAAGAATAGAAACAAGTGTAGGCCAGTTGGTTCTTGCGTGTCTACCCCTGCAATTTATGATTATATCTTACCCTCTATCTCAAATGTCATACTCCTACTGTCTCCCTGTTTTATAAGCTTCCAATCTGTCAGGGAGAAGTGGAGGGTCAAATGTGTTGCCAAATTTCAGAGAAGTGAATACATGATAAGGCTATAATGGAAAGAGATTTTAATGACCTAGTAGTGGAATAGTATTGGTGTGCAAGATAGCGAAATTGTATCGAGGAGAACTTCTTTAGCTAGTACGTTAAAAAGCCCAATGAGGGAGGGGGAAGTGCTGGAGCTAATATTTGAAAATGATCCAAGGCAGTTGGAAGATGTATCAGCAAGGAAATATTTTGGAGATGATGTCAATTACTCAGTTAGATCTATGGTAGCCAAAGAAAAGAATGAGGATGTACCAGGAATAAAAGGGGAAAAGATTAATTTTACTCAGATAAGATTTGATTTAGCCCAAGTGGATTGGGAGAAGCTACTCACAGATAACACTGTTAGAGAAGTGAGAGGCATTCAAGGAGGAAATAGCAAAGTTACAGGGCAATGGAGTTTCTATAAAGGCCTAAACTCTGAGACTAAACTCAGTGCCTCGTCTGCCCAGCACTGTCAGGATGATACCCATTTTTCAACAAGATCACCTCTCATTCTAAATTCAAGTAAGTTCCTGCTGAGTCAACCCAATCTGTCCTCATCCGACAATCAGGGAATGCCAGGAATGAGTGGTGTGAAGTGAACTTCCATTGCATTGTCTCTATGGCAATGATATTCCTTCTCAGGTAAAGAGATCAAAAGTATACACAGTGCCCATGGTGTGGTCTCTTCAAAGCTTGTATTGCTGCAGTAAAACATCATTGCTCCTGTACTCAAAATCCTCTTTCAATAAAAGGCAACATACCTTTTGCCTTCTGAGCTGCCTGCTGCTCCTACACGCTTGCTTTCAGTAACTGGTGTGCTTGAATACCCAGGACGTTTTGTGTATCAACATTTCCCAAACTATCACCATTTAAATAATACTCTGCAATTCTCTGTTTCCTGCTGAAGTCGATAACTTCATACTACATTGCATCTGTTATGTATTTTCCCACGCATTCAACTTTGTCTAAATCACTTGGTAGCCTTTTTACATTCTCCTCACCACTTACAATCCCAATGAGTCTTGTGTCATCAGCAAACTTGTAAATATTACATTTGATTCCTCATCCAAAGCATTGATATATATTGTGAATAGCTACAGTCCAAGCACTAATCCCTGCAGTAACCATTAGTCACTACCTTCAGTTCCGAGAAAGACAAATTTATTTCTCTTCTCTGCTTCCTGTCTGCCAACCAATTCTCAATTCAATAATTATTAGCACATTGTTATATCCTAAATGAATGCCAACAGATTCCTTTACAGAAAAGAATGTGGACTCTGCTTGATTACCTTGAACTTTTCAATGTACTTTGCTATATATCTTTAATAATATCGTGTAACATTTTCCATTTGACAGATGTTGTTAGCTGGCCTGTTGTTTCCTGCTTTCAGATTTCTTCTCTTTTGAGTAAAGGAATTGGATTTTCTTTCTCTCAAACTAATATTTCCCTGAATCTAGGAAGTTTGAGAAAATTGACACCAATACCTCAACAACCTCTCTGGTTACTTAATATAAGAACCAAAGATCAAATCATTCAGAGCCCAGGCCCTTTACAGCCCATGGTTGTCACAGTTTACTCAGTACCACTTCTCTGTTGATTGTGATTTTCCCAAGTTCCTCCCTAACTTCTATTTCCCAATTTATCACTGCTTCTGGGATGTTACTTGTATCCTCTGCAGTGAAAATTGATGCAAAATACCTATCAATTCATCTGCAATCCCTTTATTTTCCATTATCAATTCTCTAGACTCACTTTCTATAGACCAAATCTTACGTTGTTAATCCCCTTCTTTTTAAAAAGTTTTTAGAAACTCACACTATCCATTTTAATATTTCTGACTATCTTTCTATGGTATTCTAATTTCTCTCTCCTTTATTAATTTGTTTGTCTTTGTGTTTTTTAATTTCTGTCAATCTTCTGACCTGTCACTTGTCTTTGTACCCTGATAAGTGTTTTCTTTGTTTGATACTATTTTTAACTTCTCTTGTTAACCATGCATGGTAATTCTATCTGTTGAAAATTTTCTTTCTTTTCAGAATGTATTTGTTCTCTGTAATTTGAAATATCCCTTTCGATGTGTGGCATAGCATCTCGATTGATCTTTGCTTTATCTAATTTGCCAATTCAACCAGCTCTCCTTTCATGGCCTCATGACTCTCACTATTTCAGTTTTAAAAAATGGTCTCAGAACCATTCCTCTTTCCCAAAAGATAAAATTCAATACTGTTATGGTTGTTTTCCTACCTGATGTCCCCTTCACCAGGAGGTCATTAATTAACGCTATAATGTTGCACAATTTCATACCTAGTACAGCCTGCCACCTTGTTGCTTCTGAACATGCGATTCTAAGAAACTATCCAAGAAACATTCTACTCAGCTAGGCTACCTTTGCCAGATTTACTTTTCCAGGCCTTAGATGGATTAAAATCTTCCATGGTTATCACTGAGCCCTTCCGACAAGCTCTCAGAATTTCTTCCTTTGTGCTCCACCGTAGTATTGGTTACTGTTAGGGGGCCTGTCCACCACTCCTACAATTACCTCTGCCTTTATTGTTCTGATCTCCACCCAAACTATTTGCACATCATGGTTTCTTGACTTAGGTCATCCCTCTCCATTGTGCTGATACCATTGTTAGCCAGCAATATCTTCCCTCCACCTTTTCCTGACTTCCTGTCCTTCATAAATGTTCTGTAACCTTCAATGTTCAGATTGCAATTTATGTCATCCTCTAGCTAGGTCTTGTTGATGCCTGTGAAACTATACTTGACTTATTTTTGTTTCAGTTCTCAGTTTACCTATTTTCTTTTAAATCCTACATGTGTTCAGGTATAATGTCTTTGGTTTTATCCTTTTACTATTTTACTAATTTCTGTTGATGTGTTCTTGGATATGTGCTCTGAATCCCTGTTACAGACTGTTTATCATTTCCCCTATTAACGCTTAGCACTCTTATTATAAGTCACACTCCCTTACTCAGCCAACTCCCAACACTCTATCGTAAGCCACACTCAGATCCTAAATTGAACTCTGTTATTATACACTCCTAACACAGAAGAGCTAGCTCACTCAGTCCCAGAGCATCCAGTTTTCAGCTGCTTCTCTAATTAACTAAATTCAACTGCTCTTCACTGGACCTTTTTTTAAGTATACTTAGTGCAACATGTGATTTGATTTTATCGTTGTCACGTGTGCCTAAGTACAGTGAAAAGCTTTGTTTTGCAGGCAGTACAGGCAGATCATAACATACAAGGGCATACTGAACATAAGGCATTCAGACAGATGGAAGCATGCAAGGTTAAGGCTGCACAGGAGGTGTGATTAGAGATTTGAAATTAGAGAGTTCCATTCAGCAGTCTGATAACAGCAAGGAACAAGCTGTTCTTGAATTTGTTGGTACATATGTTTAAGCTTCTGCATCATCTGCCTGACAAAAGAGGTTATAAGAAGTGGGAAGGGTCTTTGATAATGTTGGCTGCCTTTCCACGGCAGTGAGAAGTGCAAATGGAGTCCATGGATGGAAAATTGGTTTGTGTGATAGTTTGGGCTATTGTAGTTTCTTATGGTCCTGGGCACCCAGATAGAATGCTTTCTATGGTACATCTGTAAAAGTTGGTGAGGGTCCTTATGAACATGCCAAATTTCCTAAACCTCCTGAGGAAGGAGAGGCGTTGTTGTGCCTTCTTGACTGTCTCATCTATGTGGAAGGACCAGGACAGATTGTTGGATGTCGTCACTCCAAGAACTTGACGCTTTCAACTTTTCCACCTCCCGTCCTTTGTTGGACAAGCTTTAGAATTGAAACTGTAAATTTCAGTTTAATGTAACTGAAGATATTTACAAACAAAATTTGATTTGTTCAAAAACATTTATGCCTGCCAGCATTCAGACCATGGTGGACCTAAGATTAACTCAATGGAATCTTATGACTCATTGCTTTCTCACTGGTAATCTATAATCACATAATGTTTTACCCTGATAAACCATTTTTTTTCTTAAAATGAGTAATTTTTACCCTCCTAGTGAGATACTAACTGAATTGGATTATCCTTCACCACTCTTCTCCCTCAGCCCCTGCCCCACACCTACTACCATCACCACCAACAACAACACTTGTACGCCCCATCTGCATTTCTCTCCCAGTGTCTTCAGCTCAATGTAAAATCGGGTAGGATGCAACAATCCGTGATCCTATCTCATTGGAGCCCATGTGTGCGCGATGAATTAACACTACCTCCAATGTTTACTGTACGTGAGTTTATCCTTTTACAGCAAATTTATTTTGTATTTTTCAATCTGTAACTTCAAAGAATCAAAATTGACTGAACCGGTCCTGCAGTTATTGACAATCAATCCTTATAACTAGACGTCCCATTTGCATTTGACGCATCCGATTATTTCCATACAGCACTACTATTCTTTGCATTCCATCAAAGACTAATTTTCAGTCGTACAACACACATGTACTACTCCCACTCATGTTATAGTGCAGGCCACTGAAGCATGTAGGTCATTCATTGTTTGTTTCAGTACTGAACAGGTACAGTAAATTTGCACAGCAAAATTTCACACTAACTCATACTGATCTTTTTTTTTTGACAGACGTGCTTAGTAATGTTTCTATCATGCTCTTGAGTGTCTGCTTTGCTGTTGAGGTTCATAAGACTGCAATTCTCAGTGCTATGTTCTCCTGTTGCTTGAAAACTGTACCTCATTAGCTACCTCCCTGTCATTGAGTATATCCCAGCTACTGAGTGAACATATCTGCCAGAACCACCCCAAGAACTTGTTTATTCCATTTCAAGAATTTCTGAGCTGATGCCGTCAGTCCTGGATGACTTATCCACGCTGTCTCTACTGCTTTAAGTACTTTTCCATTGCCAGTGCCTATCATCTTGACATAGTTTTTCTGCCACCCTGTTTAACTTCAAAAATAGATGAACTTGTTCAAAATTGCATCCTTCCCCTCATCTTATGTGACTAATCTGTCAGTTTTGTCTTTTGGAGGCACAATTTATTTCCACTCGTTATGGATAAAGCTGCAAAACTTATTATTTTTTTCAGCCTTTTTAGTCCCCAGTTGCAGGAAATAGTCATATAGTGAAATGCAATACTTCCATGTTTTAGAAAGGTAAATGACAGTATCAGGTGCTGTTAGCCAGCTGGAGGTGGACAGATGTAATTTTATCAATAAAAAAGGTTGAAACTCAGCAGCAGAATTATTTCCAAAATTTTAAAGCTGCGTTCACTCAGGGCTTACTCACCTAATTTCGCCAACCTTGAGAATAATCCAATTCCTGTAAGAGTCCACTTCCACAGGGACCTCCTTTTGGTGTTATAAATCTAACAAAACTCATCATAGATTTAAACTTGCAAATTGTCATTGATAACACTCACAATAGTTATTTAATATATTTCTGCATCATTCTTTCATTAGCCATTCCGGTGTAGGTATTAACCCATTTGAACCAGCTGATTTTCCATGGGGGTGAAACCCAGACTAAGTGTAAGATTGGAGCAGTGGGATGTCATAGGAATAAGAAGAGAGGATGACAGTAATAAGAAAGAGGAGAAAGAGGATGTTGGAAGGCAGATGTGCAGAGGGGGAAAAGGAAATAAATGTGCGAATGTGGTAGCAACCCTTGCAGGAGAAGTCAGAGGAGAAGAGGTTACAGGAGGAGAATGGAACAGAATGAAGAAAAGGCTGACTCTCAGCAGGAGAGAAGATTAAGCCTTTGGTAAGTCCCACAGACCTTTTTTTTGTTTAATTTTGGCAAGAGTTGAGGTAAGGACGAGAGTGAGTATACAACATAGTCAAACTTGAGTTAACATTCAGCAGGATAGAGGAAGAATGTGAGTTTGCTTCAGTTTCTGAACACATTCCTTCCAAATATTTAGGAGCAAAATGGCTTGGAACGAGATCACTGCCTTCATAGGTCTTGAATTTCAGCACCTTGTAGCAGACAGGTTTCTTTCCCTTTTTGGTCATGAATCTTTCTCAGTTGAGGTAAGTAGGGAAGATTTTTTTCGTTCACTGATATTTGCAGGTGGAAAATGACTATAAATACTATGAGGCATTAAATTTGCAGAATTTGTGTTATAGGAAGGCTTACTTGGATGGTGAATATTTGCATTGATGACAGAATTTCTCAGCTTGATCAGAACAGAATAGATTCCAAAATAATTTCGATGACATGACATAACCTCTGGTTTAGTGGCATGGCACTGGATCTGAATGCAAGTTACACCATCAAATTAAATTAATATGGAAGCTCAGCACTAGCTATTAATCAGAGACATGGAACAGGAAGCTCATGAGAGCTACTTTGTTTCGTCACTGCAGCTTCACCAGAAAGACAGCAAAAGTGGCACCTATGTATTTAAATGGGATTTCCAATAGTAGTACAGCAGTGAAATGGTGGATATTGACACAGAAGGAATCTGCCCATTAGAACATTGCACTTTCAGTCTGCATTGAGATTAATAGAGAACAGATGGTTAACATATCTCCTAAAGTTGCTAAAGGTAAACTGCCATATGTTAAAAATGTGCCCAGTTACATAATCAACCATAAGTTTTAGGATTAGTAATGATTATAGGTCAAATTAATAATGTGAAACATATCACAGTATATTTTAGACGTGGATTAGCACGGTTTCTTTCTCAGCCAGTGATTCCCAGACTGTGGGTTGTGTACCTGATAGGGTTACTAGAAATTGCAAACACAGTCAGGAGCCACTTTCTATTAGCTTTCCAGATCCACCACATCAAGGTAGAATCCATCACTGCCTGAGCTCCCAGTCTGTCTCCAAGATGGTGAGGAAAATACCACCCGGTGCCAATACTGTGAAAATTTATTTCTTCTCCCTTATTTCCCTAGCAAATGCAGTAGTGAGGTAACAAGGTGGAGAGCTGGATGAACACAGCAGGCTAAGCAGCATCAAAGGAGCAGGAAAGTTGATGTTTTGGGTCTAGACCCTTCTTCAGATTCAGATTTCTGAAGAAGGGTCAAGACCCGAAACATCAGCCCTTCCTGCTCCTCTGATGCTGCTTGGTCTGCTGTGTTCGTCCAGCTCCACACCTTGTTATCTCAGATTTTCCAGCATCTGCAGTTCCTGCTATGTCTAATACATGGTATTAGAATGGGGTCAATTTGGAAAATAGTTTGCAAAGAACTGCCATGCACCATCCTTGAAATTTTAAATTAGAATATTTGAGAAGATAAGGTGGCAAGTAAAGTTAGACCTGCAACTAGTTTATCTCAATATCCGGAAGGTTTTCTTTCATTACTGCTTATAATTACACTTTGTTACTTGAACATAAGGTGCACTAATCGGAAACTAACATCTTTAATAACACTGTAAGTTTACCTGCACTACATGAATAGCAGGAGTTCAAGAAGGCAGCTCAACACTACCTTTTCAAGGGCAGTTATGGGTGGGCAATAAACGCTGGCCTTATAAGAATGTAAACAGTTGAAAGAAAGGAAAATATTTATATGGCATGTTTCAGACCTCATAAAGTCTCAAAGTACTTTACATCACAGCTTATCGAATACTTTTGAATACATTGAGGTACATTCTAATTTTCAGGTAACAGGTGTGGTTCAGTCAAGCAGTCTTGCTTCTGAGTCAGATGTTTGATGAATTCAAGATTCACCCCAGAGACTTGAGCAGAAAATGTAAGCCAGTAATTTTGGGAGTGCAGTCTTTCGAAAGAGAAATTAAGCTAACGTAATTGTAGCCCCAGCGAGTCAGTTTTCAGCAATAACTGCTTGTATTGCTGTAGTCTCCCAAAATGTGAATGTTTAACAACGCGTGGGGTGGTGTGGGGAACTGGTATGTCTTAACATTTAAGGCATTATTTACTGCTCACCTCTAACTAAAACAGATGAAATGGTCATCATTGTGTTGCTGCCTGTGGTATCTTGTCTCGCAAGGCTTTTGGGATGCAATTCAGGTTATCATAATATAAGTTTATCCTTTTATAATTATGATCTTCTTGTGACTAAATATTAGTTACTGTTCCAGCACTTTGACTCTATGAATCCAGATAACAAATTTGTAACCTATATTTGCAGATTCAGAGATAGATTATGCAGACTTATGAAAGGGAGTCTCACTTATTTGTTAACCCGTAAAGTCCTTTATTCTCTGCTCTCACAATCTGCCATAATCCCACAGTTAAAAGTGCATCGAACCATTGCACCAATATCATATTTCCTTTTGCTGTACCAGGCCGCAAATTGAAATAGGCAATTTAGTGTGAATATAATTAGTTAGTACCAAATTAGGTCTGCTTCAGGGATGTTAGCTCACACTCATTATCAATGTAGTTGACATTAACAGACATCAGAGAAAGTAGGCTTTGTTTCCTTGAGATTGGGTTCATTTTCAATTCACTTCCCAGAGGTAAAGGGAACCAATTCTAGTAACATCTGCACTACCTGGTTTTTCAACTTTATTTTTCTTACTTTATTTTCAATAATCAGGAGCTGCTTTTAATAGTTGATTCTGTGCATTACCATCAATGTAACCTTGGTGAATATCAGGACAGACGAGCATACGAACTAGAAGCAGAAGCAGGCAATTCAGCCCTTCGAACCTGCTCCACCATTCAGTACCATCTTATCTGATCTCATCTTGGCCTCAATTCCATTTTCCAGCCCACTCTGCAAAACTCTTCAATCCTTTACTTGTTAAAAATCTGTTTATCTTCTCTTTAAGTTTATTCAATGTCCCAACATCCAGCACACTCAGAGACAGTGAATTTCACAGATTCACAACCTTGTGAAAGAAGTAATTTCTCCTCATCTGTTTCAAATTTGCCACCCCTTATGCTAAAACTGTGACCGTCTGTGTTTACTTTGTAAGTTTCCGTAAGCACCTTACATGCCTGAATTAGATCTCTCATTCTTCTAAACTCTAGAGTGTAGAGGCCTAAACTGCTCAATATCTTTTCATAGGACAAACTTCTCATCACTGAATCAATCTAGTGAGCCTCCCCTGAACTGCCTCCAATGCAGTTACATCCTTCCTCAAGTAAGGGGACCAAAATTATATATAATACTCCAGGTGCAGTCTCACTGATGCCTTGTACAGTTGTAAGAACATTTTTCTACTTTTATACTGTATCCCTTTAACAACAGATGCCAAAATTATATTTGAACTCCTTAGTACCCGCTGTAACTGCATGCAAGTTTCTAAGCTCCTCACTTCCTGTAACCTGTATTATTTATTTCTGTTGAGATTGTGTTAGTTTCTTCCACTGTAAAAACTAAAACAAAAGATTGACTTAATGTTTATGTCATTTCTGTCTTCCCTACTATTACCACCTCATCTTCCAAAGGACCAACATGCATTTTAGCTCCTTTCTTTGTATGCTTACAGAGGTTTTTGCTGTCAATTTTTATATATTTTGCTAGTTTTCTCTCATTATATGCCTTTTCTCTTTTTTTGATTTTATTTTAGTAATCCTTTGTTGATCTTGAAAAGTTTCTCAGTCTTCCAGCCTGCCACTGGCCTACACAATGTGGTATGCATTATTTTTTCATCTTTATAATATCTTTAACCCCCACCCCGCTCAGAATCTTTATTTCTTTGCAGAATATATTTTAATTGGGTATCTCCTAAAACATCTGCCACTGTCCATCAACTTTCCTACCTTTTAGTTTTCCCACCAAGTCCACTAGGGCCAAACCTGTCCCCATGCCAATGCAATTACCATGGTTTGACTTGAGAACATGAGTGTGAGCTACTGCTTCTCACTGTCAAACTTAATTTGAAATCCTAGCATTCTATATCACTCTTCCCTCAAGGATCCTTTACTATAGGATCATAAATTAATCCCACTTCATTACATAAAACCTAATACAGAATGGCCTGCTCCACAATTGGTTCCTTAACATATTGCTCCAAAAAAAACAATCTAATATAATCAATAAACGCTCCCTGAAAGCTGCCTTTGCCAATTTGATTAATCCAGTCTGCATGCACATTAAAATCACCTATTATTATTGCTGCACCTTTCTTGCAAGCCCCTCCCGTATTTGCTGGTTTATGCAGTGCTGCACTGTGGGACTACTGTTAAGGACTCATCGATTGTTCCTCCCTAAGATTTCACTTTTTTTCTATTTCTTCTCCAGTACTGATACCATTTCTCACTACAGCAGTGGATTCTATCTAATGGCTAGGGATACCTAGGTTAGATTGATAACCATTGGAAATGCAGAGATAGGATAGGGGGATGAGTCTGGGTGGGATACTATTTGGAATTTCTGTATGGACTCAATAGGCCAAATGGCCTGCTTCCACAGTGTAGAGATGCTAAGAAATTGAACCCTTCCCTCATTATTTAGTTTAAATTCCTATCCACAGTGATAGTTGTGATTTGCCAGAACTCTGGTGGAGCCTGACCTATCTTTCACAAGCTTCAAAATCTCCCTCCGCCCACTGCATCCCAAAACCAGCCCAGCTCGTCCCCGCCTCCCTAACCTGTTCTTCCTATTACCTATCCCCTCCTCCCACCTCAAGCCGCACCTCCATTCCCTACCTCCTAACCTCATCCCACCCCCCTTGACCTGTCCATCATCCCCGGACTGACCTGTCCCCTCCATACCTCCCCACCTATACTCACCTCTACAGACTCCATCCCCGCCCCTTTAACTTGTCTGTCTGCACTCCACCTATCTTCTCCTCTATCCACCTTCAATCTGCCTTCCCCCTCTCCTTATTTATTTCAGGACCCTCTCCCCATCCCCCTTTTCTGATGAAGGGTCTCAGCCCGAAACATCAGCTTTTGTGCTGCTAAGATGCTGCTTGGCCTGCTGTGTTCATACAGCTCCACACATTATCTCTCAGAGAAAGCTCCCTCCTTCTCCAGTACTGGTACCAATATCCCATTAATTTGAACCTAATTGTCCCATATCAATCTTTGAGCCATATGTTTAACTCTTTAATCATATTCACCCTGTCCTTCTTAGGATTATCAGTGGACTGTTAACCCAGAGATCCAGGGTAGTGTTCTGGGGACCAGGGTTTGAATCCCGTGACAGCAGATGTTGGAATTTGAATTCAATAAAGTATACGATTACAATCCTGATAATAATGGTGAATCCAACATCGTTTGTTGGGAAAAACTCATCTGGTATACAAATGTCCTTCGGGAAAGGAAATCTTCGGTTGGGGTGACACAGTGGCTCAGTGGTTAGCACTGCAGCCTCACAGCACCAGGGACCCGGGTGTGATTCCAGCCTCAGGCAACTGTCTGTGTGGAGTTTGCACATTGTCCCTGTGTCTGCATGGGTTTCCTCCAGGTGCTCTGGGTTTCCTCCCACAGTCCAAAGATGTACAGGCTAGGTGAATCAGCCATGCTAAATTGCCCGTAGTGTTTAGGGGTGTGTGGGTTATAGGGGGATGGGTCTGGGTGGGATGCTTCAAGGGGAAGTGTGGACTTGTTGGGCCGAAGGGCCTGTTTCCACACTGTAGGTAATCTAATCTAATCTAATCCTTACCTGGTTTTGACTATATGTGACTCCAAACCCACAGCAATGTGGATGACTTCTAACTGCCCTCTGGGCAATTAGGGGTGGGCAACAAAAGCTGGTCATAGCTTCAAACACAGAATTGAGTGTTGACAGTCCAATGGAAAACCAAGAGAGAGCACTGCAGTTTCAGAAGTACTACTTCTGAGATAAATGATAAACTAACATTCCACCAGTTGTCTCAGGAGGATGTAAAAATTTCCAGCGCATTATTTGAAGAAGAGCAGGGGCAGTGCCCCCTGTGTCCTGACAAACAATTGTCCCTCCAGAAATGGATTGCCTTCTTAGTTGTCTGATTGCTGTTTTTGGGAGATTGCACATTTCTTAGAATCATAGCATTATACAATCATATTGTGCAGAAGAGGCCCTTAGGCCCATCAGTTCTGTACTGCCAGAAATACACTCCTACCTACACTTACCCGCAAACGGATCGTAAAGTGTGACTTCATTTCAGAATTTTATGGGACTGTTTGAAAACTGTTACATGTTGGTTATGTGTGTTGTGCACAGGGGCTGGCCACTCACATATTTACACTTATAAATAGTAACAGACTGAAATTGTGGCGGTTTGGGTTAGGTTGTGCATATCTGTAATGTGTTTATCTATAAAATAAAAGTTGATAATTATATAAAGATTGGCTCCAGTTCTTCCTTCACCACCTGGCCACACATTGGATTGTCTAGACATCATAAAAGTGACTACTTCAGAGCAGAGCAGCATTTTTAAAATAAGTATTCGGTCTATTTGATGCTGTACTTCATCTTTTATGAGCCTTACTGAAATGTGCACTCTTACTTTTGATGTTGCTGATTTGCCCTATTAGTCTGCAATTCCCTAGTTTGTCTGTTTCACTAATAAAGGTTACATCACAATAGGTGGGTGCAGTCATTGTCTGATCCTGTGTCAAATTTCTTCCAAAAGCATTTCTAGTACAGATCGTTCTTCTCTGGTTTAAGCAGGTTTGTAACATGCTGCTTTTAGGTCAGCCATTTTATTTGGTTCTGAACATTAACTGACGTTACGATTAATAATATTTATTGTACCTAATGTCCCTTGACAGGTTGCCTGTAGTTTTGTTTTGATTTGCTACTGAGTTCTCAAAGCATAATGTACCGATGTGCTAATACAGGAACAAATCAAAAAAAAATCAAGTATTACCTTTCTATGGGTTTCTCAATTGCCCTCAAGTGTAGCCTCTAATCTTCTCAGTCAATGGAAGTTATTCATAATCACTATGTCACATAATCATTATATTGATTCCTAGTCTCTCTTTTGTCTATTCTAATCCATAAAGAATTATTCACTTATCATAGCAATGTTATTATGTCTCACAATGACTATGCAATTTACCTCTATCAGACATGCTCATAATATCATCAGCATCTCATGGTATGTGACCTCAAAGTATAAAGGTCTCAGTCTCCATCCACTGATTACAGCATGGCATGCTGAGGGAAGTATACTATAGTTTATATCTGAATTTCTCAGTATCAGAATCATAGAATCCCTAGACTTCAGCCCATCAAGTCTACGCAGACGCTACAAAGAGCATCACACCCAGAACCCCCCCCCCCCAGCCGATCCTATCCCGTTAACCCCACATTTCTAGCACAACTAATCCACCTTGCCTACACGTCCCTGGACACCACGAGGTAACTTAGCGTGGCCAATCCACCAAACCTGCAGGTCTTTGGATTGTGGGAGGAAACCAGAACCCCCAGTGGAAACACACTCAGACACAGAGAGAATGTGTAAACTCCACACAACTACACAAGGCTGGATTTGAAGCTATGTCCCTGATGCTGTGAGGCAGCAGTGCTCACCACTGAGCCACAAACTGGCCCAAAAACAACTGTGTCGGCACTTATTGTGTATGTAGATACCAGGAGCTGTAAAAAAAATCACTTGAATCTTTCAGTACTGCACTGCTAACATCTGTTCCTTATGTTATGGGAGCTAATAAAAGTATTGGCACATCGCGTGGCCAGAACAGATCAATAGCTATTACCCAAATTAGGTTTTATATGCTGATTACCTCTGAGTTACATCCTTCCAGAACAAACCATCCCTTTGTACGTTTAAGACCTATCTATTAAGAAAGACCCTTTTCCTGTATACTGTTGCTCTGGGTTATTGAATTTTCAAACTATGTCTGCAGTCTGTCTCTAGACTCCAACCAAATCTCGGGCCAATTATGTAATTTCTTTCATTCCTTGTATGAAGAACATACGTTCAGAACTATGCTGTTGAACCTTGTCATGACTCAATGAGATAGTGCACTGAAAATCAAATCCCACTCTTCCCCAAGCCATCACAAAAGTTAAAGATTTTAAGTATTAATGGAAAGCAAGGACCAGGTTTCTATTTTGAACAAGAATCACTATTTATCACAAATGATTAATCTCTAGCTTCATGTAAACTGTTACAAACATTGGCATAGATTGGTTACTAATTTAAACCCTAATCCCTTTACAATCTCTCCCTTACGCAGACAGACAGACAAACAGGATTAAGTAGGTTATATCAGAGCAGAAAAGTTGGAAGGACAGTTCAATCATATTTGTTCATCGGTATTATTGTTGAGATGATCCTTAGGACTTTTCTGCTGGCCAGCACGCTGCTTTAATTGTCTTTCCCCAGATACTTCCACTGGTTGCAGAGTGACACGAGTTGGCTAGCACACTCATAAACATGTGTTTGACTTACCAGTCAAAAGTGAAGCATACAACAACTGTTACAAGAAAGATCAACTGGTTTTCTTCAGGGTTACACTAATTTTTGACTGCTGAGAACAGAGAGACTACTCTTGAGCTGGGAAAGAACTGAACACTTCATTCTCTGTAACTTCTTACTAGCTGTTCAGTTACCTGAGGAATAATCCCAGTTATTGGCAGGCTAAAAGTTTCTGCCATTGATAATTAGTCACTAGTCCATAAGCCAATCAACTTCTTGTTGTCAGACAAAGTTGCATCAGTACAACCCCTCAGCTCCAAATCATCTACAACTCAGTTTTCAATTACTGCTTGTTCAAACATGACATTTGGCACAAGTGTCAGATGATTTGTTTTTCAGCCACTCTTTCAAACTCTTGTCTTCTTAAAACAGCTCTTTCTCATTTCAGTCCCACTTTTTAAACCATGTCCGTACAAACCCTGGGGTATCTTTTGCTGTTGAATACAATCACAGCTGAGCAGCGACCTAACTCCATATACCGAACTTTGCACAGATAATTTCATAGGCTTAGCTAACAAAAATCTATATTTCCATGATAAAATGAGTATTTGTCATTTTCAACGGTTATAAACTTCAACCATCCTTTTTATGCAAAGATGTTCCCTAACCTCACTAATGAAAGACTGGCTGTATTCTTTTGTTTTCAAGCCCTAGATTCTCCAAATTAAGAATTTTCTTTTACAGTTCCTCTGCCTGTTTCCCCCATTCTCGAAAACTTCAAGCAAATTATCCCACAATCTTCTAATTTCCACGGGCTACAGCTCTCTCTTATGTAATCTCTCCGTGTAATTTAACTATTGCAGTCCATGTGTTATTCTCGTGAATTTACACTACACTCCATCCAAGTCCAGTTTATCCTAAAGATCAGGTGCCCTGACCGATGCTTATTCTTCCTAGTGTGTCTAACCAGAGCTGTGTATTGTGGTAACAGGGGTTCTCCTCCTATGAATTCTATTCTTCTCTATGTAAAGTTCAGCAGACCATCAGCCTTTTTAATTATTTTTCCGTACATGTTCATGGTAATTTACTGATATGTGCAACTAAACCTTTACATCTACTTAAGCCTGTGCTATTTCTAGCCTTCAGGTCCTGCATTTTATTCCTGATATTTCATTTTTTAATGGACCTTCATTTGTTAAAGATCATTAGCTATATTTTCCATAATTTAATGTGTTTGATCTCAGTTCCTTTTACTATATTTCTTTGACAACAAGTGATTTGGATGACACACATTATTTGCTGAAAAATATAATAATCATATTTGCAAACCTGAGTTCCAATCCAGTAGTGGTATGACCATTATTCATAATCTGCTTTCAAAGTTGAAACACATTAAGCGATGGATTTAGTACCAATGCTTTCAGTTAGAATACTTCATGAAGGTGATCTAATCTTTCATTTTCATTTCCTGTAGCTATTTTCTCACATTCAGTGGTGTCAGTAACTCCCTTAAATGAACAGAACAGTCTTAAAATAGAGGCATTGTAGGAGCACAATCAGGAAGCTCTTTGTTAAACAAAAGGCATTGGAAATCTGGAACTCTGTTTGTGACAATTGAACTGTTCAAGACTTAAGTCAAACAAATTTCTATTAAGCAAAATATGTAAGGGTAAAAGTAAAGATGAGAATATGAAGTTGAATTATTGATCAGTGACAATACTGAATGGTGAAACAGGTTCACGGGACTGATTGGCCTATTCATGTTCCGAAACATTTCTTTCACTTGTGGGAGTTGATTCATGTTATCATCTATTACTTGGTTCAGCCTTTCCTGAGGTGGATTATGTTGATACCAGATGGGTCCATACTTTGTTCAGTTCATTAAAAAACTTTATTCCACAGGAAGGTGAGCATACAATGCCGTTGTTAAGATTAAATTCATTTAGCTCATTGGATGTGACTTAGCTCCATGTAGATCATTAAAATAATGCAAATTTTACACTGATATACTTGTCTTGCTTGACTTAATTCAGAGTTAACTCCTCTATCTTCAATTCTTCTAAGCCTGCCTCTCTTTTGTATAACTGTCTCAACTGTGGCTTCTGTTGTCGCTGGACTCTTGATACCAGTGTCTCTTTTCAATCCCCGTCACACAGGCAAGCATCTCAGATTTCTCTGACATGAATGAAAGGTATTTGATGAAATATCCAGACAAACTAATGAATTATTTTTGTTCATATTTGGGATGGGCAAGTTCTGGTCTGCATTTCAACCTCATTTTGTCAGGGTTCCCCTTTATTTAAGTGGAAGAGTTATATTTAAAAATCTAGTATTAAAAATGTGTACAGCAGTGGCACTTCTACTTCTGTCAACTTCAGTGGAAAGAAATGTCAAAACAGTAAAATGCGAAAATATTTTGCTGATAGGAGGGCCATTGGACTCAATGGAGTTTTTGAATGCATTCACTATCTTGTTTGTGTATTTAATCGTATTTTGAATTGGATCAGTGTTTTTCTCCACGTTACTTTATGTGGAAAATGTTCCAAATGGTAACAACTGTAAACTCTGAAATGCAGCAAGGCATGGTGAGGAGCCTCACTCAATGGAGAGAGGATCTGCAGAACTAAGCATAAAAAGTTGGCATCCTTTTAGATTGCCACATCTTCAGAAATGCACTGCTCTCCATGTTTGATGCCAGCATGTCAAGATTTGGTGAATTGAGGCTCCAACAACAACAATCTACACCTACATAGTGCCTCAATGTACAAACATGTGCCAAGACAGGGTAATCTGATTAAAAAGAAATGATATCAAGCCAACGGCACAGACATTAGTAGAAGCATCCAAATGTTTGACCCAAACAATAGATCTTAAGGAAAATGTTAAAGAGCGAAAACAAAATGAGGAGGTGGAGAGGTTTAGGAAGCTATTTCCAGAGAATAAGGGCCTAAGCAGTTGAAGGACTGCCTGACAATAGTGGACAAAGGAATTGAAGAATGTGCAGGAAATTAGTTGGAGAAACGCAGAGTTCCCGAAGGATTATGGGCATCATATAAAAAATGTAATTTTGTTGCAAAAACAGAAATTGCTGGAGAAACTCAGAAGGTCTGGCAGCATCTGTGGAGAGAAAACAGAGTTAACGTTTTGGTTCCAGTGACTCCCTGTCAGAACCAGAACCTTCTGGGGCAGGTAGAATAGATTTTGTTACCATGTAATTTGCTTGATTGTATTGTTCAGTCAAACACGGCTGAGACTAGTGCCTGGCTGAGCACCCAGCATGGGATGTTGTATTGCAAATGCATAGTACGAGTTTCACATGTCCTGCAGCACTTAAAGGTAGCCTGCCACTCAAAGAGGGCATGTGCACTGTTTGCAAAGAGGTTGATCTCATTGCTAGTAGTGCAGTTGGTTACAAGTGCAAGCTAAACAAATGAAGCACCAGTGAAAAGGGGTCATTCCCAGACTTAGAGATTTGGCACCAAAGCCCAGGATCTGGCTCATATTCATTTCAGTGATACATACCTCAAACGTGCCCATCTCTTCAGTAGGAAGTCAATGGAAACATGATGTAGGTCATTTTCTGACATCAGAGCCCCTGACAGCAGCAGCAGTCTTGAGCAGAAGACTAAATGATATGAATGGAATATTATCTATCAGTACAGTACTGACAGTCTCTCAACAATATTGCAACTAGTAACACCTAATATACTGCCTGTTCTCATTGCTATGAGCCAACATTATTCACACAGTCTTCACCAAATTGCTCGTTAAAGTCCACCAGAAGGAGACAGTACCTTCTGTTTGGCAACAAAATGAACTGACATTCATCTTACACAACCATTGGACGTTCACCACTTGAGCAGGTTTCTTAATCCACTGCAGTCTGTTTCATACAAGTAGATCCACAATGCTGTTGTGAGGAACTTCCAGGACTTTGACCCAGCAACCTCAGTGGTGAGTAACTCACTACAGGATTCCCAGCCTCTGACCTGCTCTTGTAGTCACAATATTTAGATGGCTAGTCCTACTCATTTGCTGTTCAAACGACAATGGTTAGAATTTCTCTTGTTGAAGGTGGCCATTGCCGATCAGTTGTGTGGTGCCTAATGCTACATTGTACTCATCAAACCAAATCTGAATATTGTCCAGGTCTGCTACTTTTGGACATGGACTGCTTCAGTTTCTGAGGAATCATGGATGGTGCTGAATAATGTGCAAACATTGCCACTTCTGACCATATGATGGCGGGAAAGTGATCAATGAAACAACTGAAGATTGTTGTGCCGAGGACACTACCCTGAAGAACTCGTGCAATAATGTCCTGAAGCTGAGATGATTGACCTCCAACAACCACAACCATCTTCCAATGTGCCAGGCTGGACTCCAACCAGTGAGAGATTTCCCTCTCATTCTCATTGACTATTTTTAAGAGGACTCCTAGACATCACAGTCAGTCAAATGCAGCTTTGATTCAGGGACAGAGTCTAAACATAGAACGTAGAACAGTACAGGTCCTTTGGCCTGCAATGTTATACCGAATTTTTACCCTGTTCCTAAGGTCTGTCTAACCTCCACCCCTGCCTTATACTATCACCCATTTACCTATCTATTGGCTGCTTAAATGCCCCTAATGAGGCCGACTCCACCACCCTCTCCAGCAATGCATTCCATGCCCCAACCACTCTCTGAGTAAATAACTTACCTCTGATGTATCCCCTATATCTACCTCTGCTCACTTTAAAACTATACCACCTCATAATAGCTACCTCCACCCTAGGAAAAAGTCTCTGGCTGTCCACTCTATCTATACCTTTGATCATTTTGTATACCTCTCTCAAGCCACCTCTCATCCTTCATTGTTTTCAAGAGAAAAGACCTAGCTCTCTCAACATTTCCTTGTAAGACTGTCCCTCCATTCCAGGCAACATCCTGGTAAATCTCCTCTGCACCTTTTCCACTGCTTCCACAATTTTTGTGTAATGAGGTGACCAGAACTGGACACAATATTCCAGATGTGGCCGAACCAGGCTCTTGTATAGATGGAGCATAACTTCAAGGCTCTTGAACTTAGCCCCTCTTTTAATGAAAGCTAACACGCCATACACCTTCTTAACAACTCTATCCACCTGGGTAGCAGCTTTCAGGGAACTGTGGACATGAACCCCAAAATCCCTCTGCTCCTCTACACTGCCAAGAATCTTTCCGTTAACTCTGCATTCTGCTTTCAAGTTTGTTCTTCCAAAATGAATCACCTCACACTTTTCAGGATTAAACTCCATCTTCCACTTCTCAGCCTAGCTCTGCATCCTATCACTGCCCCTTTGTAACCTAGAACAGCCCTCCATACTATCTGCAACGTGTCCCACCTTTGTATCATCAGCAAACTTCTTAATCTACCCTTCCACTCCTTCATCCAAATAATTTACATAAATCGCAACTAGAAGAAGACCCAGAACAGATCCTTGTGGTACAACACTCGTAACTGAGCCCCATGTTGAATATTTTTCATCCATTAGCACCCTTTTTCCTCTAAGGGTCAGCCAATTCTGAATCCAGTCTGCCACATTTCCCCCTATTCCATGCCTCCTTACCTTCTGCATAAGCCTACTATGCGGAACCTTGTCAAACGCCTTACTTAAATCTATGTATACCTCAATCACTGCTCTCCCTTCATCCGCATGTCTTCAAAGAATTCAATAAGGTTTGTGAGGCAGAATCTACCCCTCAACAAATCCATGCTGACGATCACGAATCAAACTGTGCCTTTCCAAGTGATCATAAATCATATCTCAGTGCCCTTTCCAATAACTTGCCCACCACTGACGTAAGACTAACTGGCCTGTAATTTCTGGGGTTATCCCTGTTCCCTCTTTTGAACATTTGCCACTCTCCAATCTTCCGGCACTATACCCGTGGACAATGAGGACAAAAAGATCATATTCAAAGGCCTTGCAATCCCTTCCCTCGCTTCCCATAGAATCCTTGCATAAATCCCATCAGGCTTGGAGTCTTATCTGTCTTCAACTTCCTCAAAATTCCTGGCACATCTTCCTTACTAACAGCAACCTCGTCTAGCCTACCAACCTGTTTCACACTGTGCTCCTGGACAACTAGATCCCTCTCTGTTGTGAATACCAAATAAAAATATTCATTAAGGACCAGTCCTATCTCTTAAGGCTCTGGGCACAAATTTCCTTTCCAATCCTTGATCAGCCCACCCTTTCTCTGGTCATTCTCTTATTCCTCCTGTATGTGTAAAAAGCCTCGGAGCTTTCCTTGATCCTATCTGTCAAGGTTTTCTCATACCCCCTTATAGCTCTCCTAAGCACTTTCTTTGGCTCCTTCCTGGATAACTCGTATCTCTTTAGAGCCTTTTCCATTCCTTGTTTCCTAAACCTTACATAAGCATCCTTCTTCCTCTTAACCAGTCGTTCGACCTCTCTTGAGAACCAAGGCACCCTCACTCGACCCGCATCTTCCCTGCCTGCTAGGGACAAACATTTCGTGCACATGCAATATGCATTCCTTGAACAATCTCTACATTTCAATAGTGCTCTTCTCTGACAGCATTTGTTCCCATTTTATGTTACCCAGTTCTTGCCTAACTGAATTATAGTTACCCTTCCCCCAATTATAAACCTTACCCTGCTGTATATACGTGTCCTTTTCCATGACTATTGTAAAAATAACAGAGTTATGATCGCTACTGCTAAAATGTTCTCCTACCAACAGATCCAACACTTGGCCCAGTTCATTACCAAGCACCAAACCCAAAGTGGCCTCTCCTTGTGTTGGTCTATCTATATACTATGTCAGGAATTCTTCCTGAATGCACTGAACAAAATCCTCTCCATCTAAACTATTGCAACTAAAACGTTTCCAATCAATATTTGGAAAGTTGAAGTCACCCATGACTACAACCTTGTGACTTCTGCACCTTTCCAGTATCTGCCTCCCAGTCCACTCCTCTACTTCTCTGCAACTATTCAGGGGTCTGTAAAAAAAACCCCAACAATGTGACTGCTCCTTGCTTCTTCCGGACATCAACCTAAACTGACTCTGTAGACATATCATACTGCCTTTCAGTAGCTGCTATGCTGGCCCTGACTAGCAATGCCACTCCCCCGCCTCTTTTTCCACCCTCCCTATTTCTTTTAAAGCATCTATATCCCGGAACTTCCAACAACCGTTCCTGTCCCTGAGTTACCCATGTTTCTGTAATGGCCACAACAACATAGTTCCAAGTACTGGCCCATGCTCTAAGTTCATCCACCTTATTTCCGACATTGAATTATACATACCTCAAACCATCTCTCTGTCCACAATTACGCTCCTCTGTCTACAATTACGCTCCATCGACCGCATTTCTTTATTAGCAACCTCACTCTCTGTCGTGTCTGTTGGTAGGCTGAATACCCTAGCCTCTGAATTACAAATCCTGTTCCCCACCCCCTGCCAATCTCGTTTAAACTATCCTGTATAGCTTGAGCAAACCTCCTTCCCAGGATATTTGTGCCCTTCCGGTTCAGGTGCAACCTGTCCTTACTGTACAGGTCCTATCTTCCCCAGAATGTGTTCCAATTATCCACATAATAGAAACCCCCCCTCCTACACCAGCCCAGTAGACATGTGTTTAGCTGCACTCGCTCCCTATTTCTTACCTTGTTATCACGTGGCACTGGTAGTAATCCAGAGATAACTACCCTGTTTGTTCTGGACTTCAGCTTCCAACCTAACTCCCTGGACTCATTTTTCACATTCTCAGTCCTTTTTCTACATATGTCATTGGTACCGATGTGTATCATGACTGCTGGTTGCTCACCCTTCCCCTTAAGGATCTTGAAGACACAATCTGAGACATCACGGACCCTGGCACCCAGGAGGCAACATACCATCCTTTCATCTCGTTCGCATCCACAGAACCGCCTGTCTGTGCCTCTTACTATTGAACCTCCCACTACAATTCGTCACCTATTGTCCCCCCTTCTGTGCCACAGGGCCAGGCTCAGTGCCAGAGACCTGTCTGCTATGATCTTCCCCGGTAGGTCACCCCCTCACAACAGTAAGCGTCTAGGCCCGAAACATCAGCTTTTGTGCTCCTGAGATGCTGCTTGGCCTGCTGTGTTCATCCAGCTACACACTTTGTTATCTAGTATCCAAAACGGTATGCTTATTATTGCGGGGAATGGCCACAGGGGATCCCTGCACTGTCTGACTATTCTGTCTGCCTATTCCTTTTCCCCTTGCTGACAATCACCTAGCTACCTTGTTCCTGTACCTTGGGCGTGACCACCATCTTATAACTCCTCTCTATTATCCCCTCAGCCTCCTGAATGATCCGGAGTTCATCTATCTCCAGCTCCAGTTCCCTAACTTGATTTTTGAGGAGCTGGAGCTGGGTGCACTTCTCGCAGGTGAAGGCAGAAGGGACACCAGCAGTGACCCTTACCCCCCACATCCTGCAAGAGGAGCATGCAACTGCCGGAGATTCCATTCCCTCTACTCTGGATTTCCAGAAGATTTTTAAAAAAGCCTTACCTTACCGACCCTCCACACAGTTTTTTTTTGATTAGAGGAGGAGGATGGGTGGGAGACACGAGATGTATAGTGTTTCAGGTTTAGCCAATGCCCGAATATGTCAAGGTGTAGATCTGGATGAACACAACAAGCCAAGCAGCTGCTTGGCCTGCTGTGTTCATCCAGCTCTACACCTTGTTGTGTCGGATTCTCCAGCATCTGCAGTTCCTATTATCTCTGCCTGAATATATCAGTCCCTTTCTGGCTCGCATTCTCTCCACACCCGCTGCTGAAAGCAAGAAGCACGAGATAAGTTTTTATACAGGGAACAAAAACAACCTTTCCTTCCCGTCGTCAGTCTGGCTTACGCTGCTGCTACTGTAAACAAGAAGGCCGCTGCTGCATGAACTAAGTTTTTATACAGGGGTCATGGCTCATGCTGCCGCCACTGAAAACAAGTTTCTCCTCCCTTTTGAAGTTCAGATGTTGTTGTGTGTTTGGACCAAGGCTATAATCAGGTCAGAGGTTGACATCAATGGCCCTGATGGAATCCAAACAAAGTGTCATAAAGCAGGTTATTACTTAGTTTGTGTTGCTGGATAGTACTGTTGAAGGCACCTTCCATCACTTTACTGATGATCGAGAGTGGACTGATGGGTCGGTAATTGGCTGGGTTGCATTTTTGTGTACAGAGCATACCTGGGCAATTTCCCACAATGTCGAGTAGATAGAGCATAGAACATTACAGCACAGTACAGGCCTTTCAGCCCTCGATGTTGTGCCGACCTGACATACCGATCTCAAGCCCATCTAACCTACACTATTCCATTTACGTCCATATGCTCATCCCATGATGACTTAAATGTACCTAAAGTTGGCGAATATACAACCGTTGCAGGCAAAGCGTTTCATTCCCTTACTAATCTCTGAGTAAAAAAACTGCCTCTGACATCTGTCCTGTATCTTTCATCCCTCAATTTAAAGCTATGCCCCCTCGTGCTCGCCGTCACCATCCTAGGAAAAAGGCTCTCCCTATCCACCCTATCTAACCCTCTGATTATCTTATATGTTTCAATTAAGTCACCTCTCAACCTTCTTCTCTCTAACATGATGCATTTTGGAAGGTCGAATTTGAAAGCTGAGTACAGGATTAAGGATAGGATTCTTGGCAGCGTGGAGGAACAGAGGGATCTTGGTGTGCAGATACATAGATCCCTTAAAATGGCCACCCAAGTGGACAGGGTTGTTAAGAAAGCATATGGTGTTTTGTCTTTCATTAACAGGGGGATTGAGTTTAAGAGTCGTGAGATCTTGTTGCAGCTCTATAAAACTTTGGTTAGACCGCACTTGGAATACTGCGTCCAGTTCTGGGCGCCCTATTATAGGAAAGATGTGGATGCTTTGGAGAGGGTTCAGAGGAGGTTTACCAGGATGCTGCCTGGACTGGAGGGCTTATCTTATGAAGAGAGGTTGACTGAGCTCGGTCTCTTTTCATTGGAGAAAAGGAGGAGGAGAGGGGACCTAATTGAGGTATACAAGATAATGAGAGGCATAGATAGAGTTGATAGCCAGAGACTATTTCCCAGGGCAGAAATGGCTAGCACGAGGGGTCATAGTTTTAAGCTGGTTGGTGGAAAGTATAGAGGGGATGTCAGAGGCAGGTTCTTTACGCAGAGAGTTGTGAGAGCATGGAATGCGTTGCCAGCAGCAGTTGTGGAAGCAAGGTCATTGGGGTCATTTAAGAGACTGCTGGACATGTATATGGTCACAGAAATTTGAGGGTGCATACATGAGGATCAATGGTCGGCACAACATTGTGGGCTGAAGGGCCTGTTCTGTGCTGTACTGTTCTATGTTCTATGTTCTATGTTCTAACGAAAACAGCCTCAAGTCACTCAGCCTTTCCTCGTAAGACCTTCCCTCCATACCAGGCAACATCCTAGTAAATCTCCTCTGCACCTTTCCAAAGCTTCCACATCCTTCTTGTAATGCGGTGACCAGAACTGTATGCAATACTCCAAGTGCGGCCGCACCAGAGTTTTGTACAGCTGCAGCATAACCTCTTGGTTCCGGAACTTGATCCCTCTATTAATAAAAGCTAAAACACTGTATGCCTTCTTAACAGGCCTGTCAACCTGGGTGGCAACTTTCAAGGATCTGTGTACATGGACACCGAGATCTCTCTGCTCATCTACACTACTAAGAATCTTACCATTAGCCCAGTACTTTGCCTTCCGGTTACTCCTACCAAAGTGCATCACCTCACACTTGTCTGCATTAAACTCCATTTGCCACCTCTCAGCCCAGCTCTGCAGCTTATCTATGTCTCTCTGCAACCTACAGCATCCTCCATCACTATCCACAACTCCACTGACCTTAGCGTCGTCTGCAAATTTACTAACCCATCCTTCTACGCCCTCATCCAGGTCATTTATAAAAATGACAAACAGCAGTGGACCCAACACCGACCCTTGCGGTACACCACTAGTAACTGGTCTCCAGGATGAACATTTCCCATCAACTACCACCCTCTGTCTTCTTTCAGCAAGCCAATTTCCGATCCAAACTGCTATATCCTCCACAATTCCATTCCTCCACATTTTGTACAATAGCCTGCTGTGGGGAACCTTATCGAACACCTTGCTGAAATCCATATACACCACATTAACCGGTTTACTCTCATCTACCTGTTTGGTCACCTTCTCAAAGAACTCAATAAGGTTTGTGAGGCACTGCAGTGGAATACATACCCTTCACAAAATCGTGCTGACTATCCCTCATCAATTTATTCTTTTCTAGATGATTATAAATCCTATCCCTTATATCCTTTTCCAACACTTTACCAACAACTGAGGTAAGGCTCACTGGTCTATAATTACCAGGGTTGCCTCTACTCCCCTTCTTGAACAGGGGAACCACATTTGCTATCCTCCAGTCGTCTGGCACTATTCCTATAGATATTGACGAGTTAAAGATCAATGCTAAAGGCTCAGCAATCTCCTCCCTGGCTTCCCAGAGAATCCTAGGATAAATCCCATCCGGCCCAGGGGACTTATCTATCTTCACCCTCTGTAGGATTTCTAATACCTCTTCATTGTGAACCTCAATCCCACCTAGTCTAGTAGCCTGTATCTCAGTATCTCAGATGTTAGTGTTGTAGCCGTACCAGGACAGCTTGGTTAGCAGCACTGGATGTTCTGGAGCACAGGTCTTTGGTACTGTTGCCAGAATGTTGTCAGACCCCATAGCCTTTGTAACGTCCAGTGTCTCTATCTGTTCCTTAATATCGTGTGGACTAGTCTGAATTGAATTGACTGAAGACCGGCATGTGTGATACTGGGGACCTCCAGAAGAGGCTGAGATGGATCATTCATTTGGTATTTGTCAGTGCTTAAAACTGAAGATTGTTGCAAATTTTTCAAACTTTTCTTTTGCACTGCTGTGCTGGGCCCTTCCATCATTGAGGATGGAGTTATTCATGGAGACTTCTCCAGTGGATTGTTTAATTGTTTGGTACCATTTACAACTGGATGTGTCAGGACTGCAGAGCTTAGCTCTGATACATGGCTATGGAATTGCTTTAATCTATCAGTTGCAATTTATATTGTTTGACATTCAAGTAGATTTTATAGCTTCACCAGGTTGACGCTTCACTTTTAGATGTACCTGGTGTTACTCTTGTCATGCCTTCCTGCACTCAATGTTTTGACCCAGGGTTCATCCCTTGGTTTGCTGGTAATGGCAAAATGGGGGATATGCCAGACCGTAAGGTTACCTTTTGTTTATAATTCTACTACTGCTGGTAGCTCGTAGTGGCTCGTGGATGCTGAGTTTTCAGTCGATTGATCTTTTTGAAATCTATTTTATTTGGCCCTAAGTAGTATTTCATTTAGTATTAAGTGGCAACGACTGTTAGCCTTCCATGGTGCCTGATAGCAGGCAGTTTCCTGGCCAACCATCCTGCAGAAGGCAACAGCACGCCATCGCAGTTCTTATCCAAAAAGCTGGACCAATCCAGTGAAGATCATGGGCCAATCTCTAAGGCAAGGACAGGATAAATGACAGACGGAATCATAGTTTCAAAAAAGCTTCAAAACTAATAAACTTCTGATATGTCATTATCCACTGAAGTGGCAGTATAGTTAACACTGAACACTTGATGAAGCAGAGTTAAAGCCAATGTGACTCAGAGAGAGAAGTTCTCCCTGTGTGCTGTATGAACCAAGGCTTTATTTTTATTCGTTCACAGGATGAGTGCATTGCTGGCCAGGCAGCATTTATGACCCATCCCAAATTGACCAGAGGACAGTTAATGTGTCAACCACATTGCTGTGGGTCTGGAGTCGCATGTAGGCCAGACCAAGTAAGGATGGCAGTTTCCTTTTCTGAAGGACAATAGTGAACCAGACGCATTTTCCAACAATTGACAACAGATTCATAGTCATCATTAGACTCTTAATTCCAGATATTTATTGAATTCAAATTCCGCCATCTGCTGTGGTAAGATTTGAACCCAGCTCCCCAGTATGCTATCTGGGTCTCTAAATTAAAGCCCAGCAGTAATACCATGAGGCCATCACCTCCCCTATGTGACAACATGTTAGCCGTACAAACTGATTGACACACTGCTATATTGTCATCTTATATATATAAAAAAAATGGCTTTGGCAACATCGTGGTAACATTAACTTGCACTTGTATATTGCCATTAATGTAAAAAAAGTCTCTTGACATTTTAAACACTTAAGAGTGCTTCCGCTGTGAAATAAAGAACTTCATAAAATTTGAGTCTTTTTTGAGTGAAATGAATATTGACTGCATCTATATCATAGATAATACAGTGTGGAGCTGGAGAAATACAGCAGGCCAGGCAGCATCAGAGGAACGGGAAAGCTGACGCTTCAGATTGGGATCCTTCTTCAGAAACCGAACCCGAAATGTCAGCTGACCTGCTCCTCTAATGCTGCCTGGCCTGCTGTGTTCCTCCAGCTCCACACTGTGTTATCTCTGACTCCAGCATCGGCAGTTCTTACTATCTCTGTATCTATATCTTGCCCTTTTAATGCCAAGATTCAAAAAAGCTTTAAAACCAATAGATGTTCGATGTGTAATTATCCACAAATAAACTTTTAATAGTTGATGTGTAAAAACTCAGCCAACTTCCCCCAGAAATCCACAAACAGTAACAAGAACCAGGTGACTTTTTGATGATGTTAATTGAGGATAAATGCTGACTAAAAATCCTGGGCTGATACTTTTGCTGTTGTTGAGCAGAGTGCGATGCAATCATTGCCGCCAACTGAGAGAGTAGAAACTGAGTTCAGTTTAACGTCTCATCATGTGAATTTTCCTCACTGTCCAGAAGCATTTTTCAGGAAATTATGAGAATCATCAAGTTTCTATCACTTAACAGAGGAAATTCATAAAAGCCTGATAGAACATATCCATAAGACAGGCCTTTATGCTTGAGAGTTGCACAGTCCTCATTAGTCTGCAACAACAGTCCTGACACCAGAGATGAGAACTAGTACAAAACAGCAGCAGAAAAGGAAAGATGTCAAGAAGGTGACATGTGTGCAGCTTAATGCTTTTAAACCCATTTTTAAATATCTTTAGCAAATGGTTAAAAGAATCAAACACTTAAAATTAATTCCATTCGATGTTAATTGACATCGACTTACCTGCAAGCTGTTCAGACTGCCAGGTATTTCACACCTGTTTAGCTCCAAATTTATTGAATTGCCAGCTGATACAAACTTAATTCAGCGTGAAGTATATCACGTGTGTATCGAGAACAAAATGTAGCAAACAGCCCCTCATCCTCACACAGCTGTGAACAGATCTTAACTCAGTGCACCAGTACATTGTGCTAAGGTTAAGTGACAGCTGAGAATACAGCAATTTTTATAGACTGAAATATTCATGGGAAGGCAGTGTAAATAATGTTTTTTTATATAAAGAGCAACATTGTTAGTATTTTGCTGTCCAACTTTATTCCTCTCCTAAGGGTTATGACTTCTGGCTGAATTTTATTTTTGCAATTATTTTAACTATTCTGAACGTTATTTCTACGAGAAGACATTTCAGAATGTACATTGCCATTTCATTCATTTTGAATCAAATTCATTTTTAATCAAAAAGTTTTTTTTTGTGATGTTGGTTATGGGGTAATTGTTGGCTAAAATGCCCTTGCCCCTATTCTCTTCAAGATTGGACCATGGGATCATTAGTACCTATCTGAGAGGGCAGATTTGATTGAACATCTCATCCAAAAGACATCAGTTCTGAAATTTTAGCACATGCAGCGCCCCACTGAGACTTGAATGTACATTGTGGAGGAGAAAGTGTTACCATGTTATCCATGTGCTCTGTATATGAGAAGCCAGAACATAGAACATAGAACATAGAACAGTACAGCACAGAACAGGCCCTTCAGCCCACAATGTTGTGCCGACCATTGATCCTCATGGATGCACCCTCAAATTTCTGTGACCATATGCATGTCCAGCAGTCTCTTAAATGACCCCAATGACCTTGCTTCCACAACTGCTGCTGGCAACGCATTCCATGCTCTCACAACTCTCTGCGTAAAGAACCTGCCTCTGACATCCCCTCTATACTTTCCACCAACCAGCTTAAAACTATGACCCCTCGTGCTAGCCATTTCTGCCCTGGGAAATAGTCTCTGGCTATCGACTCTATCTATGCCTCTCATTATCTTGTATACCTCAATTAGGTCCCCTCTCCTCCTCCTTTTCTCCAATGAAAAGAGACCGAGCTCAGTCAACCTCTCTTCATAAGATAAGCCCTCCAGTCCAGGCAGCATCCTGGTAAACCTCCTCTGAACCCTCTCCAAAGCATCCACATCTTTCCTATAATAGGGCGCCCAGAACTGGACGCAGTATTCCAAGTGCGGTCTAACCAAAGTTTTATAGAGCTGCAACAAGATCTCATGACTCTTAAACTCAATCCCCCTGTTAATGAAAGCCAAAACACCATATGCTTTCTTAACAACCCTGTCCACTTGGGTGGCCATTTTAAGGGATCTATGTATCTGCACACCAAGATCCCTCTGTTCCTCCACGCTGCCAAGAATCCTATCCTTAATCCTGTACTCAGCTTTCAAATTCGACCTTCCAAAATGCATCACCTCGCATTTATCCAGGTTGAACTCCATCTGCCACCTCTCAGCCCATCTCTGCATCCTGTCAATGTCCCGCTGCAGCCTACAACAGCCCTCTACACTGTCAACGACACCTCCGACCTTTGTGTCGTCTGCAAACTTGCTGACCCATCCTTCAATTCCCTCGTCCAAGTCATTAATAAAAATTACAAACAGTAGAGGCCCAAGGACAGAGCCCTGTGGAACCCCACTCACCACTGACTTCCAGGCAGAATATTTTCCTTCTACTACCACTCGCTGTCTTCTGTTGGCCAGCCAATTCTGTATCCAAGCAGCTAAGTTCCCCTGTATCCCATTCCTCCTGACCTTCTGAATGAGCCTTCCATGGGGAACCTTATCAAATGCCTTACTGAAGTCCATATACACCACATCCACAGCTTGACCCTCATCAACCTTACTAGAAGGTTGTTGTCAGCACAAGAGCATCATAGCACAGCAAATCTCTCCTCATTCATCATACATGTATGTACAGCTTGCTGTCGGTTGCAACTGCACAAGTAAAAGTGAGGAGCCTTGCTGACTTTTGCCCTCACCCACCCTCGGGGTGATGGGCCCAACTGTGTTTTGTGCTCCTAAGATGCTGCTTGGCCTGCTGTGTTCATCCAGCTCTACACTTTGTTATCACGGATTCTCCAGCATCTGCAGTTCCCATTATCTCTCACCCAAATTCTTGTCCCAGCTTAGATCTGGTGCAAAAATAAAACTGAACATGGAATTATTTGTGATAACAAAGTGTAGAGCTGGATGAACACGCAGGCCAAGCAGCATCAGAGGAGCAGGAAGGCTGTTATTTCGGGTCTAGACCCTGAAGAAGGATTGTCATTGACATTGTTATCACTGCGCTAACTAACTGATAGTGACTTCCAACCAAGCAATATCTTGATTTTAACATTCACTTTGTTTTACAATTCCCTGTATTGCCTCGCCCCTTTCTCCAGCCTACGTTCCTCCAGCCTGACAAGGTATTGTGATCTCAAGCATCCCATATTATAATTGCTGCACCATTGGTACCTGTGCATTCAGTTGCCTAGACCCCAAACTTTGAAGTACTCTTCCAAAATCTTTCCATCTGTCTGTTATTCTCCTGCAACACATCCCTTCAAACCTGCCTCATTGACAAAGCTTTTGATTACCTGACCCTATGTTTCCTCATGTGGTTCGGTGTCATACCTTCTTTTATAATGTCCCCATGAAGTACCTCAGGACATTTTTTACATTAAATGTAGGTTGTTATTGTTGCCATTATATATTGTTTTGTGCTGACCACCTTTAAGATAAGCAAAATGCAAATGCTTTAGCACATACTACCTTTACTGATAGTTTGTTGCTTTTAAATATAACACAATATAGTTTTATACAATTTGCCTCAGTGATTGGCATACTTAGGTGCCAGTCAAATCACTTACTTTGATGAGACTAAAGAATAATGGTGTGAAAGTCAGTGTCTTTTCAGAGTAGGGGAAATAGAATCGAGCAGTTGATCTTGACCTTTTTTCACTGTTCAAGTATTTTACATAACTTTTCTTAAGTGTGACCAAGGCAGAAGGAGTGCTGTGTGTTCCTTAAATGTGCCAGAACAGGAACAACAGTTAAACAGATGTAAAGCCGGATGTATGATTTTAGGAAGTACACGAAGGAGGATAGAATTAAGCGTCTGATTGAAATTCTGGTTTTATGGGATCTACAAATAGTTTAGCTGGTGTTTTAAAGGTGATAATAGGGAGAATCATATTGCTGAAGGCCTTCTTAATGCTGGCAAGACTAGATAGCACAGCCAGAACAGTCAGAAAGTGAGAATTTAGAGGGAAGCGTTAGGTAAAAAGCTGTGAAAATCATGGAAGTCACTATAGACAGTAGCACAAATTACTGCGGCACCTATGGTGATGCACAGCAAATGTATTGCAGACAGGCAGTCTGTTTGTGCAATACTAAACCACAATTAAGAGTTATATTTAAACTATTTAGGCACCATGTCCGACACTGCAAAACCCATCAAAGTTCCTTCTGCCTTATTATGGGCAGACTGGAGGCCAAGTTTCTGCTTTTGGGGACAGAAGGTCCCACTTCAGAGAACTGCTTGCCAGTTAGGGGCTAGTAGCTGTACAGGGTTGGCAGCACCACCAGGTGGAATGGCCATTGCTGGTTGAGGATCTTGTTGCATGCATCATGGTTGATGTGTTTCCCTACATTGCAACCGTGACTACTCTTCAGAGGATGAAGTCATAAACAGATACAAAATCAAGTGGACCACCTTGCCCTGGATTATGTCAATCCTGTAGAGCATTACTGTAGGTGTACTTATACTGTACTTAGTCAATTGCATTGTTGCGGTTTGCTTGGTAAATGAAGAGTGTTTGAGGAGTTAGGAAATGTGTAACTCAGTGAAAAATACCCAGAAACCGATGTTTTCTACTTAACATTTGGCAAAGGAAAGGAAAACATTTGGTGCTGGGTTAAAATTGTATCAGAGATAATAGGAACTGCAGATGCTGGAGAATCCGAGATAACAAGGTGTGGAGCTGGATGAACACAGCAGGCCAAGCAGCATCAGAGGAGCAGGAAAGTTGATGTTTCGGGCCTAGACCCTTCATCAGAAATGGGGAAGGGGAAGAGGGTTCTGAAACAAATAGGGAGAGGGGGGAGGCAAATCGAAGATGGGTAGAAGAGAAGATAGGTGGAGAGGAGAGACAAGTTAAAGAGACGGGGACTGAGCTAGTAAAGGTGAGTGTAGGTGGGGGGTTAGGGAGGAGATAGGTCAGTCCAGGACAAGCCAAGGCGGTGGGATGAGGTTAGCAGGTATGAAATGGGTGAGCGGCTTCACCCCACCAACTTCCGGATCCAACGCATCATCCTCCAACATTTCCGCCATCTGCACTCCGACCCCACCACCAAAGACATTTTTCCCTCCCCACCTTGCTTGCTTTCCAAAGGGACCACTCTCTCCGTGGCTCCCTTGTCCACTCCACACTCCCCTCCAGCCCCACCACACTCAAGACTTTTCCCTGAAACTGCAGGAAATGTTAAACCTGCCCCCACACCTCCTCCTTCACCCCCATCCCAGGCCCCAAGATGACTTTCCATATTAAGCAGAGGTTCACCTGCTCATCTGCCAATGTGGTATGCTGTATCCACTGTACCCGGTGTGGCCTCCTCTACATTGGGGAAACCAAGCGGAGGCTTGGGGACCATTTTGCAGAACACCTCCGCTCAGTTCGCAATAAAGAACTGCACTTCCCAGTCGCAAACCATTTCACCCCCCCCCCCCATTCCTCAGACGACACGTCTAGCCTGGGCCTCCTGCCGTGCCACAACGATGCCACCCGAAGGTTGCAGGAACAGCAACACATATTCCACTTGGTAACCCTGCACCCCAATAGTACCAGGGTGGATTTCACAAGCTTCAAAATCTCCCCTCCCCCCACTGCATCCCAGAACCAGCCCAGCTCGTTTCCACCTCCCTAACCTGTTCTTCCTCTCATCAATCCCCTCCTCCCACCTCAAGCCGCACCTCCATTTCCTACCTACTGACCTCATCCAGCCCCCTTGACCTGTCCATCCTCCCTAGACTGACCTATCTCCTCTCTACCTCTTCACCTACACTCACCTTTACTGGCTCCATCCCCGTCTCTTTATCTTGTATGTCTCCTCTCCACCTGTCTTCTCCTCTATCCACCTTCAATCTGCCTCCACCTCTCTCCCTATTTATTTCAGAACCTCTTCCCCTCCCCCATTTCTGATGAAGCATCGAAATGCCAGCTTTCCTGCTCCTGAGATGCTGCTTGGCCTGCTGTGTGCATCCAGCTCCACACTTTGTTATGTCAAACATTTGGTGCTGATGTTTTGCAAACATGTTACAATTCACAGCAGACCCCTCCAGAGAATGATTCCATGGGGTTTTGATAGCCCGCAATAGAGTGATTTCAGCAATACCAGAGTTTAAATCCTCCTTTAAATCATTTATATTGCAACAAAACAGAACTTCTCTCTCAATCGTACAAAGAGTCCCAATAGGAATTGTTAGCAGAAAAGCAACAGTAAACATGTCAGTTATAGAAAGCATACACCTCTTATCCATGCTCTTTGTATATATGGCTAGTCTGGAGAGTGTCGACAAATCAATAAGGTTTGCGGGGAAATAACTTGCACAGCTTGTGACAGATCCCTGATAGATTTGTGTGAGTGGGAAACAAAGTGAAATGTTTAATTCTAACTTATTTTGACGGAGAGAGGTCATGTTGCCTGCATTCCCCAACAATGGCTTTGCCTAATGTATTTAAAGTGTGTAAGCCTAGAGATCATGTTGATCCTTGTTTCAGCATTTAGATAAGTAGGTTTTAACGGATTATTAACTAACTCCAAATGCTCGCCACTGCCATTTGCATACCATGACATAAAAGCAGATCTATTTCCCTTTACCAGCACAAAGAGGTTGACTTTTAGATGGCAAAGGAATTGAAAAAGACGAGTTTGTAAGGAGAGCAGAATAAAAACAGATGGGCAAGTTAATATGTCATAGGTTAAAAATATGATTGGAAAAATATGATTGGAAAATCTAGTAGTAAAACATCATTCAAGACATAAAGCAGGGTAATCTGATTATCAGTCTCAAATTGTAATTTTATTTGTGCTGCAGGAGGTTTTAAGGTTAAGCAAGATTACATAGGTCTTAAGCACTTTGTGTTCCTGCCCCTCTCCAGAGAATTGAGCACAAAATCAGGGCTTGTATTCCATTTCAGTAAGACAGTCCTGAGCAAGACAGAGTTGTATTATTGGAAGTCCCAGCTTTCAGAAAAGTCACTAAACCAGATCCCCTTATTTGTAGGTGAAAACAATCTTATAGCAATATTTTGAAGAAGAGCAGGGGAGTTGTCCCCAGTGTTTTAGTTGAGTTTAGTGTTACTAAACTACCTGTTTCCTGGTTGAATTTGAGCTGGCAGTTGCGCGAGATCTGCTTCGCCTCAAGAGTGGGGCGCCCGGCCCACCAGCATTGATTGCAGCTGATCACCCCGATCTTGAAGAGCAGCCACTTCTCCTGAAGCAGACACAGTGAGAAGTAAAGAAAGACCTTGAATTATACAGCATCTTCCATGATTTTGGGATTTTCCAAATCACTTTACAGTCAATGAAGCACAATTGCCACTGCTTTATTGTAGGCTTATTAGCGTAAATGTGATGTACCTTCTCACTGCAGTTGAGGCAGTGCTTAGAGTGAGGGACTCCTGGCTGCAGTAGACCTGAAGCATGGGGTCTTGACTGAGTTCTCATTGCTGTTCCTGGAGCGGAGACACGTTGCAGAAGCCCTGGAGCTGTATTTGAAGATCCCTTCTACTGAAGATGAACTCTATGTAATTTCATTTTATTCTTTTTGTAATTTAAAATGGCACTGGATTGTAATAACAAAACACTTTTCTCATATATTTCTAGAAATATGTAACAATAAATAAATAATTCAAATAACTAAAACATCTGGTCATTAATGAAATTTAGTCATTAATGAGATAAATGTTTTAGTGTTGCCATGTTGCCAATGGCAAATGTATTTCCTTACATTGCCACAATGAGTGTTCTTCAAATTCTTTCATTGGCTTTGATGTATTTTGGAGGCCCTTAGGTTGTGAAAAATGTTACACAAATTGAAGTCCTTCTTTAAATATAGAAATTAGATTCAGTTAGATAAGAAGGCCAAAATCATATTTGAGAAAGAGAGGCAGCAATACTGTGGTACAATTGCAATTATGTTAAACTTGGAATTAGTAATAGGTGCATGTAATACTCATATTTCAATAGCAATATGTAAGTTCTTATCATGAATTATCCAAATAAGCTACAGAAAGGCATTACCCCAGAATGTGATTTCTGAGATTGAGGTTTTGTTGGAAAGTCATTAATTACTTCAAAAAAAACTGGCAATCTTCCACTTTTTATCAGAAGCAAAAGTTTCACCCCCGTTATAATTTGTATCAAGGCGAGGTGTGAGTTGATTTAGGTAAGTATATACCTGATGTGTAATGAATTGATGTTATATGCATTAAAAAGAGGTTTCTAAGAAGGATCTAACATAGGACAAAATATATAGCAGTGATTGGGAAAATATAAAGTCAGATATCTGTAGAAATGACTTAGTATTAATTAGCTGTACTGAATTTTAGGAGAAAATTTTGTAATAAGGTGTATATGTCTTTACGGAACAAGAAATATTAACAATTATAGCACTATTATCAATTTTTTCAGCAGTGTTGAAGCAAGTCCGAGCAATCTAATGAATGGAAATTAACCAGGTTACAACATTACACTTTAATGTGTTTTTAGATAATTTAATAAAAATATTGAGCTTGTCAGAGTAGATACGTTATTCACGTTATTATATCTGTTCTTAGGTCAGGTCTTTTGATAATGATTTATGTCAACTGTAGATCAGATTGTAGTTGTGAGGTTTAGAATTTGAGTCCCACTTGAGCACACACAAAAAAAATCAAGGCTCAGACTTCATTACAATGAGGATAGACTGGTAAACTTTCAAAATGCTGTTCTTCAGACATGTTATTAAACCAAGGCCCTGTCTGATTCTCCCATGTAAAAAATCCCACGGCACTGTTTTGAAGAAGAGTCAGAGAAGTTATCCCCCAGTGAAGATCACAAGTGCAGATTATCTTTTATTGTCTTGGGGGATCTGGGCATTATTAGCTGGGCCAGCTTTTATTGCCCATCCCTAGTTGCCCTTGAGAAGGTGGTGGTGAGCTGCCTTCTTGAACCTCTTGTGTTATCAGCAGGTCCACAATGCCATGAGAGAGAGAATTCCAGGATTTTGACCCAGCAACAGTGAAGGAACTGTGGTAAATTTCCAAGTCAGTATCATGAGTGGCTCGGAGGGGAACTTGCAGGTTTTGGTGTTCCCATGTATCTGCCACCCATGACCTTCCAGAGGGAAGTGGTTGCAGGTTTGGAAGGTACTGTCTGAGAATCTTTAGTGAATTTCTGCAGTACGTAGATAGTATACACTGCAGCTACCGAACATTACTGCTGCTATTGAACATTAATGGTGGAGTGAGTGGGATGTTTGTGAATGTGGTGCCAATCAAGCGAGCTGTTTTGACCTGGGTGGTGTTAAGCTTCTCGAGTATTGTTGGAGCTGCATTCGTCTAGGCAAGTGAGGAGTATTCCATCACATTTGTGACTTGTGCCTTAGATGAGTTTTTAGGAGTCAGGAAGTGAATTACTCACCACAGTATCCCTTGCCTCTGACGTGCTCTTTAGCCACTGTGTTTAGACCAATCGAGTTTTTGGACAATGGTAATCTCCAGGATGTTGATAGTGGGGTGTCAAAGGGCAGTGGTTAGTTTGTCTGTTATTGGAGATGATCATTGCCTTGCATTTGTGTGATGTGAATGTTACTTACCACTTTTCAGCCCAAAGCTGAATATTGTCCAGGTCTTGTTGTTGAGAGATCATAGAATCCTTACGGTGTGGAAACAGGTCTTTCGGCCCAACAAGTCCACACCAACCCTCAGAGCACTGACCCAGATCCATCCCCCTATAACCCACCAAAACTACACATCTCTGAACGCTCCAGGCAATTTAGCATGACCAGTGTTTCAGTATACTCCTTCGATATCTGAGGAGTCATGAATACTGTGCAATTATTGGTGAACATCCCCACTTCTAAATTTATTATGGAAGGAAGGTCATTGTTGAATCAGCAGAAGATGGTTAGGCCTAGGACATTACCCTGAGGAACTCCTACAGATATGTCCTGGAAATGAGATGACTGACATCCAACTACCACAACCAAGTTCCTATGTGCCCAGTAAGACTCCAGCCAGCAGTGAGTTTGCCCCCTGATATTGATTGATTCCAGTCTTTAAAGTGCTACTTGACGCCGCTGCTGGTCAAATGCACCCTTGATGTCAAAGGCAGTCACTCTCCCCTCATCTGGTCATCATCATATTGTTCCTGTGGAAAGTATTTTTATAAAAGTAATTAAAAAGAAACATTTAGCAGGAGCAGAATGGTTGGTAACCCACAAACACAGATTTAAAGGAATTAGCAAAAGAACTGGTAGAAGATGAGGAGGAATTTGTTTCAAGTAGTATGTTTTGATTTTCTACGACACACCTGTAACTAACTGACAAAGTGGTGGAAGTAAATTCAGTCTTCTCAATGGAATTGTATTTTTATTTGAAGGGGAATATTTTCCAGGAAACAACAGTGGTGTTGGACTAATTAGATAGTCTATTCAGAGAGCAGCTAAGCTACCAAACTTAGGCTTACATTGTTAGTGACTTTAAACATGCTAAGAAGCGGTGAGATTTAAATAACTAACATTAAAATCGAAGTACAGCATTCTTTCCATTGTACTGTGGACCAAACAGGAAAGGTATCTTTTAAATATTGCTTCTAGCAACATCTGAGAATGCATTTGTTGAACTGTTTATCAAGTTGATTTGAAATTAATGTAAATTCTTCAGTAACAATTAATTTTCACCATATTTTTCACAAACTAGATAGGAGCGAACCCATGCCCTGTGTCTACCACAAATATTTACTGAAAAGAGGCTAATGGTGAAAAATTGCTTTATGTTAAAGTGGCAAGAGGAAATACCTTAGTTAACAAAGCGTGAAGCTGGATGAACGCAGCAGGCCAAGCAGCATCTCAGGAGCACAAAAAGCTTTTGTGCTCCTGAGCTGCTGCTTGGCCTGCTGCGTTCATCCAGCTTCACACTTTGTTATCTTGGATTCTCCAACATCTGCAGTTCCCATTATCACAGAGGAAATATCTTACTTGGCTTTTGGTATAAAAGATCTGAGTTAACTGCAAGCATTTTCCCTAAGTGAAAGCAGGTTTATTCTCTTAATAAAATAAATTTTGCAAATAAATAAAGCTAGCTCACTGAGCAGCAAAAGTTTATGAAACTCCCATTCCTCTATCTTTTAAAAGGTTTGAGCTGTGCTTTTCAATGACTTGTTGACAATTGTAAATTGGAATATCTAATTGAGTTGATAAATTGACTTGACATTTAAAATGAGAATATTGGAAACTTAAAACCAGAAATAGAAAAGGCTGTTGAGTAGATTTGTAGCTCAGGTTGTGAATGATGTTGTTAGTTCCCTCACTGAACTGGCTCATTAGTTTGCAGACATTTCATTACCCTGCTGGGTAACATCATCAGTGCAGCCACTGATGAAGTGCTGTGGTGTTTTCCCACCTAGTATCAAGATCCTAGGACAGGCCAAACAGAGACAAGAACAGGAATTTCCAGAGGCTTGGTTCTCCACCAAGAAGGCCATCAAAAAATACTTAGAATTAGACCCTATGTATATACCACTGCAAAGAAAAGCCGGAAATGAGGTAACCAATTCCAACGGACCCCAGAGTTTAAACACCAGGTGCAAGGACACAACAGCGCTTCATCGGAGGCTGCAGTGATGATGTTACCCAGCAGGGTAATGAAACGTCTATGAACTAACAAACCAGCTCGGTGAGCAAACCAACCAGAGTAGCAATAGAAAATGCTGGGAGCATTCAGCAGGTTAAGCATCTATAGTGGAGAGAATAAACATGCATTTTAGTTGGCGTATTATTCTATTTTGTTCACGGATGATTCGTTGAGTATTTTCATGTCCTTATATTGTATACAATTAAATAACCAGTTCCTTTTACAATAAAAGTTAATAAAAACAATACAGATTAATAAACTAATAAATTGCACTTCTAACACGCACGATCAACACATTCATAAGAAATTGCTTTGTTAAATATTTAAATGGAGATTTAAACAGTTTATTAAGCATTCAAATTCTAATATTGCAATGGGCAGCTGAAATCATTACCCACGAACACAAATCTTCTATGAGCAGGAGATGGAAGCAAGGCTTTCTGCTTTATCACAGCTTCTGTTTGATTAAAGCATACATAATTGGCAAGAAGAGTAACATCTTTCATACCTCAGGAAAAGGTAGCTTGATTGCACAAATTATACTCTAGAAATAGATGAATTTCATCGTACATTTCAGAAATCTGGAAATCAACTTTTTTGTCTACTCTATTTAAATGTAATGTACTGTTGACGGGATAACCAGAAAATGATCACTCATTAAACTGGGAAACTGATTTAAATCTGTGGAATGTTACATATCATCGATGAAATCCTCCAGAACAGTTTTCAAATGCATCAGTGTACAGATTTCCTCTTTGCATTTATTAATTTGCAGCAGCAATTTTTTTCAAGAGGAATTGTTATCAAAATTGACCAGATAATAGATGTAAAGAAGTATTAATAACCAGAAAAAGAAACATGATAACACTTAGAAATGTAATAAAGGCGAATTGGCAGACATACAAACATCAACTAGAATGGTAAGTCGTTGAGTGTGCCAAAATGTCAGTTTACCAAGATGTTCCAAACTCTCTCAATCTGTTGATCCATATTGAACTAATCCCGCTTTACCACATTACAATGCTGAAAGTCATGTTCAGATATGTAGCACCATGTATCAGCTTTTTATTTCTCAGAGGGATTGTTTCTTGTTGACGTAAAATCCAGCTGATTCTGAAACAAATATGACCTTGAGTAAATCTATCAGATGACCTCACCACGATTGGTGTGGGTATTCGATTGCAGTTTTAAGTAGACAATTCATATAGAATTTTCGTAATTTGTTAAAGGATGTCCTTTTGTTTTAAATGGAACCACTTTACTCTCGAGCTGAATCATTTCAGAAACTTTTTGTTAAATTTTTCCATTGGATTTAGGTGACAATTATTTCCTATCCCTAACTGCTCTTCACAAAGTGCAGGTGACAGAAGTACATGCACAGTGCTAGCATGAAGGGAGTTCCAGGAACAGTGAAAAGAATTTAGGGCTGGGTTTTTGTCATGGAGGCATGGACAAAATCAAGTCAGCGTGCTATATCCTGACGCAGTTTGGAGACTGCCAAAGCCCCCCTCAGTACTCTGAGACTTTGTCTATCTTTGGAAAAGGCTGGTGGGCCCATTAGCATTAATCCCTCACCTCGTCCAACTAATCTACTGCACCATCATACTCCTCATTGACATTAACATTCAAGGTTGTGAAGAACATAGGAACACAGGTAGGCCATTCAGTCCCTTGAGTCTAATCTGCCATGCAGTGAAATTGTGGCTGATCTGTGGGCTTTCTCCATATACTTGCCATTGGCCCGTATACCTTCATATTTTTGCTTAACAAAAAAAATCGAAGATTTAAAATTAATATCATGTAGCATCATTTAGCATACCAGACTCAAAATGTTACTCTGTTGCTATCTCCCTCGATGCTCCCAGACCTGCTGAGTTTTTCCTGCATTCTGTTTGTTTCACATTTCTAGCATTCACAGTATTGTGCTTTTATGCAATCATTACAATTCACACCATTTACACAGTGCATACTTTTAAATCAGGCAGTTATTTGAAATCTGGCGAATTGTACAAACCATTTTTCCGTTCCAGTGATCGTTAACTGCAAAGTCATCACTTTTAGCAAGTTAAATGGGCCAGCTGTTCTGGGCAGAAGCAGGTGTTCACTGAGCAGTTTGCACCTTGTTAAAGTGCAATTATCAATTCTGATGAATCACCTCGAACTGGTGTCGGATACACGTTAGCACGTCAGGAGTATTCTTCCCCCTATAATAGGTAAGGAAGTAGAAATTGCCTGATAGATAAAACAGCAGCATCTTCACAAATCTCTTTCACTAATGGTGCCAATGCGGAAATATGAAGTTCCACCAATATTTCATTACAATAGTGTCCATATATAGGAGCACCAAAAATGTGTAATAAGTAATCGGTTAGAGAAGGTATTCTCGAAAAACTACTTTCAAGTTCTTACAAGTTGTTTGTAATAGTTTAATCAGGCACAAAATCAAAGACAATTGAGTAGTTTTAAGAATAGATTAAAAGAGGAAAAGAGATCAAGAGGCAGAGATGTTTAGTCTATAAACGTCTTTGAACATGACACTGAGAATTTAGATCCTTGAACAATGCATTGAGAAATCGATTATTACGTACATTTCATTTACTGTGCAGCACCATAAACACAAGGGCAAAGATGCTATCTGAAGGAGAGAGAGTCCTGGATGGTAGTGTAGGAATGAGATGTTGCAAGAATATGTGGAGAAAGGATGCGCCTGGTGCTGTAGATATGGTAGTTGAGTGAGGGAGGGTGTTCCCAGTGCAGGGGTGTTTGGGCTAAATTGTTCCTAAAGTGTTGGGTAGAATGCTGTCTATGTTGAGATTGCGGTGGTTTGACTGAAGGAAACGGACAGCGAAGGGAACAGTTATCGTGAGCGGAGGGGATGTAGTGTGTTGGAGTGCTAGGTCCAAAGTTATGTTCTAGTTTTAGACGGTCTCATGGAAGAAGTCAGGGAATTAAGAGGAACAGATAGCATGGGTATTGAGAGAAATCAGGGTGGACATGGGGATAGGAACGAATCTTGGCTCAGAGAAGAGAGAATGCAAGTGCAGACTGATGGTTGTAGAGTGAAAGGAGAAATAACAGATGACAGAGAAATGGTTAGATTGAGTGGGTCAAGGGAGATGAAGAAAAGTTGGTGTTTGACAGAGAAGGTAAAAGGTCGTGCAACAATGGTGGAATATTGATGGGCATCCAAGTTTTAAATCTCTTAGAGAAGATGCAGGTTGGTCTGAAAGTATGATGCATTGGAGAGGGAATAAGGTTATTTTGGCTGGATGGAGTTAATGAAGAGCATAGTTTGCTGACTAGATGAGGACCAAGGTCACCCTCCAAACACTGCAGCGTTCTCCCCAACCCCTGAACCATCATGAACCCCAGTCAGCTATGATCCACATAAGATTGTGGGGGTATAGTGAAGAAGACCACTTGAAATTGGAGGGGGTGGGATCCGCACAGGATTGTTAGGGTTATGGGTTTGGGGAGGGGGGGCAGGAAGGATGTCGGGATCCAGACGGGATCCAGCTCCTGAGGACTGGGGGAGGGAGGGTGGATCAGCCTGATGTGATGTCTCTTAGGGGATTGGAGTGGGGGTATGCTGCATTATGCATGAAATTTCAATGTCAGAAAAAATAAGCCCAGTATTGAGGGAATGGCAAAGGTCAAACGAGGAAGTCATTCCCAAAGGCCTGAGTCTTGGAGTAATTGTGATAGACTGAAAAATCACAAGAGTGTTTGCCAAGGTTGATGGATGGCAGCTTGAGGGCTGTTGATGGATGGGTGAGTTGCTCCGTGTCTGGCCTTTGTAGAGAGGCTTGATGGTGCTTGATTGCTTAGGTCAGTACTCCAGTATCAATGCAGATGGCTGTATCAACAAGATTACCTCTTGTTAAAGTAACTGTCTGTAACCAAGGGACTGTCTTCAACTGAATCGTTCTGGGGCTGATGTTCTTGCAAGTTGCGTAACTAGGGAAGTAAAGGCGATTTAAAACTAAAGATGTGGCCAAGAGATCAAATTGGACAAGATGTATTAAATCAGAGAGCCAAGACAAGGGAAAAGGAAAAGGTATAAATATGGAAAATAATAAATTTAATGTGATAGAAGGGCATTGAGTGTAGATCTAAGAAGGCCAACAGATTGTTCTCGAAGTTGCAAAAAGAAAAAAAAACTAAATGCACTGTATCTGAAAGAAAGTAGCTTTCAAAAGAAAACAAATGAACCAAGAATGCAAACAGAAATAAATAAATTTGATCTAGTAGGTATCACAAAGAAATGACTGCATACTGGCATGGATTAGTACCGGAATATTGAAGAACACAGGACATTTCGGAACAAGAGAAGATGAGGATAAAGTGGACACGTGGCTCTGTTAACAATGTTATTAGAACAATTGCAAGGGAGGACATAATTTGGAAGATCAGGTTGAGATGAGAATTGGTAAGGCAAGATGTCACTTTTGGAGTGGTGTCCAGGCTCCAAACAGTAACCACAGTAAGTGTGGAAAGACCATAAAGGAAGAAATAATGGACGCTTGTCAGAAGAGGGAGATTTAAATCTACATTTTGACTGAAAAACTAAAATGGGCAAAGGTAGCCTAGATGAAGAGTTCATGGGAGTCTTTGGGATAGTTTCATAGAACAGAAGGTTTTGGAGCCAAACAGAAAGCAGGCTATACAAGAACTGAAGATAATAAAATGTGAGGCTGGATGAACACAGCAGGCCAAGCAGCATCTCAGGAGCACAAAAGCTGACGTTTCGGGCCTAGACCCTCTGATGAAGGGTCTAGGCCCGAAACGTCAGCTTTTGTGCTCCTGAGATGCTGCTTGGCCTGCTGTGTTCATCCAGCCTCACATTTTATTATCTTGGATTCTCCAGCATCTGCAGTTCCCATTATCTCATATACAAGAACTGATATTGTGCAATAAGCTAGAAATAATTAATGATCTCATAGTGAAAGTGCCCTTAAGTAGCCATAACCATATTGTGATCGACTTTCAACTTCAGTTTAAGGGAGAGAGAGATTAGTATCAGACTCTTCTAAAAATTTAAATGAGACAAATTATGAAGGCAGGAAAACAAAGCTAGTTAAAATGAATTGACAAGTCAGCTTAGGTCAATAGAGATGCACTGGCAGACATTTAAGGAGTTTTTTTTAAGAATAGATACATTCCAGTGAATAAGGAAAATTTGTAAGGGAAGGACCCACCATCCAAGGTTAAATTTAAAAAAATTAAAGGTGGAATCAAACTTAAAGGAAAAAGGTGTAGCTGTGCAAAAATGGGTGGCACGTTCGAAGATCAAACCAAATATGAAAAGTAGCAAAAAAATGACTTGAGATATAACTAGAAAAAGTTGGAAAAGAATGCAAAGGAAAGCTAGCCAGAAATATTTCTAAAGTTAATAAGACTTTCAATAACTATTGAAGTACAAAAAAGAGTTAATAAGGTGAGTGCTGGTCTGATCAGAAATGACTAATGCAATAGTGCTATTGTTTTTATTGTTCCGAGGGAAGCAATCACAAACAGAAGAAAGCAAAGCAGGAGAAGGTAAGTTAGAAGTAGACTTCAAAAAAAAACAAAGTAAGAGTGGGGAAATGAAACTAATTGGATAAATCTCTCAAAAACAACAGTACAGGTAGGTTAATAAAATGTGAGGCTGGATGAACACAGCAGGCCCAGCAGCATCTCAGGAGCACAAAAGATGACGTTTCGGGCCTAGACCCTTCATCAGAGAGGGGGATGGGGTGAGGGTTCTGGAATAAATAGGGAGAGAGGGGGAGGCGGACCGAAGATGGAGAGAAATGAAGATAGGTGGGGAGGAGAGTATAGGTGGGAGTATACTTTTTGAGTATAGGGAGGGGATAAGTCAGTCCAAGGAAGACGGACAGGTCAAGGAGGTGGGATGAGGTTAGTAGGTAGGAGATGGAGGTGCGGCTTGGGGTGGGAGGAAGGGATGGGTGAGAGGAAGAACAGGTTAGGGAGGCAGAGACTGGTTGGACTGGTTTTGGGATGCAGTGGGTGGAGGGGAAGAGCTGGGCTGGTTGTGTGGTGCAGTGGGGGGAGGGGACGAACTGGGCTGGTTTTGGGATGCGGTGGGGAAGGGGAGAATATGAAGCTGGTGAAGTCCACATTGATACCATTGGGCTGCAGGGTTCCCAAACGGAATATGAGTTGCTGTTCCTGCAACCTTCGGGTGGCATCATTGTGGCACTGCAGGAGGCCCATGATGGACATATCATCTAAAGAATGGGAGGGGGAGTGGAAATGGTTTGCGACTGGGAGGTGCAGTTGTTTATTGCAGTGCCACAATGATGCCACCCGAAAGTTGCAGGAACAGCAACTCATATTCCGCTTGGGAACCCTGCAGCCCAATGGTATCAATGTGGACTTCACCAGCTTCAAAATCTCCCCTTCCCCCACCGCATCCAAAAACCAGCCCAGTTCGTCCCCTCCCCCCACTGCACCACACAACCAGCCCAGCTCTTCCCCTCCACCCACTGCATCCCAAAACCAGTCCAACCAGTCTCTGCCTCCCTAACCTGTTCTTCCTCTCACCCATCCCTTCCTCCCACCCCAAGCCGCACCTCCATCTCCTACCTACTAACCTCATCCCACCTCCTTGACCTGTCCGTCTTCCCTGGACTGACCTATCCCCTCCCTACCTCCCCACCTATACTCTCCTCTCCACCTATCTTCTTTTCTCTCCATCTTCGGTCCGCCTCCCCCTCTCTCCCTATTTATTCCAGAACCCTCACCCCATCCCACTCTCTGATGAAGGGTCTAGGCCCGAAACGTCATCTTTTGTGCTCCTGAGATGCTGCTGGGCCTGCTGTGTTCATCCAGCCTCACATTTTATTATCTTGGATTCTCCAGCATCTGCAGTTCCCATTATCACTAGTACAGGTAGGTTAGGCTGAATGGTCTCGCCATGTGTTGTGAGATTCTGTGCATCTATTAACAAACCCATGGTTGATAAACTGCTATTTCGGTAGTCAGACAATACCACACTTCAGCTATTCAGAATCAGAATTCAGCAGTATTTTCTGTGAAAATGTTATCTTCACCAAAACAGGATTTATCCTGCAGCAGTAACAAGATTGTAAGTTGCCTGTTTTAATAGTATATACAGCTATTGCACTTGTCAGTGGAATAGTACTGGTTGTGCCTTAAATTCCTGTCGCTTAGATGCCTGAAGCAATGCAAATATCCTATACCACACACACCAGTAATTCCAATCTAGCCTCAGGCTGTGTTTTAGAGAGAAAAGAACTGGTGCCTTTGCCTTGTAATATTTCCATTTGTTTTCTGGTTTATTCAGTGAGAAAGCTGTTAGAATATGCCTTCTAAAACAGCCTACAAAAACAACTTTGCAGGAAAAACAAATCACCTAGTTTGAACTGCGAAAATATAAATACAATTAGACATGTCTGAAACATTTCAGTGTTTCAGCAAATCTTGTTTTTGCACTATGAACATCAAAATAAGGAAAGTTCTGTCATTAAAGCACAGAGCATGGAGGTTTGCCAATGGAATGACCAATCTACAGGAGCAGCTTCCTATTTAGAAGAGAGAATCTGGGTTCTAATCGGTTGAACAATTTTGGCAAGAGCCTGGAAGAAAGTAACCAGCTCACTTCCTATTACATGCTGATAGTGTCTCATGTGTGCAAGGCAGGTGGAAAACATAGCTTTCAAAATGAAAAGGAGCAAAACATAAGTCAAAAGGAGCTTGGAACTTTGTCAGAATTGCTTCTACTCCACTATTTTATCTTTGACAGGAATGCACAAGTAATTCCTGATGAACATATGATTATAGGAAATTCTCAGCTATGAAAGAAGGGAGTTTACACTTGCTGTGTTATATCTCGTGGTCAGTTATGACAGTCGACCTTTAAGAGACATGCTAATGATATTAGCATGTGACCTGAGGGTATAAAGATCTTATACTCCATCTTATCTTGGGATCACTTGAAGCATGACACACTGCAAGCAGCATGTTCCTCTGTTGTATTTAATACCTTAATGTTAACTCAGGCACCTTGGTGCCTGGTGAATGTAATGTTTATATATAACAGCGATAACAAGGTGTAGAGCTGGATGAACACAGCAGGCCAAGCAGCATCTTAAAAGCAGGACCAGCTTTCCTGCTCCAGCAGGAAGCAGGAAAAGCTTTTAAGATGCTGCTTGGCCTGCTGTGCTCATCCAGCTCTATACCTTGTTATCTCAGATTCTCCAGCATCTGCAGTTCCCATTATCTCTGTGTATATGCAACAGTTTGTTTTTAAAAATGCCATTGGGATCCTTCAAAACCAGTTTGCCTCAATAATGATTACTATAAAGTTTTTTTTGCAGTTTATTTATATTATTCTTTACTGACTCACAGTAGCAATATTTAAATTCTCCTGAGCACTGGGTTTGGAATTGAGGATGTGGGGTGGAGACTTGCCTTCTGGCTTCTGTATGATTAAATCTGCAGCCTGAAAGCTTGTGGCTTTCAAAGCCCTAAAGTGAGCATTATATTTGCCCATAATGGCTTTTTTCCACCCAGTGATGGGCAGGAAGAGTTGGGAATGTGGTTGGGGAGTATCTTATTGAGAGATTGGCCATCAGAAAAGTAGAGAGAGGGGCCCCTCCTATGAGTCCAGCCCTTTGCTCTGACTGCCTCCATCACTATACACAGGAAATCAATAACCCCTTCCCTGCAGCCACGCCAAATGATCCATGACCTAGATCCTTCATTAATCCTAGGCCTCTGGAGACACTGATGGTGTCGCTAATAGGCAATAGGGAGCTGTCAGTCTCTTATTGACCAACAACTTGTAGCAAACAGGATTTCTGACCCCAGGGAAGTCCAGACGGGAGAATTATGTGCCTGGTAGCAGACCTTGTCGAGTGAAGATTACACACTTCCTTTAGCCAGTCTGAACATTAATTTCCGTTCAGTGTGTGTCATCTTTAAGCATTCACGAGCCAGATTAGATCCAGGGTTTTCTTTACTGTGTTTCTTTTTACTGTCCCTTTCCCAGTCTCCTAAAGCCGAAAGTGAATTTTCATCTTTGATAATTGACTTTTGAATGAGATTACAAATTTGGTGTCAGGTTATAAGCAGATAACAGGCTGAGACGTGTGATCACTTTGAACTGAACTGAATAAGTCCCCTAACCATTTCATATCGCATCCTGAAAGCTAGCAGAATGTGAAAGAACATTGAGCTTGAAGCTCAGAAAGAAGTTGGAGTAAGTAGCAGATATTAGCGATTGTGTGGTTTTCCCATGTCCTATACATAGTCATGGTGTGAGGCCATAGTTTTATCTGGTCACCTTTAATCCAAAATGCTCAGCATTAAAAGGACAGTGTTCCTCAGACTAAACTTTCAACCCACATTCAAAAGCATTCCTATACTTCTGGCTACAATTTGTAACTTTTGCCCTGGAGGTCTGCTTCAACAGCATTGCCATAGTTGGCAAAAATAACAGTTTCATGTAGTCATTAGGACTGAATATAGATTGCAGCTGTCAAGCACAAGTGAAGAATATGGATTGCTTCTGGTTCTACTTCATCTGATTTTCAGAAAAACAACAGTGAAAAATGCAGAGCAACAACAGAAAGGTAAAGCAAATCTCGGTCATCATTTATATGATGTGCAATTGGGATTTTGTCTGTAAAGGATTGGATCATCTAATAACAGCAGATAAAACACACACAAATGATCATCAGCAAATGTTTTGTTCACTTATTTATTTGTAAGATTAATGTTGTGTTCTTTGATGGTTTCTGCGTTGTAGCTTGTGAGAAACTTAAGAGATTTGTAATGCTGTAACAGATAAACAGGTGTCTGCGTACCTACGTGGCAGTCTGTGTCTCGTAAGATGATGGTCAGTGTTCTATTGGTCACCTCTCTGATTGCATCATGAGCATCATCTCAGGAGCCCCACTGTGGCATGGCAGTGCCTGCCACATTCGCTGCAGTGGGAGGTCTGAGAAGTGACACAGTTTACTGACCCCTGTTTTCTTTGAATTCTGTTCTCGGCTAGATGATCTTTCACCTCTCTTCACCTCTTGCAGTTCCCCACTGACATCCTGCAATTATCTAACATCTTCAAATCTGTTTCAGCTTGATTTATCCTCAGTACCTCTTAAGAGGCCAGGGTGACCAGCTCAGAGGCCCTCAATAGCACTAGCTCCATCAACCTTCACTCATTGTTAAAATCAACATTATCATTGGCGGCTCAACTATGTTCATGGATGGATGACTGCCATATACCCAAAAATTTAGCCACTGAACCATGAACTACAGTGTGTCCACACCTATGCTACGTGAGCACCTGCAAAAAAGATATGGAGGTGGAGTATCTTGACATTGTTGCACTTGACCTTTAGTGCTGCTTGGTAGGATGGCCAAAGCATGTATCCAGGTACAAAATGTTCAACAGTTCAGGACATCTGTTTCTACTGAAAGAAGAAAATTAGTTAAAATGAGGAAGGTGAATGAAATAAGGACCATTTGGTCTATTACAATGTTAGCATTTTCAGACACGCAATTTATTATAGATCAATGGGACATCAGATCTCAGTCTGTGCTCGTGCAGCAGATGCTAACATTGCTGGAGACTGACTGCCATTGCAGAGATGATGTTTGCAGGAAGGTTTGGTAAACTGAAAAAAAGCAAGTGATACAACCCCAAGAGAGTCCAGGAAGAAATTAACAAGTCAGAGCAAGACTCCATACAGTTGCTCGGGGATCAGCCAGAATATATTATGACCCTATTACCATAACAGCTCTTGATGCAAGGATAAATAACCTATTTCACAGCTGCAGGAGAATTGCACTGAATGATAACAGGAATGAAGGACTTCAAGTACGTGAAGGGGCCAGAGAAGCTGGGATTGTTCTCCACAGAGCACAAACAATGAAGAGAATGTTTATCAGTAGTGCTAAACTGTGAGGGCTTTCATGTAAAAAGGAGAGACTGTTTCTAATTGCAGGAGGATAGTTAACCAGAGGACAAATGATTTAAAATAAATCAGAGGGACGATGTGAACTCTTTTATACAGCATTTTGTGATCCATAACGCATTGCCTGAAAGATCGATTCAGTAGAAATCTTCAAAAGGGATTTAGATAGCAACTTGAAGAGGACAAAATTTTCAGGTTATGGGGAATGATTAGGGGAGTGGAACTGTTTGGATAATCCTTTCAAAGTGCTGGCATGACAACTGTGAAAGGATTGCCACAGCAGTCTTCTGCAAAAGACAAGGCTGCAGCATTTGCAAGCATGTTTGGCCAGATACACTGAGTAGGTAATACATCTTGGCCTTTTCCTGATGTTGCCAGCATCACAGGTGCCAGCTTTTGTTTTTTTTCTTGGGCAGCTGATATACTGGCATTGCCATTGGGACGAGTAATTGAGAGACCCATAGTTCAAATCCTACTGTAGTAGATGGTGAAATCTGAATTCAGTTAATAAATCTGAAATTAGAAATTGGTTGAACATTTACCATGAAACAATTGTAGATTGTTGTAAAAACCCATCTAGTTCACTAATGGCCTTCAGAGATGGAAATATACTGTCCTTACCTGATCTGGCCTAGAAGTAACTTCAGATCTATAGCATTCTATATAGCATCTATATAGCATCTATATAAATCTATAGCAATGTGGTTGAATTTTCACTGTCCTGGTAACCCACCCAGTTGTATCAAGCTATTACAAAGGCCAGTGGAAGGAATGGAGCCAGACTGACCATTCAGCATCCACCAAAGCAAAAGAGAAGACAGTGACACAGAGAGTCCTGCCTTCAGCATTCTCTCATTTTCTTACCAAATGTGCAGGCCTCTGGAGGCAACTTCTGGAACTGGAAATCAATGCCCCCATCAGTATGCTAACACCATTCGCTGTGCACGGACATCAGAGACACTTCGTGCTGCAGGATCCTTGTATGTTTGGGGACTTCGGCTGCAATTGGAAGACCAGCCCCACAGAATAATCAAGCACCAATATGACATTGTCTGTATCATTTTATGAGTATGGGTATGATTATGACCCGCACACCACCTGACATCCCTGGTCAGATCCTGTCCCACCAACAAAGAATTACTAGAGGTGGCTGCACCATGGTATACAGTCAAAAGGGAGTTGCAATGGGAATCATCAACATTGACTCTGAACCCCATGAAGATTCAAGGTATCAGGACAAATGAGGACTTACCAACGTCCTGCTTATTATCACCTGTCACCTCAGGTCAGCTGATGAATCAGTTCTTATCCATTTTGATCATCATTTGAAGTGTTCAGTAAGGGAGGTAAGGGCACAGAATGTACACTGGTTGAGGGACTTCAGTGTCCCTCATGAAGACTGACTCAGTAGCACCCCTACTGACAATGTTGGGCATATCCTGTAGGAATTATCTGCTAATCTGGTTTTGCAGGATAACCTGCAAAATACCCTCCATTGTGTTGTATGGCACAGCAATCACATGGAATTGGAAAGCTTTTAAATAGATCTAGTGACTTGAGACTCCCATGAGGCACTGTGGACAATCAATAGCAGCAGTATTGTATTCAAATACAATCTGTGACCTCATGGCCCAGCATACCCTTTACTCAATCATTGCCATCAAGCCAGGGGATCAACCCTGGTTCATTGAAAAGTGCAGGAGGGCATGCTTTGAGCAACACCAAGAATTCCTTAAAAGTGAGGTGTCAAGTTGGTGAAGCAAAATAACAGGATCATCTCATGCCAAACAGAATTAGCAGCAAGTGATTGACAGACGGAGCAATCTGACAACTGCTGTGAGCTGTCAAACTGTGCAATGAACCACTTTATTGGAAGAGGATGCTTCATAAATATCGCCATCATCAATGATGAGGAATCCCAACCCATTCATGCAAAAGTCAAGACTGAAGCACTCACAAGCATCTTCAACCAGAAACGCCAAATGAACTATCAATCTCAGGAATTAAAAGTGCCTCTAACCAATGTATTCCAATAGAACTATATCATTGGCTTCCACGAGGCAGTGTGGCAAATACCCTAAGTTTGTCCAGCCCACAAGAAGCAGGACAATTCTAATCTGATGTGTTACTGCCCCATCAATATACTCACTAGCATCAGCAGAGAGATGGAATGTGCTGCCAACAATGCTGTTAAGTGGCTGCTACTCAACAAAGCTCTGCTGCTGACATTCAGTTTGAATTCTCCGCAGCTCATTACAGCCTTAGATCAATGAGCTGAACTCAAGAGGGAAAAGGGTGCGCAGTTTCCTTCACATCAAAGCAACATTTCACTGATGTGACATCAAGATGCTGTAGCAAAACTAGAGCCAATGGAACACAGAATGAAAGGTCAATCATGTCAGCATGGAGTAAAACTACAGCAGGGGCTCTTGTGGCACAATGATAGTGTTCCTACTTCTAAGCCAGGAGAGCTGGCCTCAAGTGCCCCCACCACCAATATCTCCAGAGGTGTGCCATAACATCTCCGAACAGGTTGATGAGAAAATATCCAAAACTGCAAGTGTTCCTCAGGAGCTAGTTATCATCCTGACTTGGAACTATATTGCCATTCCTTCACTGTCACTGGGTACAGGATCTGGAAATTCTCTTCCTCCTGGTTCGCTGCTTCATGCTACACTCTATGGACTGCAGGAAGCCAAGAAAGAAGCTCACCACAACCTCCTTCAGGCCATTAAGCAGGGGCAGTAAAAACTAGCATAGCAAGTGAAAACCTGTGAATTAATTCAAAATTGGGCTGAATGGCTTTCTTTTTTACCCTTTGCTGAGAAAAGCATTTGGCTTTCCCAATGATTGGAGCATTCTGACGGTACATATTGTTTGTTGGTGTTCCATCTGAATTCAGATATGTACCTCAACTACAATGGTTTTCACTCTCTCAGTGTCTAGCAGCTATGACCATTCACAGAGCATCATGCAGGTCCATTCTCAATATTCTTGCAGCAGTCATTATTCTCTGTCAGTCTGCCATGCCATCAGCAACTGAGCCACTTGACCAAAGCAGAGAAAAATAAAGAACTGCAGATGCTGAAAATCTGAAACAAAAACAGAAATTGCTGGAGAAACTCAACTAATCTGGCAGCATCTGTAGAGAGAAGGCAGAGTTAAGACTGTTGCGAGGAAGGGTCACTAAACTCGAAATGCTAAGCCTGTTTTCTGTCTCCATACATGCTGACAAATCTGCTGAGTTTCTCCAGCAATTTTTGTTTTTGCTGCAAAACCAGAGGTGAGGTGCTGGATAACAGAAGCCAAAGGCTGCCTACCTTGACCAGTTTTGTAAGGTTTTTGAACTTCTGATGTCACTGCATCAAGGCTTTTGAAGTTAGACTGCTGTGATTGACCCTATCTGATCCTATCGCCTAGCAAGTGGCCTTCTAATCTAATGTGAATAAAAAATCGAGGTCTTCTTCTACACCTCTTGCAGTAAGTGCTATATCAGAGAACCTCAAAAGTTCACTTTCTGTCATGTGTTGTGCCATTCTTGTCTCTTTCTCAGGGAAACCAACTGCTTAAATAACTTCCACACCAGCTGAAAATTCATGACCCTTTTAAGAAGAGCCAGCATTGTTTTAAGCTACACAGGTTAGGTCAAACTCATCTTGGCCACTTGTGAGTGACATGCAGGTACTTAACAGCTTGCTTTGTGCCTATGTGGTTGCCTGTGCTGGAGGCAACAGATGAGGTTTCAACATCTATCATGAATCAACTGTTTTTGAGTTTTCTTGAATTTTGCACCTTTAAAATTTCACTTGTATTTTTTTAAATGTTGAATTTTATTTACTTAGTATCAGTAACAAAGTCACAAAGGAAAAGAAATAAAAGTGAAGTTTTAAATCCCCAGTTACCTTCCATTTCTGTAGTGTGCATATGTAAAACAATTTTGAGTATCAAGCTGGGGAAATATTGGCATTAATCTAATGCCAGTGGCATTGATGCATTTGCCTTCAGATATGTAGCACTTTTTTTTCATCCTGTCATCTCTTAACACACCACCTCTGCTACCTTTTAGCATAGACACTCTGTAGCTGTTAAAAATGGGAATCTGTTCCACACAGAAGGAAACATGGGCTATAAATGTATATGAAATAATGATTGGTATATGACAATAAGGTTGTGGAAGTCCAGTTTTGGGGTTCTACTCAAACATTACCCTTGCACCTTGTGGCATTATTGGAAGTACTGGATTGAATTGAAGACCAGATTTCCTGTCATCTATTATTCTGTTTGTTTTTAACCCTGTTACTTCTGGGATCAAAACTTTGTACTGTTGCAAATTACTGTTTAGCCAGTATTGTTCAAAATTCATTGCTGTAAATAACTTAATATGATAAAGGTTTCCCTGTTCTGAAATCGTGACAAGTTTTGCAAGTGTCCTGAAATCATGGGTTCCGGCGCTGCTTCCAGAAATTGGATTGAGCAAGACCCCTGGCTATTGTTATTGGATGATATGGTCATCCAAGTCAAATCATGAAGTTCACAGCAGACTACTGATATGGACCTTGAAATTATCAGGGTTGACAGTTTGTGCCTGTGGAGGTCCCTGGCATAAAGAGGCATCAGGAAGCTGGAGCCTAACTTTGCCACTCTAGATGGAGATCTGAGCCGTGGTGGGCAGGGTGGGATGGAATTTGTCCCCACTAAGAGTGTCTTTAACTCAATGTGCAGAAGACTTACTGTTCTGTCATGGTAGGAGATGAGCCTCATCATTAAGTGCAGGCATGATAAGGCAAATTAATTTTGGAAATAAAATAACCTGAAATTTGAAAACCAAAATACATGTTTGAAAATAGGAACAAAATTTAAATCCAATTGAGCTACAGCATTGGCATTTGCCCAACAGTCTAAGCAAAGAAAAATAGAGTCAGTCTGCCCCATTGCTGCCTTCAGTTTGCTCTCAATCAACAACACAGAAAAAGAAGGCATCATTCAGAGTGAGATCAAGCAGCACTTACCCACCAATAACCTGTTCACTAATTCTCAATTTGGGTTGTGCCAGAGCCACTCAGCTCCTAACCACAGTTCTGAAAATTGAATTAAAAATAAGTAGGAAGCTTCAAATTAAAATTGTCTTCACTTTTAATGCATTAAAATTTAGTGATGTGTTCAATGGATTCTCAGTCTCACCTCGTAGCATTAGACACCAGGAGGCTGCATCAAGATGTAGTGCTGGGTCGAGCATCTGCTATGGATTTTTCTGATGTTTCCATTAAATGTGAAAAACCATAAAATCTAACTTAAAATCCTTTCCTTATTTTTGGGGTATAATAGAGACACAAACTAAGAGGCGGCAGAGATTTCAAAACATTAATGAGGGAGACACTGCACTTATATATAGTTACTTCAGCTGAGATGATGAGTCTCACTTATCACCCGTGGATATTCGGCATCTGTGTGTAAACAGATGCCTTTCATTAAGTACTTGTTTCTGTCATTAAAAGGTGAAGTTAAATGAGACCATGCCATAGGTCTGTGAGAAAAGGAAATTGGCTGTTTAAGTGATGCGAGTCTCAACAGCCAGTTGTACAGCGTAGTTATCTGGAGAAAACAGTGAATAAATTGTTTTATAATTTTTGTACATCCTGTTGCTTATTTCTATTTAAGTCCATTATTGTAACCTTTCTTTTATTGTAACCTTACCTTTCATTTTCTAACCCTGCACCTGCTACTGTTCCTTCACTGATTAGTAAGCAGGAGACCTCCACGTTTTCTAGCTAAATATTTCCAAATGCTTGTCACAAACAATCTGGCATAAATCAGTCCCAGATTTTTACTTGCCTTCCAGTGGTGTAGCATCTGGCCTCTGCTCAGCATCACCACTTGGCAAATTAAATAAGACTTTCAGAAAAATCTAAGCTGAACAAAAAGTGCGCAGGAGAGGCTACATCCTACACAACACAATCCCTGCTGTCATTAATGTTATTTTTATAAGTTAAAACAGACAAATTAATGTTAAGATTTATGAAAAGAAAGGAGTTCTATTTACTTAGCTTCTTTCATGGCCTGAGGAGATCCCGAAGCACTTTGCAACCAGTGAAATAAATTTGAAATTTATTATCCTTTTTAATGTAGAAAGCACCAGCCAATTTCCAAATACCAAATTCCACAAACCAGATAATCTGGTTGATTGCTATATATATAAGAATATATCTGCAGTGAACAGTGGGAAGATGTCTCTGCACTTCATATGGTGCAATTGGTTCTTTCATAAATCATTTCAAAATTTCATTCCAACGGTGACATCTCTGACTGTGTAGCACTCACTAAGCACTACAGTCTCTTGAGCTGGATATGAAACATAGCCAACAGAGTTCAGACTGAGTGTGTGCAGTCATGGGCAAAAAAATCTATATTTTTATTTTGAGCAAAGCTAATTTAGTTTGTATTTGGCATTAAACTGAAACCAACAGTTTAAGTTCTGTAATTGCCAGCCATACTTGGATTTCTTTTCCCCAGGTGTTCCAGTGAAAGAACAGCTTAATTAAGAATCAGCTCACACTTTCTCGTACAGTTAGTAAGTTAGTCTTTTGTGTTAGGCGCATAAAAAACTAGCCAACTTAGTATAACTTAAACTAATAGAATTACGTGATTCAGGGAGTTTGGGTGGGTGGAGGGAGGGAGAAGGCTGTTCTGTTGCACTTGCTTTTGCCGAAACATTTTCAATCTCCAGGAATTGATTTTTAGTTTGCTACAGAAGAAGAATCTGGTTAATTGATGAATATCAGATAATGGATTAAGCTTCATTCTATTCTTAAGGTTCAATATAGCTTGGCAGTGAGGTTAAGACTGCATTAGAAACATAATAAAAACTGAAAGAACTGCAGATGCTATAAATCAGGAACAAAAACAAAGTTGCTGAACAGCCCAGCAGGTCTAGCAGCATCTGTGAAGGGAAAAACCAAAGTTAACATTTCGGGTCTGGTGACCCTTTCTCAGAACTATTTGTAAACATACTAGTGGAACGTTGAATTCAATAATTAAATAATTCCTTAGAATACATTAAGGATGGCAAATCAGGTGATATATCAGACTTGCAACATGCAACATGTGTAGGTTACTAGATACCAGATCGTCCAAAATAAACGTGTGGCAACTGTTTAAGTTCAAGCAACTTCAGCGCAGACCGTGAGCTGGAGGCTAAACCACAGCTAATTGTGGGAGATACGTTACCTGAACTTTTTTCACAAGGAGGCAGTCTCGTCTTTTTGGTAGGGTCTTTGATTTAGCTAATGTTCAGGGTCCAGGAAAATGTGACTACAAATGGGGCAGGTAATGGAGCACAGAAAGCAGGAGTGCAGGAACTTCAGCCTTTGCAGTGGTCCAACAGGTTTGAGGTTCTTCCAGCTTTTCGCATTGTGAGTGAGAGCCGCAGGGAATGACCTGCCCTTAGCACCCTGTAAAGGAATGCACTCAAGAGTAAAGAGTAAAAAGAACTATCGTGGTATTAGGGAACAATGTAATGAGGAAGTTTGACATCGTTCTCTGCAGCAAAGACTGTGGATCCAGTTGGCTGCGTTGCCTACCTGGTGTCTGTATTCAGGCCATCTGCTCAGGGCTGGAGAGAAATTTTCAATGAGTTGCAGTTCATCTAGCTACCAACAATATAGGCAGAACAAGGAGTGAGTTTCTGCATAGTCAGTGTAAGAAGCTAGGTGCCAAATTAAGAAACAAAACCTCAAGGGAGGTAATTTCTGCATTACTACCCAAACTTACATCAAATTGGTGTAGTAAAAATCATGTAAGAGACATAAATATATGGCTGAAAGTCTGGTGTGAAAAACGTGGGTTCCAGTCCATGGGGCACTGGCACCAGTACTGGGCAATGAGGTACTGTACTGATGGAATAGTCTGCATTTGCACGGTTTTGGAAACGGTGTTCTTGATAACTGTAAACTGAAGCAAGTAGAGAGAATTCTAAGTAAATAATGGGGCAGAGATCAAATTTGGACAGATGTAGTAAATCAAACAATAGAGTAAAGGCTCATGAGAGAGATAAGTTATGATAAACACATTGTGACAGGAACGAATAGAGAATATGAGTCTAAGAGTCAACCAAAAGATAAGACTGCAATTTTAAAAAAAGTAAGAGGATGAATCTAAAGGCTCTGTATCGAAAATCATATAAAATTTGAAACAAAATTGGTGAACTGAGATCACACATAGAAATTAACAAGTACTTTTGCGCAGCTATTGCAAAGACATGGCTGCCGGCTGAACTGGATTGGGACCGGAATCTTGAAGGGTACAGGATGTTGAGGAATGGCATGAAGTCGGAAGGGTAGTTCTGTTAGTGATGATATTAGTACAATACAGGGAGGCTGATTAACATTCAGGAAAACAAATGTAGAATGGATGAAAATGAGAAATTATTAGGAAAAAATTACTTGTAGGATTGGTGAACGGGTCCCCTAACAGTAACCACACAGTAGAATATGGTACATAAAGTAAGAAATAATGTGAGCCTGTCAGAAAGGCATGGCAATAATCATGTGAGATTTTAACCTACATATCAACTGAAGAAAGCAAGTGGCCACACAGCCTAGATGATGAGTTGTTGAGAAAAAAGAATGTTGTCAGGATAGTTTAATGAGACTCCATGTTCTGGAGCTGACCAGAGAGTGGGAATACTAGAGCTGATATTGAGATAGGATTAACTAATGATCTCATTGTGTGATCGCCTTTAGATAGCAATGAATATAAAATTATTGAATTTTACAGATGGATTGAGAGAGAGTGGAATGTGTCCATGACTATTTTTTGTTTAAATCGGGCAGTTATATGAAAGTTGAGCTGGCTAAAGTGATTTGGTAAATTAGGTTTAAGGAACGGTCAATAGAGATGCAGTGGCAGACACTTTAGGGGATAATTCAGAATATACAGAAATGATATTTTCCAGCAAATAAGTTCCAAGAGGTAGACCCACCATCCCTGGTGAACAAGATATGATAAAGATAATATCAAACTGAAAGAAAAAACCACATGATTCAGCATGGACAGACGGCCGATCAGAAGATTGGATAAAATATAAAAGAAAGACCAAAAAATAAATGACGGAGGATAAATAAGAGCGTCAGAGAAAACCAGGCATAAATATAAAAACATATAACAAGATGATCTATAAATAGTTAATGCAAACATTTAACAATTGGAGCTCCTATGAAAGTTGGATAATTAATTTAAGAAAATAAGGAAATAGTAGAGGATCTCAACAGGTATTTTGCATCAGTCTTCACTATAGAGGACACAATTCGCATTCCAGAAGCAGTGATAAAGCAGGAAATGGAAATGGCGGAGGGGGAGAAACACAGGTGTCATGTGGATAGGCTATCAACAAGTTACAGTTTATGTAAATAATTTTGATGAAGGGAAAGTGGAAATCAGTACCTATTTTCTGACAACACAAAGATAGGTAGAAAAATAATTTGTGAATAGGACATGGGAGGTTACAAAAAATGTGAATAAGTTAAGAGGAGTGGGCAATGATGTGGAAATGGGAATGATGTTGGAAAATATGGAATTGTCCAGTTTGGTGTGAAGAATTGCCGAAGTGCAAAATGAGGTTCTTGCATTGGGATTCACTGGAACAATGCGGCAAGCCTAGAACGGAAATGTCAGCATGAGAACAAGATGAAGAATGAAAATGGGAAGCATCCAGAAGGCAATGATCATTTTTGCACACAGAGCAAAGATGTGCACAAAGCAGACACCCGGTCTGCATTTGGACTCACCAATGTGCGAGACTAATACCTGCAATGGAGAGAGTTGTTATATGAGGAAAAGCTGGACAAGCTAGGCTTGTATATGCTAGAGGCTGGAAGAGTCATGGTGATTTGATTGAAACATAAATAAAACCTCTTGAGAGTCATAACCAATATTTCCCTCCAATTTCTCTGAGGTCCTTGCACAGTAGCAACTGAGAAACTGGAAGTGACTTTCTCAGTACGCCAATTTGGCAAGCACTAACTCACAAAGCACAGCCATGTAGCCTAGAGGGAACATTGGTCTTGACAGGGTAGATGTAGGGAGGAGGTTTCTTCTGATGGGTGAACCTAGAACTAGAGTTCACAGTTTAAAAATCTGCGCCCACCCATTTAAAGCAGAGGTTAAGAAGAATTCCTTCTATCAGAGTCTTGTGAGTCTTTGAAAATTTTGTCCTGAAAAGCTGGTAGAAGTAGAGTTCTTGAATGTTTTTCAGGCAGAGATAGATCGAGACTAGAACTTGAAAGGTGATTAGGGAAAAGCAAATATGTGGATTTGGAGTTACAGTCAAATCAGCCATGATCTTATTGATTAAGGAAGCAGAATGGAAGTAGAAGGACAGAATGGTCTACTCCAGCAACTGTTTCAGATGTTTGTAAGAGAACGGATAATACTGAGTCATAAATTTGTTCACAGTTGCTGCACACTTTGGCTCTTTGAGCTGTTCCTGATGATCCATCTCTTGGAGCAAAGCTTTAATCATTGAATTTAATATCTCCTGTTGCTCTGAAAAATTTTGAACAGTTGTCTGCTTTGAAAGTGCTTTCGAAATGTTTTGCTTTATCAAAGGCATGATACACATGAAAGCTGTTGCACTAATTGAGCACTAATTTGGGCAGCTCGGTGGCACAGTGGTTAGCACTGCTGCCTCACAGTGCCAGGCACCGGGGTTCGATTCCAGCCTCGGGCGACCATCTGTGTGGAGTTCACACATTCTCCCCGTGTCTGCACGGGTTTGCTCCAGTTTCCTCCCACAGTCCAAAGACATGCAGTGTAGGTGGATTGACCATGCTAAATTGCCCACAGTGTTCAGGTAGGTGTACATTAGGTGGGTTATAGGGGGATGGGTCCAGGTAGCATGCTCTGAGGTTCGGTGTGGACTTGTTCAGCCAAAGAGACTGTTTCCACACTGTAGGGATTCTATCTATCTATCCACTTGCTAAATTTGCCAATTCAGTTCTGAAAAAGAGTTTTTCAGCTTGTAAGGCGAATTCTGCTTCTCTCTCAACAGATGCTGCGAGACCTGTTTTGTCTTTTACACTGTTTTTTGTTTCTAATCCTGATTTAATATCACTGTTCTGCAAGTCTGAGATGGCTGCCCGAGTGGAGTAGACCCATCGTAGTCTCCATGCCAGCTTATTTTCTGTTCCATGCAGGTGATAGCAGTGGGTGTCATAATGGGAGGCACGTTGGTAGTTTGAGGGAGTTGTTCAGCAAGATCTCCAATGTTCAACTCAGCCCACTCAGGGCCACAAACATGGTGGCATCTGTGTCTGTGTTTGAGCTGTCAACAAAACCTCTAGCCCTTCTCAGAGGTTCTAAATAATCCTGAAGGACAGTGTCCCCCAATTCATTTCAACAGCAAAATAGACAATGTCAAAACTTCCACTAAACAAATGAAAGAATGCACTTTGTCAAAGATAGTGGGGAGATGAATGTTACACTTAGCAACCAGCGAAAGATTTCTCCTCTGGATATTTAATATATAGTAAATAGATCATCTGCTCCTTTTATTCGCTTACTGTTTGTGAACCTTGATATGTGAAAATGGTTGCTATGATTCTATGCTACAGTAACTAAAATTCAAAAAGTCTTCAATTGGCTGCAAAACACTTCACAATTTCTCAGTGTAATGTCATGTGTTGAATAACTGAAAATGAATTCTTATGAAAATTCAATTTTGGTTTAGTATTGAACAAATACTCAAATTTCACCTCACCAGCTGGTGGAATTTCAATTCAGTAAATAAATATTGAGTGTAAGGTATTAATCCTAACTGTAAAAACACATTGAGTTCACAAATGTCCTTTATTAAAGGAAATCTGCCGTCCTTACATGTTCTGACCTACATGCGACTCCACACCAACAGCAATGTGATTGACTCGCAACTGCCTTCTGAAATTTTCTGATAAGACATTCATTTCAAGCACACATAGGGATAGACATCAAATGTTGGTCATCCCATTAAAAATAAAGTGATAAAATAGTTTTTGGATTCAATTCTCAATGCTGGGTCTGAGCCCAAAATTAAGGCTGACACTTTACGGTAAGTCCTGAAGGAGTGTTGAGTGAGAGGTGCTGTCTTTTGGACATTGAGGCCCCAACACCCTTCTTAGGTGAATTTAAAGGACCCTGTGTACCAGAGAAAAGTAAAAAGCAAAGAACTGGAGATGCTGTAAATCAAAAACAAAAACAAATTTGCTGGAAAACTCAGCAGGTCTGGCAGCATCTGTTAAGAAAGAAAAGAGTTAACCTTCACAGTTCTGAGGAAGGGTCGCCAGACCTGAAACATCAACTCTGTTTCTTCCTTCACAGATTCTGCTTAGACCTGCTGAGCTTTTCCAGCAACTTTGTTTTTGTTCCAGAGCAAAGTAGGTGTATTGTCCTGGCCAATGTGTATTATTCTTCAACCAAAATCACATAAGCATTATCTGGTCATCGCCACATAGCTGTTTGTAGATTTCAGTCCACTAATTAGCTGCTGAATTTCCTTCCCCGTAATGTAAGTATGGCCTCAGATATCTGGTGGATGTGAAAAGCACTGTATGAATGCAAGTTTTCCTTTTATTTCTCTAAAAATCTCCTTGTATGTTCTTTTACAATTTGAAAAAAAATTCCATTTTTATAATAATGACGACACAATCTAGCTATTATTATTCAGCAAGACAAAGTGTAGGGAAGATTTTCAGCAGCAATTTCTTCAGAGTAAGGTTGCCACCAAAGTACTGTTTTTTCTAATATGAGTAAGTGAAATGAAAACATGGTTGTGTGGGCTGCACCAAGTGGGTTATTGCGAGAAATGTGACCGAATCACACAAGAAACCAGTGAGGTCTGACTTGGCATCAGGAACAACTCGCTGAACTATCGTTGAACTAAATCCCAGGCATTGAGGCAAGACACAAGGCACATCTCCAATACACTTTCAGGGCATTTCCGCTCTTCAGTGCTGTACCTTAGACAGCACCAGCAACTATCAATGTAATGTTGCAGCAAGGACACTTTGTGCCGACGGACCTGCATCCAGCTTGTGGCCTGAACCGGGCTGCATCTGTGAGTTGTTTGCATGGTCTCTTAATGCTTACTCACTTTCAGCCTATCTGGATGCTCACAATATCCCTGCCTTGCATTGCCTTGCAATTTAATGCAGACATAAAGCCAGGAAGCTTGTCGTGGTTGTCAACCTTCAACTAAAGGGAGGTAGCCTTTGGTCAGGAAGTCAAGCACAGTAAGTCAAAGGCAGCCAGCAGTTCAAGCACTTGGACTCAGTCTCTCAACCATGCACGGATCAGAGTCAGGATCCTCTCCTCATAACGAGTGAGCAGCGAGATACTGGAATGAGAGAAAGAGGCAGGTATTAAGTCAATGAATAAAAGTTGCACAGTGTTAATTTTTGGTGCAGGTAGCTAAGTGTCCTGCCCAAGTGAGTAGGCAGCGCAGGAGTATGCAGGGTTAGTAGTGTCTGGGGCAGAAGAGGGTGGTGTGTTGGAGTGAATACCAGTAAGATGTTACAGACAATCATGACAGGGATAGAGCAATAGCTTTGCTGGGAGGTGGATACAGGAGCAAAGATAGCATGAGAAATGGGTAACAGAGAAGCTGGTGAGACTTACGCTGTTGAAGGAAGGAGAGTAATTGATTTTCTTTCTACATTTTGGTGCATTCCTCCAGCAGGCTAAGACCACACTGAGTGGGTGACAATCTTAGGCTAGTCTTGCATGGTATGTTCGCCTTCTCTGCTGCTCCTGGGGACCAGCCTCTGCCTCTGCACTCCCCTGTCCACCTGAATCTGCAGGAACCTGTCCCCAAAGTGCACCAACATTCCCTTTCTTTTGCTTAGACTGGAGCAAATATTTAGTACCGTGCAATGCAATTCCAGGCAAGCAGTATTTTGCCCAGGTGCTGGTACCAGTGACATCGGTTCATTGGGGATATCCTGGCAGTGGGATACGTTGTGTGGCAGAATGAAGTTAGAAACAGATAAGAGGTGTACCAATGTGACAGAGAAGACAGTTAATGAGATGAGCTTGGTCAGATACAACGTGAAAATTCATGAGTTCTCACGGAGAGACACCCTCATGAAACCCAGTGAAACTAGCACTCAGCTAAAAAAATATGATAATCAGCCTGTGGTTACAATGCATTTCAGAACTTGGAATGTCTCAGCATTTTTAACAACAGAAAGAATATTGTAAAGTGATGTTATTCTGGGAATTATGTTCATACGTATTCACACATTTGAGCATATTTTTAATGCATTTATATAGTTGTGTTCATAAAATGGCATTTAAGCTGACCATTACTCAGCCAAGATACCTGTTGCGTGCAAGTTATATGTTGATTGTAGAGTCTACATTAAAATATTAAGGAAAACGTCACCTCCTGTTATTTAAAATCATTTACATCTGAATTATTTTGGCTTTTAGGATCTGACTGCTTGAGGTGACACTTATCCCCATGCTCCTAAATTCAGATTTTGACCACGTAGAATAGCTAATTAAATTGCTTTAATATGGGTGTCCTGCTAACTAATTTGTTTTCTTACGTGTAATAGATTTTGTTTGCTTTTCCTACAGAGAAGGAGGACTGTGTCAACTGTACAGATGAATGTCGCATCTTGGGTCATTCAGATAAATGTTGGATGCCTCAGTTCCCTGTCTCCAACCAAGCTGAATGTTCAGATTATCGCCGGAATCTTTTTGTACCGGCAGTGGAAGCCACAGTCGAATCTGAAACTCCAGAAAGCACGGTTCCTGCTGGGAAAAAAACTTTCTGTACTTTTGGCAAGGACAAACGAGAGCACACCATTCTTGTTGCAAACGTTAAACCTTATTTGAAAGCAAAGCGTGCTCTAAGTCCTCTCTTGCAGGAGGTCTCATCAGCTTCAAGTAGTCCAGACAAGACTTCAGTTGCAGGCAGTAACAGCTCAAGTAAACGACCTATGGGTGCATTTGAGGTGAAGCAGAAAATGGCCAACACATCGACAGAACCAACTGCCCAATATTTACCAACTGATAGCCACTACCCATCACCTGACAAACAGCGCGATAGCCACTTCATAACACCTGAAGCGGTGGCGACGGTCTTTGCAGATGTACACTCCAGAGCTGGCCGGGAGTTCAATGAAGTGGACACTGTCTTGGACCAGTATGAACCCACCAGCCGGGACCCCGCTCGAGAAGGTGTTGACGCCGAGCAAGTGGTTCGAGAAATTGACAAGCTTTTACAAGATTGTCGAGGGAGTGACCCTTCAACTGTGAGAAAGTGAACACTATTATTTGTGACGGTTGACTACCTTTCTTCTAAAGGAAGAATCACTCAAAAGTATCGAGACAGCATTTTTTTTTCAGGTGATGAAGCACCAATTGCAGAATACAAGGAAAGATGATGCTGGTTAATGTCTGTGAGTTAGAATTCAAAGTGTCCATTTGTGCACGTTTCTTTTTTTGTGTCTAAGGAAGCAGAAAATACTTGCATTTTCACCAAAATACTTGTGAAAATTTGCTATGTTTCATTCGCTGAATTGACAATCTTAAAATGTGCCCTCCTTGAGATAAGGAAATAGAAAGTGCAGGTGTTGTCAAGTGGACCAGTGAATGCAGCTCTGCATATTAAAAACGAATGCTTAACAGAAAACAATGCAGGGCAGAACTGATGAGAAACAGATATCAGCTTTCCAGTAAACATTGCAAATCTTTAATTCAGAGTGTACAGTTATTGTCAGCTGATGTAGGTGTCCTTATGAATTAGGTTTATCTGCAGTAATCATTGCACCATTGATTGTCATCACATAGAATATTTCATTCTGGATCATTATGCAATGATGCACATCTTGATATTTTGGATAAAACCATTTAAAAAATTTCTCCAAAATGGGTTCTACAAACACAACATTTGCCCCATGTTCTCAAAACTAACACAAAAGAACTACAAAATGGTTATTCTGGATATTCTCTAAGCTGTCCTACCAAAGAGTGATATTTTAGTGTCCAGTTGTTTAAATTCCTCCTCCATTTTAGTCATCAAAATGTTGTCACCATATTATTGTCCAATGGTAAAATATATTGTGTCCCAGATGAAGAAGTACTGTTCCATATTTGTAGATGGACACTAAAATGACTCATTAAGGGGAATACCTATTAAGTACAAGCAAAGCAAAACATATTGATGTGCAAATGTAAGAATCATGGAGTGTTTACACTGAATCTAGCTTTTTAATTGATTTATTGCAATATCAGTGCATATGAGCCAAACTTGTTAATTGTACTAAGAGCTATATTGTGTATTTTATTAAATTAATATATAGTTGTGTTGCAAAATATTTGGGCTTATATTGTATTTGGCAAATGTTGCCTTAGTAGCTGTCGAACTCTATGAGTTTACTTTCACAATTTTCTCCTTTTTCCCTTTGGAACGTGGGAAGCAGTGTACACAAGCAGATTCTGTTTAACAAGCCAATGTTGTATGCTTCAAAGTAACCCTTCAAGTATATCAACCATTCAAAGTATGGTGACTGAATTAGAATTGTGTATTTGTCAGTAATATCTTGGAATTGTCTCCATATTTTGAAATGATTCTATATTGTTGAGTTTTGTTTTTGTGTGCGCTGCAGTTTATGTAGAATTGACCAATGTCAGGTTAACTCAGCTTGATAGCTAAAGAGTAACAACACTTTAGTTTCATAATTGCTTGTATAGAGTTGAAAATTAAGAAAACCAGCTTGAGCTGAAAACTCAATTGTGATGCTATTTAGTCACTTTGCTGCCTCTTCATTATTAAGTAACATTACCGTCCATTTTCTGTAAAGTGTTTTTCATTAAGTCCACATCAACATAATAACAACATAACCTCAACATTTTAATTAACAACAAAACAAAAGAAGTAATGCTGAATAGCAATGAGGTATTTGCACAGCGTCAGTAAGCTGTACTTTCAGGATATTTGTTTTCTCATTTGAGTAGCAGTCACCAAGGTCAACAGCTAGTGCTGATAGCCAGTGTAATATACACCCACTCATTATTGTCTAATTACATTATTTTGGCATCAAGCAACATTAATCAGAGTAGTATTCAGGAGGGACTTTTGCTATCAAGGTTTGTTGACTTGAAATGTAATTGAATGAGTCCCGATTGAGGTCCTGACTTTCCCATCCCCCCCTTGGTCCTTCAGCCGATGCTCAACATTTATCAGTCCCTGTCACCCCATAGGGCTCAGAGCTACACTGGGCAACTGGTGAGAACAGCATATGTTGTATGGAATAACTCAACTGCTATTGTTAAATGGCTGTGTTTTAATGTGATCTATCTGGAAAATGAGGACAACGAATTAAAGAAATTACTAACATCACCAATACATGCTTTTGCATTCATTAAACCCACGGATGCCTCTACCAAAGGACACCTGTCTGTGATTGCAGATGTGTGGCTCCCATGAGTAATGCGAGATATTGTAACTGTCAAAACCAACAATCTGGCTGCCAACAAATTGAATTCTTTGTTTAGCAGTTTGGCAAAATTATGTTCTTACTACAAGAGTGTCCGAGCTGAAGAAAACTGTTGGCATTGTGATTTGATATCTTAATGATACCACTGCCTTTGATGAAAACTAAGTTTAAATGCCTACTTGAAAAAAATTAAATTCCATACTTACTGAGCCCATCATGTATATTGATGACAACTAGGAGTTCTGTGTACGATATAAAGTGGTGAATAAACTCACATCTCACAAGAAATGAAGAATATAATTGATTGTGTTACAGATCATGAGGATCAACTGTTTATGTTTGCTGGTGTCATTGTGACAACAGAATAGCATGAAACTTTAGTCAATAGAACCAAACTATTAGTTTTCCAAGCTTTGAAAAGCAAAAGAAATGAATAAATCATGTCTTTGAAGATATGTTAACTTAAATAACTGATCAACTGCCAGATTATTATATGACTCATTGAATGTCTAATGGTAACATGGCATTGCTCAGCAGATGTACTGCTGATTTGGTAACATCGTAAATTTAGCTTTGTAATTAATTAACAAACTTGTGCTTCTTTCAGGAAAAGTCTGACAAGGGACCAACAACTTATAGAAGGATTTTAATGCAAATATGGTTATGGTCATACCAGGGACCATTAACATTTGCAGAAGAAATTTGACATCCAGGTATTATTTGACAGAATAACATCACAAGATTTTACATTTTGAAACTCTACTCAGAGTGGTAAGGGCGTGGAATGCCCTGCCTGCCAATGTGGTTAACTCAGCCACATTAGGGGCATTTAAACAGTCCTTGGATAAGCATATGGATGATGATGGGATAGTGTAGAGGGAGGGGTTTAGATTACTTCACAGGTTGGCGCAACATCGAGGCCCGAAGGGCCGGTTCTGCGCTGTATTGTTCTATGTTCTATGTTGTATGTTCTATAATTTTAAAGTTAAACTAAGCAATCGGCATTAGTTAGCAATGTAGTTTACAAAGATGTAAGCTATAATCTCAGTTTTATGTTTAACTTCTCCCAAGAGCTCACTTGCCTTCTGAATTCTTCAAGGTTTATTCACTTTTCCTGGGACAAACTGAAAAATAATCTCATCTCCTTAACTCATTCTGATTTCTCTCTCTCAAGTGTTCCAACAAAGCTGCGAAGTACAAGATTACTTGGGGGACCAGACATTAGCTTGGCTAACTGACCTTCCAATTTCTTTATCGAATTCTCAACTATGTATTCCACAGCCCCAGTGCAGGCCTCCCTGCAACAGTAGCTTAAAACATGCTCAGTTTCCAATAGCTCATTGCTACGATTTTTAACTGCAGCCAAATTGATTATTTCCAAAATTCCAACTGCAGTAGAGTTAACTGTCTTTTATAGTGAATCACTGTCAAGTTCTTTCTAGAAATCTTCCAGTTTTCTTCCCGCTTTTCACTTTTGCCTTGTGCTGAATATCAGCTCCCATTCAGAGGCTGCATCATGGATGATAGTTCTAGCATTTACCTAATGCGTGGGTTTGGATTCCTGTTTCAGCTTCCAAAGAGTTACAACTACTTAAAACCTAAGCCTCAGAATGTCTTAGTTGTTTTTCAGAATCGACCAGTCTTGCCTGTTGGCTATGCCTCAACTGAATTCACAAAGATAAACTCAAAACAGAATCTCACTAATCCGCATCCATATCCATGGCAATGTTAGAGGCACAGCATGTTCCCGGATAAAAATGCAAATTAACCACCTTTTTAATTCCTAAACCTTTAATTCTGCAAAATCACATAAATAACGTATCCTTTACTTGAAGAATTGCATTGGTCATGTCTCCAGTTCTTTAGCTAAGTAAGCCCACCTACTACTTAAGCTGTTGAACTCTTAAGTCAACAACAGCCCCAACTCTCTAATTAACTCGAAGCTTATTTGAATTTCATTTACTTCAGGGCTACTTTTGGCAGTTTTTCAAGCAGCTTACCCCTATTTTCTATTGCTATAATTTTTAAATAAAGAGGTTATATTCTAAAACATATGAATTATGACAATAGGTATATGTGCCGATAGCACTGTCAAACATTTCAAAATATCCTGTGATGTGTTATGAGTGAGTCAGAAAAAATATTTGCAAAGAACGAACACATTACATTCTTTTTGGTCAATGTTCATCAAATAGGAATGTGTACCCAGAGTACCTGAAAGTCTCTTAGAAGAAAGCACAAGAGATAATATAGGCCAACAATAACAAGAATGAAGCACAAAACAGGAATACCAAACATAAATTAATGTGTGTTGAACATTGAGCGCAGTGACTTGGTTTAGCACAGCAAGGAGAAAAGAAAACCGACAATTTCTGATTGGTCTAGAAATAAAAGTCTGTCAATCTTTGCACAGACAAAATGAGAAGTAACAAATAAAAGATCTCTTTGGGCATAACGTGGCAGAGCATTTTTAAGAGAATGGAACCAACAAAAAATGTAAAATGCAACAGGTCTGGCAGGATCTGTGGACAAACAGAGTCTGTTTGGTTTGGATAAAATGTTAATTATTTTCCTACAGATGCTGCCAGACCTGTTGCAGTTTTCCAGCGCTCTGTACTTTTGTTTCAGGTTTCCAGTACTGACAATATGTTGCATGTATCATCGAACTAAAATCTTGAAGAATAAGTGGCTTTGAAATTAAAGATAGTAAGGAACAAAATGTCTTATTTTCTGTGTGTGGGAGGAGAGAAATGTCAGACTAACTCTAACCAACTTTTTTCTGGAAACAGACCACTTAGAAGGAAGATGGAGGCAGAAGAAGGAAGATGGAGGGAAAGTAGGAGGGGTTGATCCTGGGGCTCGTCTACTTTCTTTTGTTCTTCTTTATACTTTTGCTGTTTTTCTCTTTTTTCTTCCCCTTTCACTTACTTTGCTTTCAAGCCTGGGGAGTGGTGAGTGAAGGAGGAAGCTGCCGAAAGCAGCAACAACAGGACGTGGCTCCACCCCAGCCCAGGGTCTCCTGGCAAGTGAGGAGCAGGTTCCAGGCTGAATCCCCCAGCCTGGACCCAAAGGCTAGACCGACGCCGCAGGTCTACATTTATGCCCGAAAGAGCAGAAGGGACTGACAGCAGATGGGGAACAGGAGGCTTGTCCCAGCCCAGTGTCAAGGTGGCTTCCAGCAGCCCAACGTGGCAGCCTCTACCCAACATGATGGTCTTGTCCCGTCTGCACCTTCAGGGTACTCCATCATTCCTTAGAGGTAGTAGGAACTGCAGATGCTGGAGAATCTGAGATAACAAGGTGTAGAGGTGGGTGAACACAGCAGGACAGGCAGCATCAGAGGAGCAGGAAAGCTGACATCTTGGGTGGTCTAGGCCTTGTTATCCCATCATTCCTTAATTGTCTTTCCCCAAGCCCAGGGACCGTTCACTGAACCATGATGAACTGTCTTAATTTTACTTTCATTGTTATGTATGACTTCTGTCTTTAGTATAAGCTCTGTGGTGTGGCAACTTTTCACTATTTTTTTCATGTAAAAGTTCACAACAATAAATTTCTGTTGTATTTCTGTTTTACTTTAAGAAATAAGTTGACCTGCCACAAAACACAAAATGTAAATTTACTTTGCAACATCCGGATCTCAATTTTCAAGCACATTTTTTTAAAAAGATAATGCCAGTGAAAATCAAGGAGGTAAAACTGGACGCATTTAGAAATTCTTTTCTCCCCCCTCAAGGATTGGAGCGGTCAGAAGCCCACTCGAATTAATAATAAAAAAAACTGTGTTTCCAAAGTCTGTAGTATATTGTAGACTGTATAGAATCTAAGCTGAATTACAGAATCATGGCAAAGAAACCCCTTGTAGAGCTCTGAAGCAATGTAAAAGAGAAAACTTAAGAGAGAAAGTCAAGAAATCCTTCATTTGCTTACCAAGGGATGACTATAGAAAAAAAGAAAGAGAAGCAATTGTTTCTAAAATAAATGAGGAGAGGGTATGTTTGCGATCTAAACAATCTATATCTGTCTGTTAAAGAGATTGAAAGATAATAGTACTGTAACCAAAATCAGGAGTTCAGACAAGCAACCTCACTAATGCAAATGATAGCATTCATCCACTAACATCACATCATTAATTGAGACATAACTAATGCCTCAGGTGATAAACAAGCTGTTAAACATATTAAAGATCAAAAGTCTCAAGAGACCAGTAACAAGACTGCTGCAATAAAATGATGCAGATTAATTTTCCCCAGGAAAAACCATTTATAACTTACAAAATTAGACCTTCCATAACTTTTTGGTCACCTGGGTATCCCACATACATAATCAAAAATAGAAATTGCTAGTAAAGCACAGCGGGTTTGGCAGCATCTGTGGAGAGAAATCAGAGTTAACGTTTTGGGTCGAGTGACCCTCCCTCAGAACTTTAGCTCACATACATAATAGTCTCCACACAAATCTAAGAAATCAGCATATCTGTTTGGCAGAACAGAAGTTCATATTGATTTTGACTCAAAGAACTTAAAAATTAAAATGCATTTGCAGGAGGAATTAGAGATCCTAACCAATGCCCTAATGGTTATCTGCTGAAATGGAGCATGACAACAATCAGAACCCCCTTCCCCTCCCCAATTTCTGAAGAAGGGTCTTGGCCCTGAAACATCAGCCTTCCCGCTCCTCTGATGCTGCTTGGTCAGCTGTGTTCATGCAACTCTACACTTTGTTATGACAAACAATTTTACAGTTCTGACAAACTAGGGATAATTCCATCCCTCATAGTTGAATTACCTTTCAAGGATCTGTCCATCAATTGCCTAGCACATCTTTTGATCTTTCATAGCAGGCATTAGTCAAGAGGTCCACATCCTGTATAGGGGTATGAGAAATTTGTCACAAGCTTCGGTAAGAACTTCTTGTGGAACGGGCATTTGGACTTCATCTGGAATGAGAATGAGGAATTCTCCTAAGAAGGAGTGTGACTTTCATCTTGTACTAGATAGTGGAATTCCAGAAAAGATCCTGAGTGTGAATAAGGAACTCAACCTGAGCAAGAGTGAGGAGAGGGAGAAGGTGGCAAAGTAGTAGCTACGTCACTCAGCTAGCAAAACAGGTTAATCTTCTGTGGATAAGTGTTCAAATCCCACCGTGGCAAATGGTAGAATTTAGTACAGTAAAACCTGTAATTAAAAATTCACCCAATAATGACTATCCATCTGGTTCACTACTGCCATCCTTACCTGTCTGGCCAAAATAGGACTCCAGACGCACAGCAAAGTGGTTCTGCAAAGTGGCTCAGTAAGTGAATTGTTTCTATAAAATTGCAACAGAGGCTAAAGAAAAGCATGAAACCAGACAAACCATTGAGCATCAAAATAAGCACTAAAAACAGCAAGGACATACACAACCAAGTAAGGACCTCCTCATTACCATATGGAGTCTCATGCCAAATTAGGAGAGCCATTCCATAAACCCAAAAACTGCTGATATTGGAAATCAGAAACAAAATGCTGAAAAGATTCAGCAGATGTGGAAGACTCTGGAGAGAGTGCAAAGTTACATTCAGGTCCAATGATCATTCTTCAGAACTGTTTGTGGCTGGGGAAAAAAAAACAAAACCGAAAAGAACAAAAGAGAAGTACAGCACAGGAACAGACCCTTCGGTCCTCCAAGCCTGTGCTGATCATTATGCCCCAACTAATCTAAAAAAACAAACCCTCTGCCCTTATTCAGTCTGCTTCCTTCTGTTCCCTCCCTATTCATGTAACCATCCAAATATCTCTTAACTGTTGCCAACATGTCTCTTTCCCATCTCTTCTGGCAGGGTGTTCCAAGATCCTACCACTCTCTGCTGAAAAACATTCCTCACACATCTCCCTTAAAACGGTTGATATATATGTTGAAATAGAG